>NC_058521.1:601186505-601496723 GCF_904849725.1 Hordeum vulgare subsp. vulgare | reverse complement strand
ACTCTAAAGTATGTCTATATACATCCGTATGTACCACTAGTGAAATCTCTACAAAGACTTATATTTAGGAACGGAGGAAGTACATGCCAGCAAGCAAGATCTATTTTCATTGAGAAAAAAAAGTCAATTATGATGGTGGTGTTAGAACTTGACACAAATGATGAGTGTAATGTTAAAACTTGCAGCATACATTGACCTAGTATAATAACTTGGTTCGAACGTGTAAATACGGTGCAAATCTTGATTTGTACGCCCGAACTGCTGACAAGGCATGTATGTGTGGCGTGGGGTCTGCGGCCAGAGACTCGATGATAGAGAAGGGGCGTGTGGCCAGTATTTTGCGAAAACCACTTCAAAAAAAATTTATCATAAAAAACCCTTGTTGTTATTGATGAGGTGGCATCTTAATTTTTCTATGAAATTAACAACAAAAAATTGCATTCCGCGGCTGGATCCAACAACACGTGACTGCCACATAGCCAGCACTTGTCACTCCACCTGTAACGCATTCTTGTCTTACACCAATAACTACACATAATGTAGTTTAACAGAGGCGCTCTGTTCTTTTGAGCAATTTTTAGTAAATAACAAAAGTGTTCTTGAAGGTCAAATGGCCTACGGTCAGTGCGGCCCATTTACACATGTTTGTATGTTTTAAAACTTTGAAAAAGGTGTGTAAGTTCTAATTTCAGTAATAAAAATAACATAAATATTCGTTATCTAAAACATTATATACGTACAAACATAATAACTTTCACGTATTATTTAAAAATATATTAATATATTTGAAATAAGATTTATGAATTATAAATTTTCGTATAATTTATAAAAATGAATATGAATATTCATAATTAAGTTCAAAATAAAATTGTTTGTATAATACAATTATATATATACAAATAAATTTTTTCTATCATTACAAACAATTAAATAATCTACACCTTTTATAGTTCAACATTTGTATAATAAATAATATTCGTAATTTAAATTTTAAAATGTCATATGAATATTCAATCATGGCTAATATATAAATTATATAATGTTTTTATTATAAGTCACGAGCTGAAATTCTACAAAACCGAATATTTAGTAAATTTTTGTATTCATCATTTTTGATAATTTAAATATAAGCGGCACATTGTATTCATTAAAAAATCATTTAATAAAAAAATTAAATGTCCGTATTTACTATATCTTTTTTGTAATACATGTGTGTACTTTCACATGTTTTTTATTACTAATCATCTTCTTTATGTATACTATTTATATCCCAGCAAAAAAAAATTATAACACATGAATATTTGAACATTATTTTATTACACATGTTTTACAAATATCTTTAAAAAGCGTATTGCGTGTAAAATGGACCCCACTATTTGCAACCCATTTAACCATCCAAAGCTTCCAGCTTGTACTATATTAAAGACTCTTATCGAGATTTTACAGAAAAGTTCTTTTGTGGAGTGGTGCAGTTGACTTTCATGCTAGCAGTATGTAGGTCGCTGGTTCGAACTGTGGAGTCCATCCTTTTCCCGTTTGATTTTCCAGTATTGACAGCTGGGACCCATGTGTCATAGAGGTGGAAAAATAAAATGCCTTTTTTTGCCTTCTGACGGGTAGGGAGTTTTAGCAAAAATAAAAAATACACACACATTCCCGTCGCTGACATCGGATTTCACATCACGTTGGCGTGCCAAGTCAGCATTGTTTCTGTATCAAATGTGATTTGTACCGTATTTGCACGCTCGAACCATGTTGTTGCATCAGTTTAATGTATGCCACAAGTTCTAACACCAAAATGACTGTCTATGTCAAGTTATAGCATCACCGGTGTAATTGTCTCAGCAAAGTACATGTACAGTTACTTCAAATGAAAACCAACTTTCATTCTTTCCGTACTTCGATGATAACCTTGTCAGCAAATATGTTGTTTCCTAGAAGCAAGACACAACATCATATACAGACTAATGCTAGAAAGTCACATATATAAATCAAAATTTCATAATTAAGGGTTAAAAGAAAATAAAAGTAATACAAATGTAAATGTAAAGAAAAACAATCCAAATGCAACAAAGAAAAAAATAGTCACAAAATCAATCTAGATCCCATAATATCTCTCGACTTTTGGTACATAGCAGAAGATATACGTTGCATCGGGTGAACTCCTAATCACGAATGTCCGAAGCAAACAAGCTAATTAAGTCACCCACAAGACTGCAGAACAATCATGGAATCGGCATCCACCCACTTACAAGATTTGAATGTGTATATTACTATTGTGTCCAATAGAAAATTAATTTTAGTATCACTTAGCTTGGTGATAAGAGTGATGGTGCGAGGAACTCAAAGTTGTGTATTCAAATATTTATAATGGGTTAACACAAAACATAAATAATACTTCCTCCGTAAACTAATCTAAAATAACTTAAAACACTACTTTAGTAATCTAAATGCTCTTATATTAGTTTATAAAAGGAGTATAAATAAATAATACAAATGCAAGAAACAGAACAACACTCAAGAAACAAATCTAGATGACATAATATCTCTCGAGTCTCGACTTTTGGTGCATAGCTGAAGAGGCATATGCATTAAGTGAATTCCTACTCATCGATGAGATCAGCAAAGATGTCTGACGAGATTACAATTGATAAATCATGGAATCTGAATACACCCGCTTAGAGCAACTCTAGCAGTGTTGTCATATTGACAGTCTCCATATAGCATGTGGAGCACGCTCCATATGGATATTGAGGTCATGACCGCCGTGTACAAACACATAATCCACATACTAGCGGCCTCCATACCATCACTAGTAGAAAATGGATCTTTCGGTCGAAGCCCAAAACCACATTAGCCCCGATTCAAACTAAAACTGGGACCAATGCCAGGCATTGGTCCCGTTTCGAGCTGCCACGCCCTAGCGGGGCAATAGCCCCGGTTCGGTTCGATGCATTAGCCCCGGTTCGCGCCAAAAACCGGGACTAAAGATCCAGCGACTGACACGTGGTCTGCCGCGGTGGTGGCAACCGTTCGTGTCCCCCTTTAGTCCCGGTTGGTGGCTCAACCCGGGACTAAAGGTCTGACACGTGGCCTGCCGTAGTGGTGGCAACCATTGGTATCCCTCTTTAGTCCCAGCTGGTGGCTCAACCAGGGACTAAAGGCCCAAACGGTTTGCATCCCGCTTTCCAAAACCACAACCGGAGCAGAGTCTCTGTCGCCTCGCCATTTCTCTGTTCTTCTTCCTCTCTCGCTCTCGTTCTGTTCTTCTCCTCTCTCGCTCTATTCTTCCCCTCTGTTCTTCCCTTCTTTTCTTCCACCATGCTAACTCGCTTTGGAGAGGTGCTCGCACATGGCAAGACCAAGCTCGATGTCATGTACACGAACGAGAGCAGGGAGGTGCCGCATATTCTTAGACAGTTGAAGGAACGATGGTTTGACGCCGCAGTGGATCATGAGAAGTTCTTGGGGCTTGATCTGGAGTACACGGTCGATCAACGCGGTGTTGCCGTCATCCAACTATGTTTCAAACACCATGTCTTGATCTTCCAATGGGCGAGGTATGTTTTGAGGCTTTCTTTGATCCAAGGTTATGAAAATTGCATATATATAGTGATTTCTTTAGGTTACATTGGATAGCAATATGCAGTTTCTACATATGTTTCATTGGATAGTTAATTGAGGGTTTCTTGATCAATTCATAGGATATGAAAATTGCATAGGATCGATAGCTATATGTTACATTTTGGAATCCTATAAAGATCAATTTCTCTTTAGTTGTAGTAATACAATTTTATGCGGCGTTCTTTGATCCAAGGTTATGAAAATTGCATATAGCTAGTGAGCTCTCTAGGTTCCATTGGATAGCAATATGATATGTCATAGTCATGAAAAATGCATATAGCTAGTGATCTCTCTAGGTTCCATTGGATAGCTATAGTGAGCTCTCTAGGTTCCATTGGATAGCAATATGCAATATGTCTAGCTTATTGCATATTTGCAAAACCGTGGGAGGATATATATATATATGTCATAGTTAATTTACAGTTTCTTGATCAATTCATAGGATATGAAAATTGCATAGGATAGCAATATGTTCCATTTGAATCCTAAAGATAATTTTCTCTTTAGTTGTAGTGAAACATTTTTCCTTGTTACAGCAATATATAACATTTGTTTCATTTTAATTTGTTGTTGCTGCAGTAGTGACAAGCATTGTCCAGAACTCATGGACTTCCTTCGCAGCGGCATCACTTTTTCTACCGTTGACATAACCAACGACAAGCTGAATATGAGGTACAACTTCGATATTGAGATACCAACTGGTTGCCTCATTGATCTCCAAACGGTATTCAGGCTTCGACATGCCAGGACTTCGATGGCTCATATGGCAGTTGCCTTGATCAACGAGGAGTATGGTGATATGAAGACCAATTTCCCAAAGTCTCAGCACAAACTTTGGGAGAAGGCCCCACTTGATCGTATCAACATTGACTATGCAGCAAAATATGCATACGTTTCATACGAGTTGTATCGCAAGATTCGAGTCATCAACTATGGCCAGCGTCACCTCGGAGAAGGTGGACATTCTAATTCAGACGATTCACACGAGTAGTGTTCTCAACGCCAAACACTTGTATATATATCTATGGTAGCTATTATTATGTACTGTTTGGACTAGTATCATGTACTCTTGGACCAATTTATATATGTCTAGTTTTTGTTTGTGCCATTATAGTTTCCAAATTTGAATGGTTTAGCCCTTTCAAACTTCATTTGCTACTTTTGAATGGTTTAGCCCTTTCTAACTTCATGGTATCATGCATTTCGACCACATATATATACAAAAAGTCTTCAGTTCAAATAAGTTAAGAAAATGAAATCCCTTTTGTAACAGATCTGTTTTTGATTAAAACAGACATTTAAAAATGAAAGACCATTAGTCCCACGTGGCGTGCAGCGGAACCATGTAGCGTGCCGCGGAACCACTGTTGTTGTGGGGGTCGCTTTTCCTTCTTCTCCTTGTGCTAGATATTTGTTATGCATTAGGGGAAGAAGGAATAGCGACCATCATCGACGATCGAAAAATCAGGTGAGGGAGTGTCCACCATATATGAGAGAAGAAGAACGCCGACTGTTGTTGTGGGGGTCGCTTGTCCTTCTTCTCTTTGTGCTAGATATTTGTTATGAACTAGGGAAAGAAGGAGTAGCGACCATCATCGACGGTCGAAAAATCAGGTGAGGAAGTGTCCATCATATATGAGAGAAGAAGAATGTCGACTGTTGTTGTGGGGGTCGTTTCTCCTTCTTCTCCTTGTGCTAAATATTTGTTATGCACTAGGGGAAGAAGGAGTAGCGACCATCATCGACGGTTGAAAAATCAGGTGAGCTAGTGTCCACCATATATGAGAGAAGAAGAATGCCGACTGTTGTTCTGGGGTCACTTCTCCTTCTTCTCCTAGTGCTAGATATTTGTTATGCACTAGGGAAAGTAGGAGTAGCGACCATCATCGACGGTCGAAAAATCGGGTGAGGGAGTGTCCACCATATATGAGAGAAGAAGAATGCCGACTGTTGTTGTGGGGGTCGCTCTTCCATCTTCTCCTTGTGCTAGATATTTGTTATGCCTTTGAATGGTGCATTTTGAACACACTAAAAGTATGGAGTTCAAATAAGTTAAAAAAATGAAATCCCTTTGTAAAGGATGAGTTCTCTTTCGAAACCGTGATACTTCGAGAGAGATTGTCCGTTTTGTACACGAAGTGCATCGAGTTAATGTCGTAACCCTCTTAACTTTTTAGCACATGCTATGTGGGTGAAATGATGATACCATGTCAACTTTCAACATTTTTAGAGTTCATTTGTAGTGATTTTCAATTTCAAGGTCAACTAGCTCAAAAATATAAAGTAAATGCACGAAAAATACCAAATAAAGTCAGAAATTGTTGAAAATTTGTCATGTGCCTTTGAATGGTGCATTTTGAACACACAAAAAGTATGGAGTTTAAATAAGTTCAAAAAAATGAAATCCCTCTATAACGGATGAGTTCTCGATCTAAACCCTGATACTTCGAGAGAGATTGTCTGTTTTGTACACGAAGTGCATCCAGTTTTTGTCGTAACCCTCTCAACTTTTTAGCACATGGTATGTGGGTGAAATGATGATACCATGCCAACTTTCAATATTTTCATAGTTCATTTGTAGTGCTTTTCAATTTAGGGTCAACTAGCTCAAAAAAATAAAGTAAATGCATGAAAAATACCAAACGAAGTCAGAAATTGTTGAAAATTTGTGATGTGCCTTTGAATGGTGCATTTTGAACACACAGAAAGTATGGAGTTCAAATAAGTTTAAAAAATGAAATCCCTTTGTAAAAATAGAAGATTGCACACATTTTAGAAAACTAAAATAGAAGAAAAAAATGAAAGTAAAGTTATTCACAAAATTTAAATTATTCAAATTTGAGAACTAAATATTTAGCTGTAAAGAAAAAAACGAAATAAATAAAGCAAAGAACAAAACAAAAAAAATGAAAAAAAATCGAAAATATATGAGTATTTATAGAGAAAATTCAACCGAAATTCAAAGTGTTCACTTTGAATTTCGGTTAAATTTTGTCTTTAAATTCTCATATATTTTCAATTTTTAAATTTAGGTAGCGAGAGTGTGTTTAGGCCCGTAACCCTACTTTAGAGAGATGCTCGAAAGAGCACGCGCAGCAGTGCTTATAAAGCACTCCTCGCGTCCTCGCTAGGCCAGGTGGGGCTAAATGTTGCGATGCGCCGCGAGCCCAGCTCTTTAGTCCCGGGTCGTGGCTCGGTCCGGGACTAAAGACCCTTATTTCTCGCCGCTTCGCCTGCCCAAAAGGGGTCTTTAGTCCCGGGTCATGGCTCGGACCGGGACTAAAGGTGGTCGTTAGCCCCGGTGCGAGCCACGACCCGGGATCAAAGCTCCGCCTATATAAGCGGTAGTTGAAAATTTGTGATGTCCAAATCGCGGTTTCCATCCTCTTCCTCCTCTCGCGTGCGACGTGGACGAACCTCCCCGACGCCGTCGCCGTCTCCGCGCTCCTCCCCGTCGCCGCCTTCCTCGCCGTCAATGTCATCGTTGTCGCCGCCGCCTCCTTCGCCTCGCCGCGGCCGGACCCCTAGCTCCCCATCGATCCCGCTCCGATAAGCCCACTCCCTCCAGGCGCCGCCGCCCCCCTCCCCTCCCGCTGCTAGCTAGGCACTGCCATTTAGATTTTAGGGCCGGTTCAAGCTATATAACAAATTGAAATAATGGAAATTGAGATACATATGTTAATAAGAAAATCAAGATATATATATATATATATATACATGTGTGTGTGTGTGTGTTTGTGTGTTTATTGAAGATCTTTTGATGGGCTAACTAGAAAGAAGGAAAAAAATCCTCTTTGTAAAGTTCATGTAAGTAGGCACATTAGGTTTGAATTAGACAACCAATGGTTTCAACAACTTATTTAAACTTTGGAGAGGAAAAATGGCACATATACATATTTCACCAAACCGACAAATATCATCCTTTTGTTGGTGTTAATATAATGCATAAAACAGTAGTTAGTTTCTCACTTTTTCTTGCTAAATTGTGCTAAGTTTTGTCGATCGGAATATATAGATGTTCAATTCTTTCGATAGTGTGTCACGATTATATTGTTGTTTACACACATTTACCACATTAAAACAGAAAATGTCTAACGATGGATATTGGGAGTGTGAATATTGCGGCGACTATCGGGGTATGTGCGACATGGCTCACCTGCGAGACGATAGGTTCTTCAACATGAAGCTTGACGAGAATGGCGATATGTGCCTCCCTTGCCATGCAAGAAGATATGTGTTGGAGAGGCTCGGCTTCGAAGACCACGAGAGAATTGAGACGAGGAGCGCTAAGCTGAAGACTATACATGGTCACACATTTGTTATCCAAGTATTCAATTCAGTTTTTCAAACAGAATTTGGGTGCCCAAAGTGGGAAGATCTTTGCAAGGCATATGAATTTCACGAGGGCATGGAAATCACCTTCGATCTTCGTCCTGAAGATAATATGCCAGACAACATCGAGATTTTGGTGGTTGTCGATGATATGCTTCCTGTTTTACCTCCATGTGAGTTTGTCAACCATATTTGTCAAGTAATTTCATTTATATTTAGAAATAGTTTGTGTAGTCAACCTGTTTTACTCTCGCAATTTACATGTCATGTGATGTTCATCGTCTATTAAAACTTTGGCCACAGTTGCAGGTTCCTAGTTATTGAGTCATAGTTATAATTGTCTCATGTTACATGTTGTACAAATAACAACAACAACCCAAATTGTCCTTTGAATGATCGTATCACATGTGGTCGTTTTGAATAGTTTATATAATGCTCACATTGTGTTGAACTGTTTAGAGCTCAAGGTGTAGTATTACAAAATTGAAATTGATGTTTTTACAAGTTATACTCATATCTTGTGGACATTTACAAAATTTCTAACTATTTTTGAAACTTTAAATTATTACAAAATTTGGGTGGTTGTCGATGATATGCTTTCTGTTTTACCTCCATGTGAAGTAATTTGCATTTATATTTAGAAATAGTTGATGTTCATCCATATACTAAATTTGTTAAATTATAATTTACAGCTTATTTCGTTGCTTCGACTGAATTACGGAAATTAATTGACACGACACACTACACGTATGGATCATATCTAACTTGGGAGGAGAAGGATGATCTTCTCCACTTCCTTGTTGGTGGTGTTCTGGCTTCTAGGAATACCTTTCCGTATCATTTCGGAATGGCCAAAATTATTCATTTTACATGCCACTAGTGCATAGGTTGAGTCCAGATGACATTCGCCGAAATGTCTTGCTAAGAGTTTCCTAATTAAGTACGCTCTACTATTGCATAAATGGTGTTGATTACATTGCTAACTAGATTATTATTATGTTCTTCAACAACAACTGCCACATGATGTAGTACCTCCATTGATGGACCCAGAAGGTCAAATGAAAATTAGAAGCCCGCTGAGGGCTGAGTTCTATGCTCCATACTTGATTAACTTCAAATCAAGATCAAAAAGGCTCCAAACTGAAGCATGAATTGAAATAAAGAAGGTTCGCAAGCTACAAGCTGGAGACCGTTGGATCTTTGTGATTCATCATAGAGCCATAGGTCTTATTCTGTTTTATGACATTATATCTAAGAGCGAGGACTAGGTCTTATGAGAGACAAGTTATTATGGTTTATATTATTACTTGACATGATCGATTAATTAGGATGCATGATGCATATGATGACTATATATATATTATGATGTTTCTCTATTTTATTTTATGTGTATCATATAATAACTTGGTATATGATTAAGTTGATGATGAGTTGTTAGATGATCGATTAGAATACTATTGCGATTCGACGGAAATGATATGAAATGATATAGTGTAAAAAAGATGCATATATTGTAAATATGTTAGACATAGCACGACGGATGAGATGGTGTAATATATTGGTGACGATGTGCAATATATATGTAACAAATAAATGGAAAAATAAGGGGCAGCAAAATAGCCCATCCAATTTAGTGCAAAACCCTAAACCCAAAAATTGTTAAAAAACAGCGATGAAATAGCCCCGGTTCATAATACGAACCGGGACTAATACCCCTTGCTGCGGCAACAGACAACAGTGCCAGAGATTGACACGTTGATGAAGGCTGGGCTTGCGTTGGTTTTTCCCTTGAAGAGGAAAGGGTGGTGCAGCACAGGAGTATTAAGTACTTCCCTTAGTTTGAGAACCAAGGTATCAATCCAGTAGGATAATCTCGTCAAGTCCAGAGTACCTGCACAAACACAAACGAGCTTGCACCCAACGCTATAAAGGGGTTGTCAATCCCTTCAGGATTGATTGCAAAGTGAGATCTGAAGGTGGAAAGTGCAACAAAGTAAAAGAGTAAGGTTGAAAATATGATGTGAAGTAGACCCGGGGACCATATTGTTCACTAGAGGCTTCTCTCAAAATAGAAAATATTACGGTGGGTGAACAAATTACTGTCGAGCAATTGATAAAACCGCGCAAAGTCATGACGATATCTAAGGCAATGATCATACATATAGGCATCACGTCCGAGACAAGTAGACCAATACTTTCTGCATCTACTACTATTACTCCACACATCGACCGCTATCCAGCATGCATCTAGTGTATTGAGTTCATGACGAACAGAGTAACGCCTTAAGCAAGATGACATGATGTAGAGGGATTAATCTCAAACCAATGATGAAAACCCCATCTTTTTACCCTTGATGACAACAACATGATGCATGCCTCGCTACCCCTTCTGTCACTGAGGGAGGTCACCGCACGGTATGAACCCAAAACCAAGCACTTCTCCCATTGCAAGAATTATAGATCTAGTTGGCCAAACAAAACCCACAACTCGAAGAGAATTACAAGGATATGAAATCATGCATATAAGAGATCAGAAGAAACTCAAATAAGATTCATAGATAATCTGATCATAAATCCACAATTCATCGGATCTCGACAAACACACCGCAAAAGAAGATTACATCGGATAGATCTCCATGAAGACCATGGAGAACTTTGTATTGAAGATCCAAGAGAGAGAAGAAGTCATCTAGCTACTAGCTATGGACCCGTAGGTCTATGGTGAACTACTCACGCATCATCGGAGAGGTCATGGTGTTTATGAAGAAGCCCTCCGTATCCGAATCCCTCCTCCGGCAGGGCACCAGAATGTGACCCAGATGGGATCTTGCGGAGACAGAAGCTTGCGGCGGCGGAAAAGTATTTTTGATGATCTCTTCATTTTTTATGTAATTTATGGGAATATATAGACGAAAGACCTAGGGGAGGGGAGGCCAAGGGAGCCCACAAGCCTGGGAGGCGCGGGGCATAATATGTTGCCTCTCAAGAAAAAACATCGTGTGATATTGCCTTTTCTAGTCATGGAGTAACAAAAGATACTTAAATAGAAGTTTAAAAGATACACAAGCTAGTCTAACAACCTCTATCCGAGTGTTACACAGGAGAATAATATGTTTAACATCTGGAACGTAGCTACTTAAATAATACTATAAACATCATTCAAAAATTCATTTAAGTTGTGGCTTCAAATTCTTTTCTTACTTTACGAACCGGGACTAATGTTAGTATTAGTCCCGGTTCGAGCGGCAAAGGCGCCGGTCGGGCATTAGTCCCGGTTCAAATGGGACCTTTAGTCCCGGTTCGTGACACGAACTGGGACTAAAGGTATTCAGATTTTTTTTTTCTGTTTTTAAATTCTTGTTTGTAGTTTCTGTTTTAAATTGCTTATATCTTTTAGGATATTTGATGTTTTTGATTGATTCTTTTTGCATTAGATTCAAAATTTTGTCTAGTTTCTGTCTGTGCCATTAGTTTTCAAATTTGAATGGTTTAAATTTGAATTTGTTTAAATTTGCTTCGAACCCAGTTTTTGAATAACTTGAGTTTACAAATAGTTTTTAATTTAATTCTTTTTGCTCCCACTCATGTGTTAGATTGTTGTCATAGTAAGATTTATTTGGTTATTTTTAAAATAATTTAAATTAGGATTTTAATTAAAGAAATATTGTTTTGTTTATATAGTTGTTTTAGTCATTTAATTGTTGTTTTTTATTATTTTTAGTTAGTTCTTTCTGTAGATTTTAACATGTTGTAGTATGGTGCATATTTAATGCACAAAAAAAAAATCTACAGTTCAATTAATTTTAAAAAATGCCTTTGTAGCAGATGGGTTTTCGTCTGAAACCTTGATACTTTGAGTTTTGTAAAAAATAAATAAAAATGATAAAATATTCAAAAAATAAACATAAATGATAAAATCTTCAAAAAGTAAAATCCTTTGAGATGTTGTTAGGTTTTGGTGTCTAGTCGGTATAGAAATTTTGAGATATGAATTTTGACCGTTTTTGCAAAAAAAGGAAAAAAATAAACGGCCATAACTTTTGCATACGACGTCCAAAAAAATTTAATATATCAAAAAAAAAACTAGAAAAAATTGGTACTCGATTTCACCCGGGCTTGCCCGGTGAAGTTTTCTCACATGCTCAAAATTCCAAATGGGAAAAAAGTTATTTCAAAAAGAAGTTTTTTCCAAAAAAAAGAAAAATAATTTTATTTAAAAATATTAGGTTGTTTTCATTGAAATTCACTATTATTGTTACTTATTAAGTTTATTTTAATAATTGTTTGTAATTCAAAAAATTAAATCATGTGACATGACATCAAGACCCAAGTTATTTAGGATTGATAGCTTACTATTGTTAGGAAAACAACAAGTGCACACTTGGCAACTAGGGGCGATAGAACCAGAAAGTTAAGCGTGCTCGGGCTGAAGGAGTGAAAGGGTGGGTGATCGGCCGGGAAGTTAGACGATTTGAAATGAGTGATCCACGCTAGAGCAGTGAGGATGGGTGATTAGAGATTAAATTGTCAAATAATTCAAAAATTAAAAAATTGGAATAAAACATAAAAAATATTCAAAAATAAAAATTAAAAAAAATCTATCTTTTCGGGTCAAACAAAAAAAAAACAGACGGATCCTTTAGTTCCGGTTCATAAGTAGAACCGGGACTAAAGGTACTCCCTCCGAGGCGGCCACGTGGAGCACCTTTGGTCCCGGCTTGGAACAGCTAAAGGTTAGGCCTTTAGTCCTGGTTGGTGAACCGGGACTAAAGGCCCTGTCCCCACTAGTGGTGTGAGCATGTACGTTTATACCATCTTTGCAAACAAATGCTAATTATAAAACCCTGAATTTACAAAACGTAATAAGGTAGAAACAGCTCATAATTAATGTAGGGGTGCAGGTTGATGGAAATTGAAAATAAATAAATAGGGGGTTAACATTGTTGAAAGAAGAAACTCATAAAAATTAAACGACCAACAACAGCAAACTAATAAAGCATGGATGCATACCCATCCACACAACAATCAAAACCTGGATGGAAGAGAGGACCAAGTGGAAATCATTTGAACGTTGGATATTTCTTGGAGGAAGGCGTCGGCGTGCTCCTCCCTCACGCATCTAGCCATGACGAAGTTGTGCTCGTCCGTAAGCTTGCACCGCACGCATGTGGCGCAGAAGGGCAGGCCAATCCTCTCTTGCTTGTAGCTCATCAACCTTGCCGGGGCCCCTGCGCCAAAATCAAATCCTACTCCGAAGTTTCGCCAGCTTGACAGTCCAAGAAGATTATATCCCTGCAGTCGCCGCTGTAGCTCGTCCATGTCCGACTGGCCCGGCGTCCGATGCTTGGCGCGCCGGATCATCTTCACTAGGTCGACGATGTCTCCGTTTGCCACCATGCCGCTCGTCGCCGTGACCAGGTGTATGGTGACGCAGTTGCCGTAGAAGCCCTCCTTGGCCGATGCGTACTTGCGTGCATCAGCCATGAAATAGAGCGCGACGAAGGTCTCCGAATCGGACATGATTGCACGGGTCCGGCACCGCCATAGCACGGCGGCCACGGCCTCGAACACCGAGCATGGACGCCCATTACTCATGGAGGAGGAGTACCTGTGCCTGATGTGGTTGATTAGGCTACATGGTACAGTGACGTTGAGGTAGGCCCTCGGGGATGGCTGGAGGGTAGCCTTAAACCGCATAAAGTTTGTGGGAAATGCCGGCAGATCCACCATGAGCGAGTCCGCCGTTCTGACCGGGACAACGGACGGTGATGGCAGCCCGCGGGCAAGCTCGCCGACCGCCTGGATAAACTGCACGACGCCACTGCCATCGCAGAGGAGGTGGTTCCATGTTAGCCCCACGATAAACCCCCCGCAAGCGAAGACGGTCACCTGCATCAGCATCAATGGCTCCGAGTGGCTCAAGCCCAGCGATGGCCACCGGTAGAGGAGGGCGAGCTCTTCCTGCAGCGATGAGTCGCACAGATCCGGGACGTCCTTGAGGGCGCAGTTGGCAGACGCCGCAACGAATGACACCCCCTCCCCGGTGCATTTGATGACGGCCTCGCCGGAGGTGGCCCCGACGGCAAGGCGGCCGCACATAGGGTAGTAGTGGACGAGTGCTTGCGAGAGCCCTCTTCGTATGGTCTCGGCAGGCTCGTCGATGGCATGCTCGAACACAAACAAGCCTGTGAGGGTATCAGCGAATATTTTGTCATATGCCGAGAGCTGGATCTCGCTGCCGGCCGCCGGGACCGGCTTCCATGGCCGGACCACCACCGACGGGGACTTGCTGATCACCACGCTGCTCATATTGTAGCTAGCGCCTGGTTCTGCTTTGCAAGCTCTAGTTCTTTTCTTCCTTTTTGAGAGTGAGGTAGAAAGAGAGAGTTGTTGGCAGCCTAAGTCGCAGCAAGGTTTTTATAGGACAGTTTTTGTATTTTTAAGGAGGGTTTCCTCAACCTCCGCATCCCACGAATATAGTTATTTTATTAATTTGGACAGCACACGCATCTCATTCTTGCAAGAGGATGTGCAATGTTTCTAATAAAAACAGATATTGATCCTCTCGGAGCATTATAGCCAACTGCTGAATATAAGCAGTCTTATAGCCTGTCTTATAACCCGTCTTATAGCTAGCTTGTATAATAGTTAGCTATAAAAAACACTACTTTTATCATATATGGTCCATCTTTCATCCTCACAAAGCACCTAGGAGCACGTTCTAGAGCCGGCTCTTCACGAAGAGCTCGTTTCCCTTTTCTCTCCTCTTCTCTCTCATCCAACTCAGTAAAAATATAGTATTTTAATCCTTACAGCCTGCTGACTGTACCTTATTGTACTTGCTCTCAGGTTGATTTTGACAGCACACGCATCTCATTAGGGCAGCACGACGTGCAATTAATCTATTATCTATTCTACATACGGATGAGGATTTGTGGCACCGAGGTGCTCGACACACTGATATCCACACAGAACGGTTCTTTAGTCTGATCGTAATGAAAGTATTACAAACGATATGATGCATGTCAACTACTCCCTTCGTTTTTAAATATAAGTCTTTTAAGAAATTTCACTAAGAGTCTACATACAAAGCAAAATGAGTGAATCTACACTCTAAAATATGTCTATATACATCTGTATGTAGTCTACTAATGGAATCTCTGGAAAGACTTATATTTAGGAACGGAGGGAGTAGAATTTTTTAATAATATGGCATACCATTAAATAAAAAAACGTGATATTATATTATGATACTGTATCATATTAAATGTTGTAGTACTTTGTGTCATGCATGACAATTAATAAGACATTTTAAATACTAACTTATGATACTATGTATTACGAAAATAATATCATACACTAGTATCATAAGCATGATACTAAGTATATGATACTCCCCGTTATAGACAGCCTTAGCCTGATCGGGGCATTAAATGTTGAAAACATTTCCTGTTAGGGATACTCTTTAGGTAATATTGTCCTGGTCATAGCAAGAGTTGGTGTCATGTGTAGGATTGTTAGCGCATATATTACTTGGTCGAGACTCCACGCATCGATACGTTGTAGGAACCGCCGCTTACCGTAGAAGTCGTCTACTGGTCTTAAAGTCTATGCACACCTTCAAGAATAAAGACCCCAAATGCGTAACGACACAAGAGTGTCGTCGTCATTCAATCAACCGATCTAGAGTTTCCTTCGTAGGTAGCAAATAGAGGTCTAAAACTTTTCCACAGCGATGCCTTTAAGAGGAAAACGACACAAAAGAGCGTCGCCATCGTCGGTCTTGGAATTAGCAGAGAGCGAGGTTTTTACCCGGATCCGCTCGACGAAGCTCCATCCAGCATCGTGTGGATGGGCCGCCACCTATCTGAGCCGCCGCGCAGCGAGCACGCGCACATGCCAAATTCAATCTGACCGAACGGCATAGCACACATCCATGTCGTTGTAGCCGATCCAAAGTCAGATAGCCCGTCGTCGCAAATTCGGTCGTCGCCACCGAATGCAGCCAACGCAACTGCACGAGGCAAGACCAGCCACCGTGCCCATAACCATCGTTGCCTAAGGAAAGTCCGGATGTCATGCCATCGTCGCCCAGAAAAGGACGCCCGCCGCATCCCAAGGCCATACCGACCACGCCTCCCATGCCGTTGGGGCTCCTCATCAACTCATGAAGTGAGAGAGAGGAAGGCCCTAGCAGCGCCGTCGCCCCCGGGCTTTTGACCAGCGGCGTTCCCCGACAACGGTGGAGGGAAGGGGGAAGGAAGAAGAACCCTAGCGGCTAGGGGTCGTCCCTACCCGAGTCGCCCGAGCGGGGGCGACACGGGGGGCAGTGTTTCTTATAGAACACCTACATAATTAACCCTTGTTATGTCGTGCGCAATCATATATATCCGTGATACATACATAGTTAACCCTTGTTTTATCGTGCGCAATCATATATATCCGTGATACGATACTCTTCGTCTTGCGTACCTACGTTCTCTCCGTCGTGGACGGCGCACACATCCTATTTTCAATTTTGCAAGAGAACGTGCAACGTTCGTATCCTCCCTTGATACTATTGAAATGATCTCATGGTGTCGTACTACATTCCTGATTTGGACAGCACACACGCATCTCTCATTCTTGCAAGAGGGTGTGCAATGTTTCTCATAATAAACAGATATTGATCCTCTCAGGTTGATTCTAACAGCACACGCATCTCATTATGGCAGCACGACGTGCAATTAATCTATTATATCTATTCTATATACGGATGAGGATTCGTGGCACCCTTTAGTCTGGTCGTAATAGAACTATCATAAGCTGTATTATACATGTTAACTAGATTTCCTTTTTATGATGTGACGCATCATTAAATAAAAAGAGAATGTGATATCATATTAAATGATGTAGTATTTCGTGTTATGCATGGTAATTAATAAAACATTTTAGATACTAACTTGTGATAATACTATGAATTACGGAAATAGTATCATGCACTAGTATCATAAGCATGATACTAATATATGAAGGTCAAGGTAACTTTCTTCCACAGGATAAAGTTTTTAGTTGGCAATGGAAACCCGATCAAATTCTGAAAGGACACATGGCTAGGAAATACGCCGCTAGCCTTACAATATCCTCCCCTTTATAATATTACACAACGTAAGGAAGGTTATGTTGCTACAGTACTTCAGTCAACACCACTCAATATCCAATTCAGACGAGCTCTAATGGGAGGACGTTGGAATGTCTGGATGCACTTGGTCAGATGTTTGATGGATGTTCAACTCTCGGACCAGATAGATTCCATCGGAGTACATGGATGCACTTTGGTCACCGGAAAGATTTCGGGCATTACCGGCAGTGTACCAGGAGTGACGAATGGGTTCCGGATTTTCATCGGGAGGGGCCCACCCACCCGGTAGTGAGCCCAATAGTCCTGGGGTGGCGCACCATCCCTTAGTGGGCTGGTGAGGCTAGCCCAAGTGGGCTATGGCGCTAGGAAAGAAAACCAAAAGAAAAGAAAAAAAAAGAGGGAGATGGGAAGGGAGAGGAGGACTACATGCGCTAGGAAAGAAAACCAAAAGAAAACCAAAAGAAAAGAAAGAAAAGAAAACCGCATGCAATTGAAACATTCAACAATATTTGCCTAAATGAATCATTTTTTTAAAAAAACTATTTTTCTTGAATTTACTGTTTGCAGCAGGTGCATCTGTGCTCATGAGCACAATGGATTTTCACCGAGTGAATCATACTTTTCGAATAGCATCCCACATACGTCCACTCCTATGAATGCACAAATATACATCTTACCTTTATAAACATTTTTAAAAGACTGGATCGGCATATTAAGATTTACGAAGTCATCTTGTCATCAAAGAGAACGCCTCATTACATTGAATGTGCATGGCCAAAAAAATCATTAAATAAGTTTAAAAATAATACGAGCACTAGAATTTAAATTCGTGATGAATTAGGAATACCAGGGTGTTTCTAACCATCGGGTTCGTCTCGCCGGGTGAACCAGCAGTAGGAAAGGAAGGGTCAGAAAATCGGTCTCCCATTTCGTTTCCCATCTCTGCAACGGCGTCGCATTGGGGATTTCCATGTACTATGAGCTAGGGTGGAGCACGCCGCCGCCGTCCTGAGCTAGGTTCAGGCGGCGGCGGAGGAGCTGACCTCATCAGCGCTCTCCCGGAGGATCTGCTTCTCCAGGTCCTCTCCCGCCGGTGGCGCGGCATCTGGACCCACCTCCCCGACATCATCTTCCGGGATGTCACGCCCGGCCCGCTCCTACCGGTGCTCGCCTCGCTCCAAGCCGACGAGCTCAGCGTGTCCGTCGTGGCACAACTTGTTGAGAAGGTCTCCTCTCCTGGGAGTGCTCCTATTCTAGTCTGACTGCTGGGCTGCTTGGTCCTTGGGGCCTCTGCAACTGGAAGGTGAGCCTACATGCTGCAGAGACCCATGGACAGGCGGTGCTCACCGACACCGGGGAAGACGCATGCTTGCAGTTGTCTACCCTTCATGCTCTGTCCCTGAAACTATGGGCTAGTCTAGTGTCCTACTCAATTGACTGGGTTTTCCAATTTAAATTAAATGTATGCATGCATGATATACCACCCTTTCTTCTTGGAATGCAGGGTTCAGATAGTTATCCTGATGCAGAGCTCAACTTTGAGCAGGAGATAGAGAAACATCTGGTTACCAACTTGTCTGTTTTGAGCTCAACTTCATTTCACGACAGTGGGCCTTGATTTTCTTATCAAATCAGTGGGGCATGTTGTTGGAGCACCTGTGTTGCATCTACTTGGGATGCATCGGATTGGTACCTGTAATATGAGTTTGTGGCCTTGTATACAAAAATGGAGGTAGTATTGAGATATATTAGGTGTCTCTTTTGACTTTCGTGGGCCTTTGGGTTGGGTTAAGAAGGAATTGCTAATGCCAAGACAGAGAACAAAAGAAGAGTATATAAAAGGAAACTAGCATCCCTTCACAAACTCCTTGGCAAAGCTGTGATTGGCAACAAAAATCATGTAATTCCAGTTTCTGTCGAGCAACTACTTTGCTGGGTTTTTTGTACTATATGGTTTCATTTGCTATTTGACACCATTCTGTCTGTATACATACCAAGACTTCATATTTCCATTCTGAGAAACTGACCCAAAACCGGCTTCCAATTGCCGCATTTGCATGCAGGGTCAAAGCACGGCAGCCAAAGTTGTGCGCTGACATGAATTGCAACGCTCATCAACAGGATAATCTTCTCCAGTGCAGACCATGCAACTCCACTATTTTCTTTCAGAATTTTGCTTAGTGGCTTCAATGGACGAACTGAGCAGCCAAGGCATTATTTCATTGGTGTAATGGAGCTACAGGGTAGAATTGGTGTACTCTTAGCTCTTAATTAATTCTTAGCCTAAATATATGGCATTGTTAATCCTTGAAGAAGAGCATTGAGGCCATATCACTCGTATTTTCATTTTGACTGACTACCATGCAATGGCCAAAATTTAGCCTACAGAACCTGTCTCAGGCAAAACTGGTCTTCTGTTAAGCTTCAATCAGCTATGTGCTTTCATTCACCAAAATATTCAGATAGAGCATCAGAGAAGAATGCTCACTTTATCCTCCCTTTTTGTCAAGCAAGCATGTGGCTGGTTTGGTAAGGGTTCCAGCAAGCTTTTAAGGTCACATGAACCTAATTAATCAGCCCTGTGATTAGCTCACTAACACCCATCATAATATCACCAACTATATATATACATAGTCTTTAGCATAGCAGTGGCATGTGGAGTGAAAAGTGCACTGCTGCCCCTGCATGAAGGGAAAGGCAAAAGGAAAATGAAGTGTCTGCTGCAGATCAGCAGATGGCAGCAAAGCAAAGCAGGCATGTTGCAGAAGATCAATGGGGTCTCATCTCTTCCTCCTCTGGTCCAAGTCCAAGCCCGGGTCAAGATCCAAGATGGTCCCTCCACCGACTCTTTCTTCTTCTTTTCCCTCCATCTGCTACTCTACTGTTGGCCATCAAGGAACCAGCAGCACATGGCAGGGACACCTATCATAGATAGATATACCATACTCCAGTAGCATCTCCCTAATCCTAATCACAATTTTTTTCTACTAATAGCATTCCTAGAACTGATAGGAGAGCACCAAACAGTAAGTACTACTAGGAAACATGATAAGTTTAAGTCATGGGAGTGCAGGTAAATAAGCAAGGTAGCATCTCTGGATGTATGTGCAGAGGAACCATCTTTTACTGCCCCAAGTTTTTGAACATTTTTTTTTTTTTTGCACTTCCAGTCAGTCAACTCATAGGATTCTGCAATGCATGCAGCAAACAAAAATAAACATCCAGGATAGATGGACAGATAGATCCAGGCAACATTTTAACTCCTACCTCGTGGCCTGCTCCATCACAGCATTTGTTAAACCAGAGGACATGCTCCCTCCAATGCGCCCTCTGTTCAAAACTTTTCGAATTTTGGCCGGTGCAGCATCCAGAACAGCAATGCAGAATCAGAATGAACACAAATTGCAAATTTGGGTACCGCTACCACTTGAAAGAACACCGAGCTTCAAAGAACACAGAAGCAAAGCAATGGCCAGCTAAATTTATTTATATTCTTCTTTCTGTTGGGACATGGAGCTGCAGCTCTTGCACAACCAACCTCCTCTGCTCTGCATTTCATTCAGCAAATAAACTCATGGCCTTGCTGCTGCTTCCCTAAAACCTAAAGACTAGCAACTACTGGTACACGCAACCTCCTCCTCCATCTCTAGCTATGAACAAGGTAAATTTACCCACCTTTTCTATCACAAAAAAAATATGAACACCAAGCCGAATCACGACTGAGAATTTTACACAATGATAATCGCTCAGCCTATACCCTCCCCAGGGGAGAGAAGGGCGGGCGCCGCGGGTCGAGCGTGATGGACGGAGGCGCCTTCTCTCGCTTCGTCGTCTTCAGTTTCTTCTTCTCCTCTGCCGTGACCGCCTCAATCAGGTGCATCACCTCCCCCTCAAGGAGCATCTTGAGGGAGCTGGAGTAGAGCTTGTGCTTGCCCTTCTCGATGACGACGGCCGTCGAAGCCTCCGAGCAGTGCAGCAGAGAGATGCAGACTGAGAATGCCTGTAACGCTGATAGCCGCGCATGGAAATCCACCAATAGCTGCCCTTTCCCATTGGCTTTCATGGAAACAGCAGGGAGCTCTTCTTTGCTACCCTATTTCAACAATAAATGAACACACATGACCGACTACTCTTGTTTGCGGTAAGATGAATGTATCATTGTATCAATGTATACAGCTAAGCTAACTTTGGTAATATATCTACTGCATAAGATTAGACTAAAAACAACACTAAGTTTAAAGGTCTCAAACATCAGCTAGCTGCATTTGACCTTTAAGATAAAGCTCATAAATTACTGCATTTTATGTTAAAGGACCAATGACTGAGCTTACAAGGTACTAGTCTGAAGGAATTATTTTGCAGCTAAAGACAAGTACTTTAAAAAACAAGTTGATCTGAAGATATTGTTTTGAGGAACAAAGCTAATTAATTACTTATACAGGATGTTTGATCAGTTTTGTGTCATCTTGCAGGTTATAAACTATTGTCCTACCTGACCTATTATCCTCAGAAACTAGAGCTGCAAATCAGTACTAGGTAAATGAACAAGTGTGCATAAAAAATATATAGGGGTTGCATTGCATGGTGGTGCACCTGAACAAGGAGCTCCATAGGATGCTTGCTTTCTTCCGTTACAGAATCGACCCAGTTATCATCATAAGCATTCTCGAGGACGACAAGTGGGCATGCCATGTCCCATCCGCCACAATCACAACCCCCACCATACCTCCATCTATCTAGCAAAGATGATGGGCTGGATTCATTATCGCTTGATAATCCATGCAGCCCACTCGGTGTGACCACTTTGATAGTACCAGCGGACGAACACTTCTTGTCCTTATTAAATGGGATCTGAATGACTGTTGCTGCAATCTCCAAATGAGGATAAAGATCCTCTTCAGACCATGGCCGAGATGTCGATACCTCTGGATTATTCCTTGCATCATGCTGGTGGTCAATCAGATTAATCTTCTGTGGATATTCACCAGAGACTGGTTTATCAACGGCACCACAGGATTTCGGCTGGCTGGGCTCTGTACACTCGGTCTTCTCCTCGGCAGCAAAACTTCGCCTTGCGTGAGCGATATCGTACAGAACAAACTCGGTGTTGACAGAATTATTCAGAATGCCATCTTTTCCAACTTCAGAGCATAGATAGGAGGAAACCTGCATTTGGCCTACAGTTGGAGGCAAACATCTGCGCTCATCTTTGGAAGACCTCCCAGCAGTGCTTCCTCGTTTAACGCCGCTATGGAAAGTGTAAATCCGGCTCAGTTCACTCCCACTCTCCCAAGACCTAGCAGAAATGGACTCTTCCGGGCCCTCGACACAAAAATCATAAAACGGAATGCCATTTCTGGAATCACATTTAAGAACTGCTCGAAGATGAGCAGGTGACAAAGAAGCCTCCGTCATATGCCGACTTTCTCCATTTGGCTGGCAATTGGATGATGCTTGGCTCCGCTCAGTCCTCGAGAGATCACTGAGCAACGATTTGCGGGATACACAGTTTCTGCTGCTTGCTGACACAGCTGCAGAGTTGGGGTCTTCCTTTTCAGCAAGAGATGGGCTGCTTCTAACAGACTTGGACTTCATGATCGGGCTCAGCATCTTCTTGAAAGGACTTGATCGAGCTGCTTTAGTGATGCTCTCTGTGGCGCGATTGACACATTCTGATGGACTGGTGCCATCAGAGGCGCTCTCCCTCTTTGCTGGCACAGACTTATCAGGAATATTACTTGCTGGAACCCTCTGCCTCTCACCATGGTGTTTACTTTCACCAGCACATACGCCGGAGTTGAGCTGACGATCTGCTTCTGCACCTCTACCAGACTCTGCATCCAGCAAATGGGGAGCTGCATTTCTGCAGGGGGCTCTTGCTGTGTCCTCCTCTTCCTCAATGGATATCTCCAAGAAACCACCACCGGCGTCATCATTCTTCAGCAGGGTGCAGTCCATCCGCGGCCGGTCAAGCTTGAAACTCTCATCAGGGAGCTCGCGGAACGACAAATCCAGAAAGTCCTTGGTGGACGGCCGGTTCACCCTCCGGGTCTCCACGGAGGACTTGGCGGCCTCCGACCGCCGGCTCTGGTGGGAGAAGAGGTAATGAGCCCCGCTCCTGCTCCCGCTCGTGCTCGGCCGGGAGGCCTCGTCGACGATATCAAATGAAAGAAACTCATCTGCACTAGGCGCGGAGTCTATCTTCCTCCTGCCCTCCTCCTGGAGCCTCCTTATCCTGGTGATCTCGCTGGAGCTCTGGTACATGGAGCCGCGCTTGGTGACGGGGATATCCTCCGCATTGGTGAGCCGGCTTCGCGTCGGCAGGCTCTTGCAGTGGAAATTGGGGATGTGGCCGCCCGCGGCCAGGCGGAGCTCTCCGGAGCGGGAGTGGTCGCCGGCGTCGGAGCATTTGAGCTGGATGTATCTCCTGATGTCGTTGTCGGCATTGGTGCGGCGAGTAGGGGTTTGTGGGAGTTCAGGGACTGGCCTCAGTCTGGAATGGGAATGGGAATTGGACTGGCGTTTTAGGCCGGAGTCTTGCCCCATTGATGGAACCTGAACACAGAGACAGAGACGTAAGATTAGACTGGTTAATACTATGATTAGCAAATGTGATGTTGATAGAGGTTGCATTGTTGACTTGAAGGATGTAGAGAGAAAAGACTCCCCAATCCCAACAACAGGAAGGAACCAACAAGCAAGCATGAAAGACAAACAATATATGCAAAGAAAAGAAAAAAGGAATTGCAGTGGGGTGGTAGCAAGAGCATCACATCGGGTGGTGATTTGAGGGGCAAAAGGGAAAGAGAAGAAAGAACAAGGAAAAGGAAAAAAAAAAAGCAAAGCCTGCCGCCTAGGATCTCGAAATCCCAAACGGAGAAAATGGTGCTCGTCCAAGATGGGGGCCGGCGGCCTGCAGATCTCAGGGAAGAAGCTAGTTGGGTGGAGAGGATGTGCGCAAGAAACAAGAGAAGTGGCGGATTTGGAGGCGCCGCGAGTGAATCCCCTTCCCTCCCCTCCCCTCCCCCTACCTGTAGCAGGCGGAGAAACAAGGTGGTGCGGCGGCATTGGCACGGAGCCCGTCAGTCCGGGCGCGTCTCAAATCCCACACCCGAATCCCTAGCAGAGCCCCGCTAGCAGGTTGAATCCGCTGCCGCTGCGGCCAGGCGCGCACCAAAGAGCAGGAAGAAGAAGGAGGAGGAGGAGCAGGGAGGATGTAGGAGGAGACGGCGTGGATTACCTACCTGGGCGAATGGCGGCAGCAGATCGGGCGGTGGCGGAGGACGGCGGAGAAGGGAGGCAGAGACGGGGCGGGGTGGGTCTCTTTCCCTTTCCGCTTGGGGACATTGGAGGGAGTGTGGAGTGTGGCCTGGCCGCTCACCTCACTTCTTTCCAATACTGCTGCTATACATCACCCTCCTCGCTCACTCATCACTCACTCTCTTTCTTTCTTTCTTTCTTTCCTGCTGAGGGTGGGGAATTAGTTTATGAGTGGTGGTGGTCTTGGGTTGTGGTTTGGGTTGGCTGCACCATACTCAAGCTCAAGGGATCACCTCCTCCCGGCCTACGCTAATCCTAATTCTAATTCTAATTCAGACGAGGTTATCTAGACGATTAGATAGATATATAAGAGAGAGGGGGGGAGGGGAGAGGACAGAGGAGACGACCGCCGCCCGGCCAAATGATGACCACCATTGATAGGTAGTTAGTGGTGATGTCCGTTTCCATTTCCTTTCCTTTCCTTTCCTTTCCTTGGGGGACGGGCCGGGTAATCAACTGGCGGTAGTACGGTAATAAAATGGCTTCATTAGCGGCCACCCTAAGCGATCCTTCCGAAGCGGCCAGCTCACGCCACTATTGTTACCCTGTTTCTACTTTGGGTTTCTTTCAAATTTACACCGCTGTGTTGCTTTTTTTTTTAAAGACAGTACAGATGCAATCCTTCACATAAACATGCATACACTCAACCCTACAAACGCATATGGGCATCATATCTCTATGAGCATCTTTAAAGACTGAACCGGCATATCATTTTAAGATTTACGAAATCATCATAAGCGCCTTGTCGCTAACCGTAACGTCTCTTATGAGCAAAGTTGCCGTAGCCGTCTCCATCGAAATGTCTTTTTTCACTGAATGCACATCATCAAAAATCCTAAAATAAATCCAAAAATAAATGATACCATTCTCGTCGTTTTTTTCTCTTTCTCACTAAAAATCTTAGTTGTTGGTATATATATTTCCTTCGTCTTGAGTTAATTGTTTTAGATTTTTCTGAGTACGTCAAGTTATTAGGAACGAGGGTAATATAACATCGGATAAAGATACCACAATCCCCATGATGCACGCATACGACCATGTCTATTTTTCTTCATCTTTTTGATACAGATAGAGGCAGATGCATAACTCTCTCTCTCTCCTCTTTCTTTTTCTTTTTTTCTTCTGTTTTTCTTTATGTGTATGCGCTGATGTATTTCTATTTCTCGTGTTAAAGATATTATTGTTAGGCTGTTAGGCCGATCGTAGCGCATGTAGTAAATATGGTAGGTAGTTTAAATCTTGTTATCTCTACCTTTCTTCTTGTACTCCAAGTTATGTATGTGCTCAAGGGATAAGCCCCTTCCTATCAATATATACCAGCGGCCCTCTCACGAGAGGGTAGAACGCTTCCATCATAATTTTTACATGGTAATCAGAGCTACCTCTTCCCTACGTCCTAGAGAGAAAAACCAATCTCCATGAGAGCTCCGATGGCGTCCTCATAATCAACCCAAGCTATCTCCGGCGGTCTTGCACCCCAAGTCGCGGAGAAGCTCACCACGGAGAATTATCTCCTCTGGAAGGCACAGATCCTCCCCCACTTCCTTGGCGCCGACCTGCATGGCTACCTTGACGGTTTCATTAGTGCGCCGAAGAAACTCATCGTCGTCAAGGACAAGGATGGGAAGGATCAGTCGATCCCAAACCCAGCCTATGAGGTATGGGTGAGACAGGACCAAGCAGGTCCTTGGGCACATGCTGAACAACCTGTCAAGAGATCTGCTTGTCTCGGTGGTCTTCATCCGCACAACGCGTGCGCTCTGGACCTCCCTCGGTAATATGTTCGCTTAACAATCCAGTTCACGCATCAATAACATCTGCATCTCCCTAGCCAATGCTCAGAAAGGAACCCAATCTGCCCCAGCGTACATCGGACGGATGAGGGTGCTACCAGATGAACTTGCTGTTGCAGGAAAGCCACTCGATAAAGACGAACTTCTCTCCTTCATCATCGCGGGACTGGACCTTGACTACAACTCTGTAGTCTCGACCCTAGATGCCCGCACGAAACCGGTCACCGTCGACTTCCTCTACGCGCAGGTCTACAACTTCGATCAGCGCGTGGAGCTATTCATGGGTGGTGCAAGCGGCGGAGGATTAAAATCCTCTGCTAACACTGCTGCTCGCCGAGGAGGGCCGCCCCCATCTCGTGGCAAGCCTCAAGACCAGCAGCAATCTGGTGGCGGCTACAGGAAGAAACAAGGCGGCGGCAGTGGTAGCAAAAGCGGCGGTGGGCGCCCCTTCTACAACAACAACAAGGGTGCCCGACCAGGCGGCGGTCCAGGCGGTCCAAGAGGCCCTGGTGGCCCGCCGAACGACAACAACTCCAGAAGCAATGATCCCATCCAGTGCCAGATCTGTGGGAAGCTTGGCCATAACGCCAAGGACTGCTGGTACAGGTTTGACGATGATGCTATGGAGGAGAAGGTGGCTGCTGCCCCCCAGTATGGGATGGATACAAACCGGTACGTCGACAGCGGGGCGACCTCCCTCATCGGAGAGCTAGAGAAGGCGACTGTCTGCGATAAATATCGCGGTCAAGATCAGATACATGGCACCAATGGGTCAGGTATGAGAATAGATCATATTGGTCAGTCAGTATTACAAACTTCCAGCCGTCCTATTGATATAAAAAAACTTCATTCACCTCATGCTAGAACAAATCTCCTATCTGTTCATCGCATTGCTTTGGACAGTCATGTGTTTCTTGAGTTTCACCCCTTTTTCTTTTTGATTAAGGACCAAGCAACGAGGAGAATTCTCTACATAGGTAGATGCGTCGGTGGCCTCTATCCATTGATCTCTCGGTTTAGAAGTTTCAATAAACAAGACCTTGATGTCACCAAATTATCCTCAGCAAGGTGGCACGATCGCTTAGGGCTTTCTTATTTTGCTATTGTTCAACGTGTGCTTAGGAAAAATAAGCTCCCAATTGTTGGTGAGCCTAGTAGTAAAACAGTTTGTGATTCATGTCAGAAAGGCAAAACTCATCAATTACCTTACTCTGTGTCAACTAGTGTTTCTTCCAAACCATTAGAACTCATTTTTTCTAATGTATGGGGGAAAGCACCTCTCTCTGTTGGTAGACACACATACTATGTGAGTTTCATTGATGATTATAGCAAGTACACTTGGATGTACGTTATTAAACATAAATCTGATGTCTTTCAATCTTCCAAAATTTTCAAGAACTTGTTGAACGAAAGTTTAATAGCAAAATTACTCAGTCCAATCAGACTGCGATGGTGAGTATGAAAAACTCAACCCATTTTTTCAAAATTGGGTATTTCTTACCATGTTTCCTGCCCTCATGCTCATCAACAAAATGGCTCCGTTGAACGCAAACACACACACATAGTTGAAGTTGGCCTTTCACTTCTTGCAAATGCATCCATGCCATTAAAATTCTCGGATGAAGCTTTTCTTACTTCTACTCATCTTATCAATATCCTGCCTAGTCGAGTTATTAACTTTGAGACACCCATTGAAAAACTCTTGCATATCAAACGGAATTATGCATATCTCAGAGTTTTTGGCTGTGCCTGTTGGCCCAACCTACGACCTTACAATTCCAGAAAACTTTCTTTTAGGTCTAAACAGTGTGTGTTCATTCGATATAGTCCTCAGCATAAAGGCGTTAAATGCCTAGATGTTTCGACAGGTAGAGTCTACATCTCCAGAGATGTTGTCTTTGATGAGACAGTCTTCCCCTTTAAAAATCTCCATCCCAACGCCGGCACACTCCTACGCAAAGAAATTCTCCTTCTTCCTAGTCATCTTATCGAAACGGCTACAAAGGAAAACAATACTACTGATCATATGACTAATTCTCCTGACCCTGCTTCTCAGTCTCACAATGATGCAGATCGTGCAGGAAGAATTTTTGCTGAAGAAATCGGCTCAGACAATGCTCAAAAACGGAGTGAATCCGCCGTTATTTCATGCCACAAAATAGGACAACAACACGAGACACGAGGCTGATTCGCCCCAGTCTGCAGCCTCGGGATCGCGAGGCATGGGATCCCATGCAGATTCGCCGCCACCGGCACTGGTTCTGCGCCGCCTGCACCTGGTTCTGCCTCGGGGCGCGACGCTCCCTCTGAATCGCGTGGGGCTGAGGAGGCCCACTCTTCATCAGCCACGCACGCACGGCATCCGCAGCGCTCGTCTACCCGCATCTGAGATGGGGGTCCCTCCTCGCATGGTGATGCTGGTGTGGTGGGCCCTCGCACGGGGCCCATGGCGGGTGGTGATGGTGATGCTACGCGATATGCTTTCGGTGTCGATCCCACCTCGGGATCCAGTGACGCGCAGGTGGTTTCGTCCGCCACTTCTAGCGCGAGATCTTCCTCGGGATCACCGGCGTAGACGGGCGTGGGATCTTCTGCGACAAGGCCTGCGTCCACCTCTACACGTGTCGGTACACGGCTTCAGATAGGGAAAATTAAACTAGTAAACTACACAAATATTTTGAAGTTTGGACTAACCTGTACTACAGGAGAGCCCCGGTCTGTTGAAGAAGCTTTGGCATATCCGAACTGGAAGGGAGCCATGGAAGAAGAATACATGGCCTTAAAAAGGAATGAGACATAGCACTTGGTTCCACGAGGTCAAGGTAAAAATTTAATTGATTGTAAGTGGGTATACAAAATTAAGCGAAAATCAAATGGAAACATTGATAGGTATAAAGTTAGACTGGTAGCTAAATGTTTCACACAAAGATATGGCATTGATTATGAGGACACTTTTAGCCAGTTGTTAAAGCTACTACCATCAGATTGGTCTTGTCTATTGTTGTGTCTAGGAAATGGAGCTTAAGGCAATTGGACGTACAAAATGCGTTTTTACATGGTGTTCTGAAAGAGGAGGTATATATGAAACAACCACCTGGGTTTGAGAGGAAGAATGCAGCATTCCATGTGTGAAAACTTGATAAGTCTCTATGGTCTGAAACAGGCCCCTAGTGCCTAGTACTCTCGGTTGAGCATGAAGTTGCAAAGCATTGGTTTTGTTCCTTCCAGATCTAATACTTGATTGTTTATCTTTCACAAGTCCAATATAACAATGTACATGCTCATATATGTTGATGATATTATTGTCACAAGTTCATCACATGAAGCACTGACAACACTCTTGAAGGATCTGGGCTCTGAGTTTGCCTTAAAAGACCTTGGAGACCTAAGTTTCTTTCTAGGTATTGAAGTCAAGAAACACAGAGATGGTATAGTTGTATCTCAAGAAAAATATGCAGCTGATTTGTTGAAGAGAGTTGGTATGCAGGGTTGCAAGCCTTCACCAACTCCTTTGTCTAGCTCAGAGAAGATGTCTTTATATGAAGGTGAGCCTCTTAGTGAAGAGGATGGTACTCAGTATAGAAGCATGATTGGTGCTCTCCAATATTTGACTCTTACTAGACCGGATATATCCTTTGCTGTGAACAAAGTATGACAGTTTTTGCATGCTCTTGCCACCTTACATTGGACTGCTGCTAAGCGTAACCTGAGAGATGTGAAACATATAGTTGGTGTTGGACTAACATTCAGCACGTCACAATCCAATCTTATGAGTGCATTCACTGATGCTGACTAGGCAGGCAGTGTTGATGACAGGAGGTCCACAGGTGGTTTTGCCATATTCTTTGGTCCTAACCTTGTTTCCTAGTGTGCCAAGAAGCAAGCAACAATTTCCAGGTCTAGTACAGAGGCTGAGTACAAAGCACTAGCCAATGCTACTGCAGAAATTATATGGCTTCAGTCCATGTTGAAAGAACTCAGAGTTCTACAAGTACAACCCCCTTGCTTGTGGTGTGATAACCTTGGTTCTATCTATCTTTTTTCTAATCCAGTTTTTCATGCCAGAACCAAACATATTGAGATAGATTTTCATTTTCAGAGAGTGAGTTGCCAACAAGCAATTGGATGTTCGTTTTGTGCATTCAGGTGATCAGATTGCAGATGGCTTCACCAAGGCGCTACCCACATGGAGCTTCGAGAAATTCAACCGTAATCTCAACTTGGCCAAGTCGTGGTTAAGGGGGCGTGTTGAAGATATTATTGTTAGGTTGTTAGGCCAATCCTAGCGCATGTAGAAAATATGTTAGGTAGTTTAAATCATGTTATCTCTACCTTCCTACTTGTACTCCAAGTTATGCATACGCTCAATAGATAAGCCCCTTCCTATCAATATATACCGGCGGCCCTCTCACGAGAGGGTAGAACACTTCCACCCGAAAGTCCTATTCTACTCCCGAGCTCAAATGCTTCCTCATGAAGAGTAAAATCAAAACAAATAGTAATATGATTCAAAAAATTCTAATTTTTATGTGATTAACTTTGAGAAATGCTTTACATGCGTAACAAAATTCATCACGAAATAACATTTGTAGAAGTCGCAGAGAAGAAAAACAAAATCAATAGTCCAAAATGTATCCAAAACTAGCATTTTTGAAGCAGCGATTTTTTTTTTTGCCATGACTTTCAGAAATGTTATTTCGAGCTAAAATTTTGTGAGCATACAAAATATTTGTTAAAGTTTACCACAAAAAAATTCAGAATTTTTTAAACAATTTTATTTTATTTTTTTGATTTTACTGTTCACAAAGGAGCATTTGAGTTGGGGAGCTAAAACTCCATGTCCACCTCCACCACAATTTCTACACCTCGACGTACTATATGTATACATATAGGTTTCTTTTTGCGTGTGTGTGTGTAGTCTCTTGTGTCGCTTTTTTCTGTATTTCTTATCTTTGAGATATCTCTTGTATCGCTTTGGTGCGCCGTCGCCATCGAAACGAATCGAATCCAGTGGGTTGGCGGTTAGTACGAGTATAAGTTGGTTGCACAGCACTAATTAGTTACAAGTTACTGCTGCTACAGTGTTGTACATGAGTAGTTGTACCAGCACACAACGTTCAGCTGGTACAGTGTACGTACATACAGTATAGCCCTCCATATCTGCGTCGCACGGGCGGTCATTTTTCGCGCCGAATTTATAGTTTACTAACCGGACATTATATATCCTTTGTTCACGTATATTTTTCCTATACTATAAGTAGGTAGGATGGCTGTGACTGAGACCACACGCAGCACGACAGGCAGGCGCACACAGTAGACAGACAGGTGTGGTACGAGCGAAAGAGACAACCGACGGGTACTCATATTCACTGTTTCAAACTTTTTCGAAAAGTTAAGTCCGATATGACCCTGATAAAAAAATTCATCACCGTCAGATACCTTAGCGATAGGGGATAAATAACCTACCGCCGAGGCCCTTGACAGTAGGGTTGCACGTCTATCGTAAAAATATTTGTAAGTTGCGGACACATTGCACGCGAGTGCCTACCGTCGGGACCCTTAATGGTAGGGTCACATGCGTTACCGCCGGCCTATCTGACGGTAGGCCATTTTCCTACCGTCAGAGGCTTCGACGATAGGTTGTTATACCCTACCGCTAAGAGCTCTTGCGGTAGCAAAAGGGTCAGATCCAATTTATTTTTCATCCGGGGTTAAATTCGGTTTTACTTTTTGAAAAATTTCAAAACAATGAATTTTACCCCGACGGGTTACCGTGACACGTGCGTGCTCCCACAAGCCGGTGGGAATTGGGGCCCACCCCCAGGAGCACATGTCGTCCCTTCAATGCGTCCGATCATGCTTCGCTCTAGTTTTTTTTGCTTGCTTTGCTCTAGTTTGGTTTATAGACCTCTTTGATTTTCTTAATCTCGCTTGGATTGCTTTGTCGTATTAGGCTGCTCATAGTGAAAAGTACCATGTACTAGTATTATACATATGATACAAGTGTATTATACTACATTCATAATCCATAGTATTATAAAGCAATATCATATAAAATCATATTTATTGTCATGCATGATATAAAGTAGCATAACATTTAACATGATACGGTATCTATATATGTTACTCTAATTCTCTCTCTTTTGTTTTATTCCTGTCGCATCAACATGTTTACTATTTCCAAATACATGATATCACCGAAGTTACCCCGCTATGGCCAGCCTTAGTATTTGCTTTGTGTCCCTCCCACTTTGTCCCTACTTTTCACTTCTTAGGTTGGTCGTAATTAGGATATCATAAGTAGTATCATGTATATCAAGTAGGTAATTTTAATTAGGTGTCATAGAATTAAATGAAAAAAGAAGGATTAAGTATATATTGTATCATATTTAATGATGTGCTACTACACGTCATGCATGACAATAAATAAATTATTTTATAATATTAAAATATAATATTATGCATCATGGATGTATATCGCATCCCGATACTCTCCTTTATAACCAGCCTTAAAACAGCAGCGAGGAAAGGAAGCGAAGTGAAGTGAACTACGAGTGGAGTGGTAAAGTGGCGAACCAAATCAACCAAGCAAGCAGGCAGACAGGAATGAATGGTTCCGTCCGTCGGGCGTTTGTTTACCACGTACGTTACGTATGCCTGAATCAATCAATGAGGCCGCACACCCCGCTTTTCCCCTGCATCCGACCCCACCCCACAATCATCCTGTCCAAGTCCAAACCCAGACCCACTCCACTTCACTTTTATATTACACTCGTCACATTTTTCTTTTCTCCACAGCTATTTTTTTTGCTCAACAGCTACAGTCCTAGTTCCTGTCTTCTCGACATGCCCTTGTCCCCCAGGCCCCCACGTCCCTTTCACCTCACCTTCTATTTTGTTTAAATAAACAAATACAGTACCTGCAAGAAATGGGGAACGCACATGCAATAAATTCAAAAAAATGGTGGCGTCAACGTCAACTCCAGGACTCAAGCTTTGATAGGTAAAAAAATGGGCGCCTCTGGCCATCAGACTACTGATTTTTGGTTTCCATCGGACTAGCAGGACTAGCAGTTGGCCATTCGATGCAATGCATGGTAGACGTCCCATGTAGTGGTATTTAGGTCCGCGTGAGTTTTGCTGATTGATTTGGTTGTAATTGAGTGTTTTCTTATAACTGCCCCCATTCATTGTTGCTTTTGTGTAAATGCTTCCGTAAAGCACGTTGCCATCTACCATAACCTTTGCCTTCCATTTACATACATGCTTCCTTTTTATGAGATACGTACGTCCATGCTTCCTGCTTCGATGCTTTGTAGTAATAATATGTTTTGCAGGATAATTAATTTGAAATGTAATGGTTTGCTTCCAACTCAACAATTTATGTTTAGTGGATAGAAGAATTTGCTTCCATTGTAATAGGAACTTTAATCAATGTGATTAAAATAAATAAATTTAACTGTTTGTTCTGAAAGCAAAAAAACTAGTTTTTTGCGGGCACAAAGCAGCAAAACTATGTGTTTGTTGATAGAAAAATTTGCTTCATTTTAAATTGAATTTTCTTGAGTTTAACATAATTTGCTTCGAAAGAAATATTTAAAATGATTTCCTTCTAATCATGTATGCTTCTTAGCTTGTAATAGTTGTTTCCATTATATAAGAACCATGCGTCCATGAGTGCCGCATATGCTTCCTTGGAGCTAATTTATGTTTTCTTGCATTTTTTTTCTTCCTACATAATGTAGTGAGGCTTCTTAAGTCTTTATTTGGTGCTTCGTTTCCAAAAGGTAAAATAAAAAAACTACATTCCATTACTTCCATTTCAAATACACGTGTACATATCCATCTTATTTGCTTCCTGTATTCACCAATATTGCTTCAACACTCGAGCATCATCGTCGAGGTAGTCGCTAACGCAGAAGGTGAAGCCGGAGAGGAGAGAGGGTGGGCCGCTAGAGTTGCCGAAGCGGCCGTTGGACTGTTGGAGGAAGAAGACAGTGACGTCTTCCATCACACTACTTGCCCTTCCGTGGATCGACGAAATCGCTGATGAGGCGACCATGCATGATGTAGTTGCTGACGACGATGACGAGGTGGCCGGAGCCGGAGCAACCAAACGCATGGCAGTTGGCCGGCTTCGTGCTCATGGTTGTGGTTCGTATCGTTGCTCTTTTCCAGATCCAAAGAAAGTGGAAGCGTGAATCTCTGAAGCAAACAAGTGATGCTATCACAACGCGGGTCAGACCTAGGAAGAGCATATTCAAATCACAAATTAACACATTTGGCACCAAGTTGTAGATGCATAAGTTTGTGATTATCAAATCCGGTTGTGATGAACAAACCATAGAAAAAAGAAGACGAGTTAGATCATAAGCCGTAATAGTAAGCTACAAGTCAAGAAAAGGGTATCCGAATGAAAGGGCAACAAACCTTCTATAGCCTGATGAGTCGATCCATGGGAACCCGCACCACGACAAGCTATCAAGGCGGTGGTGCTTGGCGCAGTGAAACCGATGGAGCATCGGGTGGTGGCGTTGGCGACACGTCAGTCCATCAAGGTGGAGGCACTGCAGCGAAGAAGAACTGGCCGACATGGTGAAACAGGAGTCGGGCCGCACATTACGTAGTCGGATGGGCGGCACACCGGGGCGGTGAATCTCGCGGCCGTGGAAGGTCGCTGGTGGAGAGAGCCATGGCGGCGAGGGGCACGACAAGAACGGCAATGAGCTGTGTCGGGGGCAGGCGGGATGGGGACGAGGGTGAGGTGGGTCGGCGCAACTGAGATTAATACGGGAACGTGGGTTACGGGGTGACGAGGCAATAAAGTCGGGCTCGTTTGAAAACGGGATTGACGGATTTCGGAAGCAAATCAGCCGTGAGATTGAAAACACATCAACGTTGTTGGACTGGTCTGAGGAATATGACTCCTATCAGACGTAGGATAGCAAGTGTTTTCTTAAAAAATACCACTATCCTCCTAACCATTTGGCCGCATATTTGTTTGTTTATTTTTGTTTGAAATATCGCATTAAACCAACATAAAGTATGGTGAGCAATATCGGAGCTTTGCAGCATTAAATATGTACACAATTACCTCCTCTGTTTCGAAATGTAAGACCTTTTAGAGATTTGATTATATGCTATATATAAAATAAAATAAGTAAATCTATACTGTAAAATATGATTATATAAATCCGTATATAATATATAGTGAAATGTTTAAAAGGTCTTATATTTAAAAACTGAAGGAGTATATAGCAATTACGTGACAAAAGACAAAGAAAAAAAACACATCAACCATAGCATTAAATAGGACCGACACCGTGCCTACGTTGAAGACAAAAGATCGTTGATTTTTTTTAAAAAGGAGGATATACTTTCGGCCTTTGCATATGAACGATGCATACAACCATTTTATTAATTATTCACACACATCATACAAAGTAATACATCTGTCAGCCTAAAGCCACCGTTTAGACAACACCTGTTGCTACTCCTATCCCCTGATGAAGGTGTGCCGAATATCCGGACCAAATACCAAACACACGCCGCATTAAATCCTAACATCTATAGCCGGATGCCCCAGCCCAGTCACACACTGGGACTGGATCCCATACCGGTCCGTGCACTCTCAGAGGCAGCCTTCCACCATCTTTCACTGGTCCATCTCCAGAGCCAGAACATACGCATCTTCCTTGCTAGGCCTGTCGTCGACGCCACCATGGCGTCAGACAACGCCACCATCCTGCACGTGTCCGTCCACACGCGCCTGACACCGAACCACCGCAGCGCCATTGCCGTCGGGATCCACCGCAAGGCTCACGGTAGAACAAACACCGCTCCTTCTCTTGTCCCGTCCACTCATCACGTAATCCAAAACGATGCCCCGAGGAGGGAAAATACATCGAAGATGCCATCATCGTCCGATCCGGTAGATCCAGATCTGGGATTTCTCCCGGAGCATCACGAACGGGGTGCCACGACCTGTAACAACGATGCCTCGAGATGGTAACGACGTCGTAGACGCCGACATTGTCCGCCATGACCGAAGTCGGCGCGGTTTTCATCGAAGGTCGCGTCCCCCCGATCTCGCGGTTGGGTGGGACCGAGGGGGCCTCGTCGTGTAGACGAGGACCACCGTCGACACGCCGGCAGGGGGCCTCCAGCCGCCCCTCACCGATCCTCCTCGCGCCACTAGCCGACCAAGGTCAAACCGTGACGGATCTAGACAGGACACGCCAGATCCGCAAGCCTCGATGCCAGCCAATGCACGCGACAACCACCCTCGCTGGATGAAGCGCCGCTACCGCCACCAAGCTCAAACCACAGCCGACCATGAAGGCCTCGAACGCCGCCACGCAGCAGGGACGCCGCCCTGACCTCCGCCTCACAGGGGATCTGTGGCTACCACCCGCCCTCGCTCTAAGGCGCAGGCCCCCCCACCACCGCGGCCCTTGCCGGCGGCAGCGACGGTCGGGGAAGGAAAAGGAAAGGAGAGTCTCGCGGCTAGGGTTTCGGGGCCCGAGGGGTATGCGACCTGTCAAAAGATCGCTGATGATGCTTACTATCCTTGTAGAAGGTTGTACCTGTAGTACCAGGCAGTAGTAGGCAGGAACATAGGCTACATTTGCAGACGTACGATCTGTGTACGTTAGTGAGTAGTCCGTATGTGGTATGCCTACGTACGAACATAGATTTGCATTTGCGGGCGTACGATCCGTGTACAACGGTGCGTAACAGCAGCCATCAACTCTGTCCACCATACGGCTATATATGATCACATCGTACAGAAATCACACATAACACTATCACACTCTCATACTCCCTCCGTTCTTAAATATAAGTCTTTTTAAGAGATATCATTAAAGGTCTACATACGGAACAAAATGAGTGAATCTATAGTCTAAAATATGTCTATATATATCCGTATGTAGTCTACTAATAAAATCTTTAAAATGACTTATATTTAGGAACGGAGGGAGTACATAAAAAGCAATTCCCGTTACCAACGATGCTTCTTTTAAAACCACACGGTTTCTAAAATGATTTTAGGATCGACCGAGCGACCGAAATCGGGCGGGAAATTGTCCATGCGCGCAGCACCGCTCTTTTCTTTGCACATGTGACATGACACCATGTTTGAAAGCGCAATGCACAATTTGTTTCCACAACTTTGCTAGCTAAGAGGAATGGTACACGTACGGATGTTTACTTAAGTTTTATTTTCATGAAACAAGACAAAAAATTTGCCACTTTATTGAATAAAGAAGAAGGTTTAGACAAAGCCGCAAGGTGACAAAAGAAATAAAGGTTTCTTAAGTTTACAAAATAAAATCAGGGGGTGGTGAGGAGAAGTTATGGAAGGGTCCGTAGCGATCCTAACAGTCCGTACGTGTGTAGCATTTTTTTTCTTTGCTAGATTGCACTGTTGGATTAGGTGACCCAACAGCACCACTACTAACTAGGCGTCGCCAACTGGGTTTGTTTGATTCGTTTTGTCCCACTTTGCCAAAAGTACTACTCCTACCAACTACCTTTGGTTCATTCCCTTGATATGTGCTTTGCAAAGCCACCCTCAACTCAGCATTTGGTGCACACACTCTCATTCTCCTTTGGCCATCGTCTCTTATCAAAATATAAGACTTTTTTTGCATTTTAATTTAAAGTGCGAAGAACGTCTTATATTTTCATATGTTTTTTTTTCGCCCATCTTTGTTTTTTCCTAAAACAACCTCAACCTTCATGTCTTTAATTGGAGTGAGCACATGATGTATCAATGTTCTCCAAAGTAATATAGCCATGATGACATTCCTTAAAAAAACCAGTTATATGGATTCCTTCACAAAACCAGAATCTTTCTGTTGATAAAAAGCAAATACCCAAACTTGTGTGTGTGTGTATGTGCGTGCAGCTGAAAGGGTTAACCATCATTGTGATACTCTGATACAGCTATTACACACAAAGTACCTCCTAGGTTTCAATATCGTATCAGTGCCCTAATTGTACTCTTACAGATACATAAGTAGCTCACAGGAACTACATACAAACCTGGTTTTATACTGAAGTTGTATTAAAGTTGAGACATTTATTTTGGGACGAAGGAAGTACATGTCTTTGATCCAGTTTACATTTTGAGTACATGCACCATGTACATGCTATTGATACTACTGTGCATCTGTTGCTGCTGCTGCTACATGAACATGATCAAGTGAGGCCGGAGCTGCACTACACTACACTTCCCAATCTAATTCCAGTATACTTCACTGAGTCTAATAGATCAGCTTGGCTAAATTCCGATGCGGTGGGGGACCTGGCAGGCTGTTGGTTCGTTGCAACAGCAGCATCATCTACCTGGAAGTGGGACTGAACTGCTGATGCATGCCACAAACCGCAGACACTTCGGTTGCCGTCCTTGAATGATTGGCCGCCAGCCAGCTCCACCAGTCGACCTTCACCTGCACGCTCCTGGAGCTGGAGACGGGCCAGCCGTTCTGCGGGAGCCTACCGCCTCTACAGCCTCTACCAGTTGCTTTCAGGCCAGCCTTTGAAGCATTTGGGTGAGAGTATGGAGCTTTTTTTTTGGATGTTCGGTTTAACTGATTGCATGTACTGGATGTGAAAGAATTGTCATGCGTCAGAAATGGGCAGTTCAAAGGCCATGTGAAGGATGCCATAATCATTCCTGAAACCGTGGCAGATCAGGAGACATGGTTTTGGTATGCCTATTTTGGATTGCCTCAATCTTGCAATTACATCAATATGCTTCATCGATCATCACTCTTTGAGTAAATTGCCAAAAACTAACACATTTCGCGCAACCGTGTCCAGTAGATATCAGTTTACGATTTTGTGCGGAGAACTATCAAAATTTTCCTAATCCGTTGCTAAAAACTACCAAGTGTCAAAACTGCTCCATTGACCTCTTCTAAACACCTTTCCAACATGCTGGACCCATAAGTCAGGTTGACCATTAATTTTGACCGTTATTACAGATAGGACCCACACATCAGACATTTCTTTCACCTCTCTCCACCCTCATGTGCATTACATCAAACAGGTTATGTGCGTCTCGTCGCAGAGCACGGAGAGCTTGAAGGCCGCCTCCTCCTCATCATCACCGGCCTCTGCATCGGCGCCGTCGTCCTCGGCGCGCTCCTGCCACGACCAGTTCCGGCGCATCCTTTCCGGCCTCGCCCACGTCGTCAGCTCCGGAGCCACCTCCTCCAGCACCTCGCGCGCCGCCGCCAGCACCTGCTCGCACAGCTTCCGAGCCCATGTCGCATCGGTGGACGGCGAGCCACCGGAGAGCACCAGCAACTAGCAGCAGTTCCCCTGCGCCCCATCACTCTCCTTGCCTCGCGCTGTCTCATCGCCCTCTCTCTCCCGTGTCTCTGTACGAGACCCAATGGAGCCCTCGAGCAGGAGCTCGATTCCGAGCACCTCCCGCCCATGCCTTCATCGGGAAAGGGATCCTCCCCCTGCATCCTGCCTCTCCTAGGTCCAAAGCATCCATTCTCGGCCAACACGCACGTCGTCGTCGTTGTTGACCGGCATGGACACACCGCTTCCATGGACAGGAGGTCCCTGGTGGTGTCTGCCATGGAGAGGCCAAGGAACCACGCCTCGCCTCCAGCTTGCCTCTTCGTCGTCCGTGCCTCGCGCTGGAGCTCTCCTTGGCCAAGCACCAAAGGAGCCACCATCTCGCCCGCTGTCATGGTCGTCCCGAAGCTCCCCAGGGCAGCCACCGGTGACCCAGCCCCTCCCCGTCTCCACCGGTTGGCGAGTCACTGGAGCCATGCTCCAGGACCGGCCCTGCCCTGATGCGCTCGAGCTCGAGCGAGAAGACGCGCTCGAGTCCTACTCGGCCTTCCGGAGTCACAGCATAGCGCCGACGACGACGTGGGCGAGGCCGGAGAGGATGCGTCGGAACTGGCCGTGGCAGGAGCGCGCTGAGGACGACGGCGACGATGCAGAGGCCGATGATGATGATGAGGAGGCGGCCTTCGAGCTCTCCGTGCTCTGTGACGAGACCCACATAACCTGTTCGATGTAATACATATGAGGGTGGAGAGAGGTGGAAGAAAGGTCTGACGTGTGGGTCCTATCTGTAATAACGGTCAAAGTTAACGGTCAACCTGACTTGTGGGCCCAGCATGTCGGAAAGGTGTTTAGAAGAGGTTAATGGAGCAGTTTTCACACTTGATAGTTTTTAGCAACGGATTAGAAAAAATTTGGTAGTTTTCCGCACAGAATCGTAAAGTGATAGCTACTAGACACGGTTGCGTGAAATATGGTAGTTTTTGGCAATTTACTTCCACTCTTTGCACATCTAGCCAATGAGGAATCACCGTTGGTGGAGGTTCAAGCAAATGGTCACATTTATTTTTAATCCCAACCCTCTCACGCACTTGACATTTTCAGCCATCAGATGACGTTTGCAGCCTTTGCAGGTTGTTCCTGGCCGTCGGATGGATCTGGGTCGAACTGTCCTAAAGGACAGCTGCTCCCGAAAAAAAAATCTGGTATATCTCTGATTGATTGAGCCTTTTATGCCGGTCCATTTAGCTACCTACTCGTCGCGAGAAACAAGAGAAGGCCCCGATCAATACTCGTTCACCTATCCTCGGGAGCAACTAGCTCGGGAGCGCTCCCTCACGAGCCTTCCAGCGATCGCTCCCTTAGGGGCCTTTCACTTGACGCGTTTCCAGCCGCCGCCACGTGTCGCGTTTTAGCCGTTCGCTTCGGATTTTGTTTTTCTTTTATTTTTTTGCACGCGTTTTCGTTTTTTTTGAGTGGTTTTTTTTCGTTTTTTTCAGTGTTATGGTTTTTCATCGGTCTTTTGTAACTTTTGGATTTTTCACGAAAAAACGCGTTTTTACGTGAAAAACTCGTTTTCTGTTTTTTTGCGAGAGACATGGTTTTTTGCTTCAGCAAAAGACACGGTATTGCCTTCACGAGAGGCACGGTCGTGCCTTTTGGAAAAAAAACGCGTTTTCATTTTTTTGCGAGAGGCACGGTTTTGTTTCCACGAAAGGCGCGGTTTTGCCTTCGCGAGAGGCATGCCCGTGCCTTTCGGAAAGGAAAAAATAACGCGTTTTCTGTTTTTTTACGAGAGACACGATTTTGCTTCCGTGAAAGGCACGGTTTTGCCTTCGCGAGAGGCATGCCCGTGCCTCGCCCGAAAGAAAAAAAACGTGTTTTCTGTTTTTTTTGCGAGAGGCTCGGTTTTGCTTCCGCGGAAGGCACGGTTTTGCCTTTGCAAGAGGCACGCCCCGTGCCTCTCCCCAAAAGGGGAAAACGCGTTTTCTGCTCTCTTTTTTTTACGAAAGGCATGACCCGTGTCTCTCGGAAAGGAAAAAAAACGCGTTTTCTATTTTTTTTCCATCGCGTGAGGCACTGTTTTTTCATCCGGTTTTTTCTTCCGGTTTTTTCACAAAAAAAGTTCGTCAAAACCTATCAACATGAGATCTAGTTTTGAAGATCTCAAAGCGAGAAAGCCAACGGTGAAAACGGTTTAAGATTTGAACGCACGGTTTAGAAGATAAAACGTTTTGAAAATACGGATCTACGAAAAAAAGGAAAACTCTCAGGTTGCGACTAGTGGCACGCATGCGGTGAGTCACTTGTCGCAATCTATAAAGGTGGGAGTAATTTTGAAAAGTGTATTCGCTAACTAGCGATTTCGCCTATCCTCTCTCAACCGTCTTTTAAAATAAAATCCTCTGGAACACAGAGAGAATGGCGGCGCACTAAGTTGGAACGACGCAACCTCTCCTCCGCCGCCGGAAGGACGCCTCCATCCTCGCCCACCAGCAAGAGAGTGGGGATCCAGTCCAGGCGCCTTGCGATGGGGTCGATGCGGGTTCTGCGAGGGGATCTTCTGAGGGTATTCGATCGACAAACGCGAGGGGATGCGGCCGTGGCACGTTCTTCACGCCGGTGGTATGCCTCCCGACTCGTCTACCCTATTTGCGGTGCTCGACAACTAATGTTGGGGAGCTCCTTTGCAACGCCTCCCTACAACCCTTCCTTGAATCCCTTCCCGCCCTCTGGTTGATGTAAATAAACTATTGTGAACCATATAACGAGAACCATTATTGGGTACCACAAATTTCCAACTTTATGTTGATTAGGCTTCGTGGTGGATGTGAATACCCTAGCATGCACTCTGTTTGCAGGAGATTCAAGTATTCTAGCAGGAGATCCAAATTGACATAGTAATAAATCTTCAAAACTTTACTGCCAAGCAGATTCAATCTTAGTTGTGGTACTTACATGCACAAACGATCATTGAATATTCCAGTTGTTGGATCATGAGCTATTCCTGGCCGTTTTGATTAGTGTCATTTTCTACTTTTATGGTTATCTTATGGCATGTTAATTTTTTTAGAAAAGAAGGATTACCTTCGGCCTCTGCATCAGCATGATGCATACGGCCCATTTATTGCAAGTAAATAAAAGGTTCACGGTTCCACATTGTCTCCGATAAAACAAAATCATGAAAAAGTATAATCAAAAGTGCGCAGAATAGGACTAGATGCCTAATCATCTATCCTATTACTAGACTACATCCAAACCGGTTGAAGATATCCCGCGCTACCATCTCCCATCGGATAGACCCAATGACCAAAGGCTCCCTATTTTCCGCAGGAGTGAGTAATGACCACATACGGATCAATGTCGCCCCTCTGTGAAGTACCTGCAAAAAATGTATATTGATACGTCTGTTAAAAACGACATCATTCCTGCAATTCCATATAGCCCAAAGAAATGCACAAACTCCTATACGAATTTGTTTTGCAATCGGCATGTCTACTCCATCTAGCCACGTTCCAAATAACGTGTCGATGCTATCTGGAGGCATAATGTTAAAGGCTATATGTATTGTGTGCCATAAGGTTCTGGCGAGTGGACATTGAAGAAAAAGGTGTTTAATATTTTCTTCATTATCACAGAAGCAACATTTAGTGCTGCCTCCCCAATTTGGTTTAGCCAAGTTATCCTTAGTAAGGATCACCCTCTTGTGTACAAACCACATGAAGACTTTGATCCCGAGTGGTACCTTGACTTTTCAAATATTAATAGATTTGGGGATGGTAATAGTATCAATAAGATCTAGATACATAGATTTGACCGTAAAAATACCGCTCTTCGTAAGCTTCCAAAGAGCCCTATCAGACTCTTGTGATAATTGGACATCCATGAGTCTCCTCACCAAGTGGAGCCAGTCCTCCCAACGGTGCCCAATCAAAGCTCTACGGAACTGGATATTTAGAGGGTTGGATTGTAGAATAGTTGCAACATATGCATCCTTACGTTGCACTAAATTGTATAAGGCTGGATACTGGATAGCTAGAGGCCTGTCCCCCAACCAGGTATCCTCCCAGAATCTTGTCCCCTCACCATTTCCAATAATAAATTTAGTCATGTGGAAAAAGGCTGGCCTTACTTTCATCAACCCTTTCCAGAATGGTGAGTCATTAGCTTTAACATTAACCTGAGCCAATGTTTTAGATTGTAGGTACTTCTTACGTAAGATTTGTACCCACATACCCTCTGTCTCTACAGAAAGTCGGAATAGCCACTTGCTCAGCAAACATCTATTCTTTACTTCCAAATTCTCAATCCCCATACCTCCCTGGTCCTTAGGCCTACAAATAATATCTCATTTAGATAATCTGTATTTCTGACTGTCCTCATCACTCTGCCAGAAGAATCTTGATCGATAAAAATCCAATCTTTTGCGTACCCCTACTGGTATCTCAAAGAAGGATAGAAGGAACATCGGCATACTCGTCAATACCGAATTTATGAGAATCAATCTTCCCCCATAAGATAGAACCTTGCCCTTCCAACAGCTTAGCTTTTTTTCAAATCGATCTTCGATACATTTTCACTCACCGTTAGAAAGTTTGCGGTGGTGAATGGGTATGCCTAAATATCTAAATGGTAGGCTCCCCAATTCGCAGCCGAACAATTGTTTATAAGCATTTTGTTCGTCCTTGGCTTTCCCAAAGCAAAACAGCTCACTCTTATGAAAATTTATTTTCAAGCCTGACAATTATTCAAATAGGCAGAGAATGAGTTTCAAATTTCTGGCCTTTGCTATATCATGTTCCAAGAACAGGATAGTATCATCAGCATATTGTAAAATGGAGATACACCATCATCCACCAGATGCGACACTAGTCCACCTACTTGGCCTTTCTGTTTAGCCCTACCTATTAGAATTGCCAACATATCAGCAACTATGTTAAATAGAATAGGTGACATTGGATCTCCCTGCCTGAGACCTTTAAGTGTTTGGAAAAAATGGCCCATGTCATCATTGATCTTAATTCCAACACTTCCTTTTTGTACAAAGGATTCAATATGTCTTCTCCATATATCATCAAAACCCTTCATACGTAATGCCTGCTGTAGGAAAGGCCACTTGACCTTATCATAGGCCTTCTCGAAATCCACCTTGAAGATTACCCCATCTAGTTTCTTCGATTGGATTTCATGTAGCATTTCATGCATGACTACCACCCCTTCCAGTATGTTCCTGCCTCACATGAAAGCTGTTTGACTAGGTTGCACCACCTCATGTGCAATCTTCGTCAACCTATTCGTCCCTACCTTGGTGAAAATCTTAAAGCTGACATTCAGAAGGCAAATAGGTCTAAACTGTTCGATATGCACCGCTCCTTCCTTCTTTGGCAACAGTGTCACTGTCCCAAAATTAAGATGGAATAGTTGTAGGTTTCCGTTAAATAAGTCTTGGAACATAGGTAATAAATCACCTTTGATAATGTGCCAACATCTCTTATAAAACTTAACCGGAAACCCATCCGGGCCTGGTGCCTTATTATTTTTCATTTGTAATATCGCTTCAAACACCTCTTTCTCCATAAACGGTGTGGACAGTACCTCATTCACGTCGGTCCCGAGCTGAGGTATGTCCCCGACCATATGCTCCATCATGGATACAAAATTATCCTCTGGAGCCCCGAACAAATTTTTATAATACTCCGAGATATATAATCTCAGATTCTCGTGTCCCACAATTGTGCCCTCATCTTGCTCGAGCTGGATTATTCTTTTCTTTCTATGCTTTCCATTGGCTATCAGATGAAAATATTGTGTGTTGTCATCTCCTTGTATGACGTGGCATACTTTCGCTCAAAGTGCCCACTTTATTTCCTCCTCTCTGAGCATATGTTTGAGCTTCTTTTCAGCTTCCGTTTTAGATGACCTCTCATCGTCATCTAATAATGTTTGTTCAGCCTTAGTGTCTAGCGTATTTATAAGATCGAGAAGTCTTTGTTTCTCTTTCTTATAAATTCCACTCTCATGCTTTTCCCATCCCCGTAAGAATTGCCTCAGGTGTCTTATCTTATTTTGCCACCTGTCAACATTGGTATCCCCATCTGTGACCATAGCCCATTCTCTGGCTACGATGTCGACAAACGCCTCTCTTTCAAACCATCCTAATTCAAAAGAGAAAAGGTTTTTATTCCCAATATGAGTTGCTTCCCCTGAGTCTACCAACAAAGGCGTATGATCAGAGATAGCTCTTGGTAACACGCGAACTGTGACGTGTGGGAATTTCTGCTCCCAATCCACACTCGTGAGAACCCTATCCAAATTCTCAAAAGTTGGGTTGGGTAAGGAGTTGGCCCAAGTAAACTTTCTCCCTGATAGCACTATCTCACGCAAGTTAAGGCTCTCGATGATAGAATTAAACATAAATGACCATCTGCCATCAAAGTTATCATTATTTTTCCTATCTCGCCTTCGGATTATATTGAAGTCACCCCACTAAAATTGGCAATCTCTCATCCCCGCATATTCGGACAAGGTCAGCTAAGAAGTCTCTCTTAAGCTCTGGCTGAGCTGCCCCGTACACTGGTACGAGGGCCCATTGGAACCCGTCCAGTTTGGAGCGAACTCTAAACTTAACTGCGAAGTCCCCATACACCACATGTCGGACCTCGAGAGTGTCACATCGTACCCCAAGCAAGATCCCACAGGATCTTCCTCTTGGAGGTAAACAATGCCAGTCAAATTCAGACCCTCCAGATAAAGCATTTAGAAATTGAGCAGTATAATTATCCCTCCCAGTTTCCATTAATGCAATGAAATCTAATTTTTGCCCAATAGTTGTTTCAGCTAGAAATCTTCTTTTAGCCAAGTAGGCTAGACCTCTGCTATTCGAGAAAATTCCTTTCATCACTCGTCATGAAATTTTTTAGCCGTCCTAAATCTAGCATTACGGCGCACAGCTGAAACATGATATATCTTTCTCTTCCAGGTCCTTTTGGGCCTATCTTGAACGTCCGACCGGTCCACATAACCAGTTTGTTGTTGTGTAATATTAGACATTCGTGTAGGGGCCTCGTACCCCTCCTCAACGAAATCATTTGGTTCTTCAGGCAAAATTGGAGATGAAACAAGATCCTCACATAAACACTCTAAAGCTCCCAACCCTAGTGCATTTATATCCCGATCGGTCATTGGTTTGACGGCTGCAATGTTTCTCACCATCTCAATTGCCCTTTCTTCCTCTAAGTCTAGTAAGTCATTTACCGAAGTCGATATCTCGAGCCCATTACTACCAAGTGAAATACCTAAGTCGGTAGCATTTCTAATAATATCATGTTCAGAAAAATGCAAAATAGAATAGCTCGTATCAAAAGCTATTATCAAGCAAATCCGATTCAGTTACTTCCTGCAATATTGGGTATATAGGCATATAGCAATGATGCATCTATCCAATATCAAGATTTGTACTTTTGGACCCGTAGAGAGTTTCACTTGTGGACGTATGATCTGATTGCATTTATTTAGTAGCCAGATCATCGTTGTTGTGACACTTCTTGGGGAGCAAAGGCACACACGGAGGTTCAAGCAGTACGAGTGTCGGGCCAACTCAAACCTGCTGCTCACGTCCGACTCGTGGCCACGGGACATGCACAAGCCCACGGGCGATCCCGAGACGCTCTAGGGCCTTATCGACAAGGAAATCTTTGGGGACCGTGTTGTGTAGGCCAAGCACCTCGAGCTTGACGACAGGCTCATCAAATTCCGTAAGAAGGAGACGGTAGCACATAAGCTATTTCTACATATTCGTTTGATGAACAAATAGTTACTTCAATCTTACCTTGATTTTGAGTGATAATCCAACGAGATAAGTGCTTTATTTTCTAATTTGCTCGCACCTCAGTTATAGTGGAGTGGTTTAATTCTGTCTGATCTTGTTGGATTTGGTACTAGAGGCTAGCAGATGGAGATGGGCGTGAAGGCATGAGAGGACATAGCAGAAAGAATTAGTAGCCTTAACTTAATTCAGATCCGGCACCCAGATGCATCAAGCCACAGATGGTTTAGTTCAGATTGTAAATTTTGTATAGAACTATTTCATGGATGTTCCATGAATAAAGGTTGATTTTATTTCTCTCAAATATGACATATGTTGGTACTGTACATGATGTGAATTGGGACATAAGTAATTCCGATGAGTATTGCTTTCATGAATCTTTACATATTTGCAAATTGATGTATTTCACTACACATGGATAGGCTGAATAAAGCAAAAGCAAATGTTATGTTGCACTAGCGCCTTAAGAAAGCTACGTTGGTGAGGTCTTCAAGTTACAATAGGAGTGAAAACTAACATGTCTACTGGCCATCAACTATGCCCTGGATTTCACATATTGCATTGGATGAGCAAAGATCGTGATAGGTACATGAATGCTCTACATATTTTAGAGTCCAACCATTTTGCTAATCTAGTTGAAATTAAGTTTGTTGCCGGTCTACATATTTTCTAATTTTCATACAAAAAGTTCTGTCTGTGAAGTTAGCAGATAGAAAGTGAGTGTGAAGAGTCAGTTCAACAATCTTTCTACCGCTTGGTGGTGCAATTTTTATCCTTGCTTGTTCATATTTCAACATTTTGATTATATATTAGCAATTTGTTTTCTTTATTATGTGATGAACACCGACCATCCACAGTGAAGATAGAGTTATATGTACGAGCAGTCCAGCCTCTATTCTGAAACACAAAGAAAAAAACAATATTGAAAACAAACCATTTTGTAACTAAAAATTTAAAATGACAACTTTGTCGGCTATTTAGTGAAGGAAGATTAGGTGATGGGATAGCAACTATCTCTTTGTTTTTTGGTGGTGTTGGTAGCAAATATTCCATGCATGTTCTTTGTCAACATGTAGTAACATGATGATGCAAACCTATTCTATAACATGGATTACATGGTAGTGCATATATATGTGGGCATAAGACGCCATTGTGTGCTCTGTATTGTAGCAAATGTAGTGCAATTGGCAGACTATTTGTAGTTATCAGTGATTTAAGTCTGAGAGATTTGTTCAGGCGTTAGATTTTAGAGGTGTAAACGAACTAGACCTGGGTGGTAAGATAGCTCATTTGATCAAGTTTAGTGTTTAGTGGTACTCCAAGTGTATGAGAAAAATATGTGTTTGTTTTAGCTACACTTCCTTAGAAATCATGTTTTCACAATAATCATATATTCATAATGAATGTGGGGATATTAAATTACGTATTTTTAGTCATGCATGTATAACACGATTGTTTAGGTTTGCAGGATAGTGAACTGAATTCTTTATGCACAGACGTTTTTATAGTCAATTGAGATGATTATGAGCTTGTTCTTTACAACTGACATTGACATGCTATGTTCTTTTTGCAGTTGCCGCCGACGACATGTAAATTATTCTGCCTCATTAGCCAACATTGTTAATGGATGAAAAGAAAACTGTTATGAGTCATTGGTTTTATCTCAGTATGATCGGTTTATTAATATGATACCCTCCCCGTGGGGTTTCTGTTACCCCAATGAAATAATATTTCGCATTCATGATCTCTCCCTAAATAGTTCCTGCTATATGGTACTCTATTTGATATTCCTTTTGTTTTACTTTGAACTCTTACATAACTAACTTTGCCACTCTAAAGTCCTACTGCAGCACTCCATATCTTCGGTCGCAGGGCTGCCTCATTTTGTGGAAAATTAGCATATCTATGGGCCCTTCTTATTACACAAATTAGAGAGGCAAACTATATTGAGCATGTGTAGGATTACATGTAATAAGGAGTACAACACCGAAAATCCATTTATGAGCCCGGGCTCATCTGCACCCGCACTCAATAATTTTTTTAAAACAAATACTAAAAAAAATCAAAAAAATCCATTTTCTTTTGCATGGTAGATAATTTGATGCGTGTAGTTCGCTCCAATTTTTGAATTATTTGGACATCTGAGCAGCTCTCGGCAAAAAGACAAATTCAGGGTCTCTAAAAAAGGTTACTCTTCATGCACTCTTTTGACCCGATTTGTCTTTTTTCCTGAGAGTTGTTCAGATGTCTAAATAACTTGAAAATTGGAGCGGACCTCATGCAAGAACTTATCTATCATGGGAAAAAATTGGATATTTTTGAATTGTTTTAATATTTGTTTTAATTTGTTTTCTGACCGGATGCAGATGAGTCTAGTCACCGAAACGTTGCACTCGTACAACACTTTGTTTATTCTAATACAACTCAAGCTAAGATCATGGAAGCACAATATGAGGGAGACAAATTTCCAAGTACAAGCATAGGACCACATGTCATTGAAGAATTGCTACCAGTATTTGCAAATCCATGTATCTAGATGTGATGTCGATGAAAAATGGCAAATCATCTTGGTTTGTATGTGATGCTGGTGAACAACTGGAGTGCTTTCTTTTTGTTGTCGGCAGGAACACAAGATTTTGATTATCATTTCTCCTTGCCATAACCTTTTTTTCCCTTGGTCATTGCTTACAATACATGCATGTATTTACTTTGTTTGCCCCATGGTTATATCGACATGCTATTTGATAAATGATGCCCTTGTTTTTTCCCTTACTAATGTCCCATACTTATTATTGCTATGTTGTCAAAATAAACGGGTGCAACAACACGCACCATTGGACAATATGGGCTACTACCAGAGAGATTAACGGCGGAGCTATGCACAAGTCCAAGGGGGGCGTGTCCTTCCCAGCCCAAATGTGTTTTATTTTTTAGTCTGTGTGCTTTCCACATGCAGGTTTACATGGAAAACCCTATTCGCCGCGCTTTGCGGCGAATAGACGAGGCTTCGCACGCACTCTCAGAAGACTTGGGCCAGCCCCGTTTCGGTTGTCACCAATTTTGGAAACATTCCAGGAGGTTCCCAGAACCGTTTTTTTTTGTTTTTTCGTTTTTCTGTTCCGGTCTTCTTTTCTTTTTCTGCTTTCGTTTCTTTTCTTTTCTGTTTCTTTTTTGCCAAGGTATTTTTTTGAACTAAGTTTATATTTGACAATTGTTCTTGAAATTAAGAAAATGTTCTTGTTTTTATAAAAATGTTCTAAATTTGAAATTATTTCCGTTTTAAAAAAAGATTCATAACTTTAAAAATGTGTATGATTTTTTACTGATATTTTCAAAAACATGTTCGGTTTTATTTCAAAAAACATTATTTTCCAAAAATGTTATTGTTTTTTTTCAAATTTTTCATTCCCTTTTTTCCTTTTCCTATTTTTTGTTTGACATTTTTTTTGAATTTCAAAACAATTATGATGTTAAAATTTTTATTTAAATGTTCGTGCTTAAAAAAAAATCAGGAATCGCAAAAAATGTTATTACTTTGAAAATGTATTCATATTTAAAAAACAAATCCGTGTTTCAAAAATTGTTCTTATATTAAAAAACTGCACAAATTTCAAAAAATGTTCCTTTCTTCATAAATTGGTCACAGTTTTCAAAAAACGTTCTTTTTCTCATTTTATAAAAATGTTTCTGTTTTACAAAAAATATTTATCTCTTTAAAAAGTTTGTTCACAAATTTAAACTTAGTCATATTTTGTTCGTCAAAATTAATAAAAAATTCAACAAATGTACCTATTTTACAAATTTGAGTATTAAATTTTAAAAGCATCTGTGTTTCCAAAAAAATATCCGTGTTTTCAAAAAGCATCAGAATTTGAAAAAATGTACTTGTTTTCAAACAAAAATCATAGTTTCGAGGATTGTTCGCATATTAAAAAAATGTTTGTGTTTTGAAAATCCTTAAAAGAATTCAATAATATGTCCATTTATAAATTTTGTTAGTAAATACAAAAGCTGTTTAAGTTTCAGAAATTCAATTTTTTTTTCAAAATAGTTACCTTTGATAAAAAAAAGGAAGAGAAACACTAAAGAAAATAAAGAATAAGTGAAAAAAGAAAAAAAGGAAAAGGAAAATAAGTAAATAAAAAGCGAAAAAGTGGGAACAAAGAGAAGGAGAAAAAAAACGAGCTGGTTAACAGGGCCGGCCCAATCGCTTCGCTAGCTCCCTTGCTTGTGCGAAGCGGCGGCAATTTGCTGCAACCACGCCGCAGATAGGAGTTCCCGATTTACTCCGTGGCTTCTCAACAACTTTGGGAATAGCACATCATGACATCCGCATGCATGCAGCATGCACAAACACATCTTTGCATCATCAGTCCATCACACGCGCACACATTTCACGCTCGGCTGCTTTGCCTCTATTACCCAGCCACGCTCGCAAACGTTTAATCGCCTCTATCCACAAACCAGGCAACTAGTGGCCCTGCCGCCGCACTCCCTTATCAACGACGCCGACTAAAAACTCGCCCTGATCCGCGCGTGTGGCTGGCGAACATCCCGACGCCCAAGATGGAAAAAATGGCATGTCCAGGACCGTCGTCTTCGGCCCTTCGCCACTCGCCTTCGCCCCCCTATAGATTCTTGTCAAGCTCCGCTATTGTAAGAGATTGGATATATCCAAGGTGGGCAATCTTATCGAAGCCTATTCCAAGCCCCCAAGGTAGGAAACAAACTCAATTCCGTAATACAATGTCATTTTTAGTTATTACTACCAATATCTTTCCCATCCTGGAAGAAGTATGCTAGTGACATATTTTTCAAGAGCAGAGGATGAAATGCTAGTAAGAACCATTACCCTTACCCAGTCCTAGACAAAGGGCCAACCATCACCACATTGTGGCCTTGCTCAAGGCATTGTTCCAATGTGCTCAAAGTTGTTCTTTGGGGTTCTTTGGGGTGAAAACCTAAAATGTGGTCTTCGGTGGTTGGATTCGATGACGGTGATGCTTGAGTATCATTCCCTTACCGAAGATGTTGATGTTGAAGAATCTTGTTCTCCTTGTGGTATCAAGAGATGGTTGGTGCAGATATGGTGTGCATCTCGCATAACAAGGGAAGTAACCTTAGTCAACTCAAATGGGAAGAAATTCACCTTCATGGCCAACAAGACCACACAGTCAAGAGCATGGTTTGCTTAACAATTGTCGTAGATATGAACTTGGTGAAAGTGGTTCAAGAGTTCACCGACTTATTCCCCGAGGAATTACTAGGGATGCCACTTGATAAAGGATTAGAGTTCACAATCGACATCATCCCAGGGACGGAACCAGTTTTCAAGAAGTAGTACCACGTGTCGCCCACTGAGTTGGTCGAGCTCAAGAAGAAACTGGACGAGCTACACGAGAAAGGATGTATCCGTCCAAACACATCACTTTGGGGATCACCAGTAGTTTTCATCAAAAAGAAGGACGCTAGAATGAGGATGAGCGTGGACTACCGCCCATTATACTCTTTCACCATCAAGAATAAGTACCCGCTCCCTTGCATCGACGATCTATTTGATCAATTGAATGGTGCACAAGTGTTTTGCAAGATCGATCTCCATACAAGATACCTGTTGGGGAACGTCGGATGGGAAACAAAAATTTTCCTACGCGCATGAAGACCTATCATGGTGATGTCCGTCTACGAGAGGAGATTTGGATCTACGTACCCTTGTAGATCGCACATCAGGAAGCGTTAAGAAATGCGGTTGATGTAGTGGAACGTCCTCACGTCCCTCGATCCGCCCCGCGAATCGTCCCACGAACCGTCCCGCGATCCGTCCCACGATCCGCTCCGATCTAGTGACGAACGGACGACACCTCCACGTTCAGCACACATACAACTCGACGATGATCTTGGCCTTCTTGATCCAGCAAGCAAGACGGAGAAGTACATGAGTTCTCCGGTAGCGTGACGGCAATCTGGTGGTGGTGAAGGATCTACTCCTGCAGGGCTCCGCCCGAGCTCCGTAGAAGTACAATCTAGTGGTAAAACTATGGTGTCTAGATCTGAGTTGCACGTGGCAAAGTTGTCTCAAATCATCCCTAAATCACCACTATATATAGGAGGGAGGGGGAGGGACTTGCCTTGAGGGCCAAACCCCCAAGGTGTGCCGGCCAAGAGGAGGAGGAGGAGTCCTACTCCAATCCTAGTCCAACTAGGATTTGAAAGTGGAGTCCTTCTCTTCCTTCCCACCTTTTTTTTCTTTCTTTGGTTTTTCTCTTATGGCGCATATGCCTTATTGGGTTGTCCCACCAGCCCACTAAGGGCTGGCGCGCCACCCATAAGTCCCTTGGGCTTCCCCCGGGAGGGTTGCCCTCTCCCGGTGAACTTTCGGAACCCATTCGTCAGTCCCGGTACATTCACGGTAATGCCCGAAAGCTTTCCGCTAACCAAATGAAGTCATACTATATATCAATCTTGTCTCCGGACCATTCCGGAAACCCTTGTGACGTCCGTGATCTCATCCGGGACTCCGAACAACATTCGGTAACCACACATATAACTCAACTATACTAAAACATCGCCGAACCTTAAGTGTGCAGACCCAGCGGGTTCGAGAACTATGTAGACATGCCCCGAGATATCCTTGGTCAATATCCAATAGCGGGACCTGGATGCCCATATTGGATCCTACATATTCTCCGAAGATCGTATCGGTTGAACCTCAGTGTCAAGGATTCATATAATCCCGTATGTCATTCCTTTTGTCCTTCGGTATGTTACTTGCCCGAGATTCGATCGTCGGTATCTGCATACCTATTTCAATCTCGTTACCGGCAAGTCTCTTTACTCGTTCCGTAATACAAGATCCCGTGACTCACACTTAGTCACATTGCTTGCAAGGCTTGTGTGTGATGTTGTATTACCGAGAGGGGCCCGAGATACCTCTCCGTCACACGGAGTGACAAATCCCAGTCTTGATCCATACTAACTCAACGGACACCTTCAGAGATACCTGTAGAGCACCTTTATAGTCACCTAGTTACGTTGTGACGTTTGATACACACAAGGCATTCCTCCGGTGCCAGTGAGTTATATGATCTCATGGTCATAGGAACAAATACTTGACACGCAGAAAACTATAGGAATAAAACGACATGATCAATATGCTACGTTCATAGTTTGGGTCTAGTCCATCACATGATTCTCCTAATGATGTGATCCAGTTATCAAGCAACAGCATTTTGCACATAGCCAGAAAACCTTGACTATCCTTGATCAAGTGGCTAGCCAACTAGAGGCTTGCTATGGACATTGTTGTGTCTATGTGTCCACACATGTATCTATGTTTTCATTCAATACAATTATAGCATGGATACTAAACGATTATCTTTATACAGGAAATATAATAATAACTATTTATTATTGCCTCTAGGGCATCTTTCCAACAATCTCCCACTTGCACTAGAGTCAATAATCTAGTCCTCACATCGCCATGCGATTTACATTGTAATAAATCGAACACCCATACAGTTCTGGTGTTGATCATGTTGTGCCCGTGGAAGAGGTTTAGTCAGCGGGTTTGCTACATTCAGATTCGTGTGCACTTTGCAAATATTCACGTCCTCTGCTTCGACGTAGTCGCGGATGAGGTTGCAGCATCGTTTGATGTGTCTGGTCTTCTTGTGAAACCTTGGTTCCTTTGCTAAGGCAATGGCACCAGTGTTGTCACATAACAGAGTCAATGGATCTAGTGCGCTTGGCACAACTCCAAGATCTGTCATGAACTGCTTCATCCAGACACCCTCCTTTGCAGCCTCCGAGGCACCATGTACTCCGCTTCACATGTAGAATCTGCTACGACGCTCTACTTGGAACTGCACCAGCTTACCGCACCCCCATTAAAATAAATACGTATCCGGTTTGTGACTTAGAGTCATCTGAATCGGTGTCAAAACTTGCGTCGACGTAACCTTTTACGGCGAGCTCTTTGTCACCTCCATACACGAGAAACATTTCCTTAGTCCTTTTCAGGTACTTCAGAATATTCTTGACCGCCGTCGAGTGATCCACTCCTAGATTACTCTGAAACCCGCCTGCCCTACTTATGGCCAAGCTGACGTCTGGTCTACTGTAGAACATTGCATACATGATAGAACCTACGGTTGAAGCGTAGGGGATGGAACTCATTTGTTCTCTATCTTCCGCAGTTGCTGGGCAGTGAGTCTTACTCAATTTTATACCTTGTAATACTGGCAAGAACCCTTTCTTGGACTGATCCATTTTGAATTTCTTTAAAACTTTATCGAGGCATGTGCTTTGTGAAAGTCCTATCACGCGTTTTGATCTATCCCTATATATCTTAATGCCTAGAATGTAAGCAGCTTCTCCTAGGTCTTTCATAGAGAAACTTTTGTTCAAGTAATCCTTTATGCTCTCCAAAAGCTCCACGTTGTTTCCAATCAACAATATGTCGTCCACATATAATATTAGAAACGCCACAGAGCTCCCACTCACTTTCTTGTAAATACAAGATTCACCAACCACTTGTATAAACCCAAATGCTTTGATCACCTCATCAAAGCGCTTATTCCAACTCCGAGATGCTTGCACCAGTCCATAAATGTATAGATGGAGATTGCATACTTTGTTAGCATTCTTTGGATCGACAAAACCTTCGGGTTGCATCATATACAACTCTCCTTAAGAAAACCGTTAAGGAACACCCTTTTGACATCCATCTGCCAGATTTCATAATCGTAAAAGGCAGCTATTGCTAACATGATTCGAACAGACTTAAGCATCGCTACCGGTGAGAAAGTCTCATCGTAGTCAATTCTTTGAACTTATGAAAAACCCTTTGCCACAAGTCGAGCTTTATAAACGATAACATTACCGTCTGCGTCTGTCTTCTTCTTATAGATCCATTTGTTCTGAATAGCCTTGCGGCCTTCAGGTAGTACTTCTAAAGTCCACACTTTGTTCTCGTACATGGATCCTATCTCGGACTTCATGGCCTCCAGCCATTTGTTGGAATCCGGGCCCACCATTGCTTCTTCATAACTCGCAGGTTCATTGTTGTCCAACAACATAATCGTTAAGACAGGATTACGGTACCACTCAGGAGCAGTACATGATCTTGTCGACCTGCGAGGTCCGATACTAACTTGATCCGAAGTTTCATGATCATCATCATCAACTTGCTCCTCAACCGGCGCCGCAGCAATAGGGGTTTCCCCTTGCCCTGCGCCACCATCAAGAGGAATTAGAGGTTCAACAACCTCATCAAGTTCTATATTCCTCCCAGCCAATTCTTTCGAGAGAAACTCCTTCTCAAGAAAAGCTCCGTTTTTAGCAACAAACACTTTGCCCTCGGATTTGAGATAGAAGGTATACCCAACTGTCTCTTTTTGGTAACCTATGAAGACGCACTTTTCCGCTTTGGGTTCCAGCTTTTCAGGCTGAAGCTTTTTGACATAAGAATCACATCCCCAAACTTTAAGAAACGACAACTTTGGTCTTTTGCCATACCATAGTTCGTATGGTGTCGTCTCAATGGATTTTGATGGTGCCCTATTTAAAGTGAATCCTGCTGTCTCTAATGCATAACCCCAAAACGATTACGGCAAATCGGTAAGAGACATCATAGATCGCACCATCTATAATAAAGTACGATTACGATGATCGGACACACCATTACGCTGTGGTGTTCCAGGCGGTGTCAACTGTGAAACAATTCCGCATTGTCTTAAGTGAGCACCAAACTCGAAACTCAGATATTCACCCCCACGATCATACCGTAAGAACTTGATCTTCTTGTTATGATGATTTTCGACTTCACTCTGAAATTGCTTGAACTTTTCAAACGTCTCAGACTTGTGCTTCATCAAGTAGACATAACCATATCTACTCAAATCGCCAGTGAACGTGAGAAAATAAGGATATCTGCCGCGCGCCTCCACACTCATCGGACCACACACATCGGTATGTATGATTTCCAACAAGTCACGTGCACACTCCATTGTTCCGGAGAACTGAGTCTTAGTCATCTTGCCCATGAGGCATGGTTCGCACGTGTCAAGTGAATCAAAGTGAAGTGATTCCAAAAGTCCATCGGTATGGAGTTTCTTCATGCGCTTTACACCAATATGACCTAAGCGGCAGTGCCATAAAAACATGTCGCTATCATTGTTAACTCTAACTCTTTTGGTCTCAGTGTTATGTATATGTGTATTACCGTTATCAAGATTCAATATGAACAATCCTCTCACATTGGGTGCATGACCATAAAAGATAATACTCATAGAAATAGAACAGCCAGTATTCTCTGACTTAAACGAGTAACCGTCTCACAATAAACAAGATCCAGATATAATGTTCATGCTTAACGCTGGCACTAAATAACATTTATTTAAGTTCATAACTAATCCTGATGGTAACTGAAGTGAAACTGTGCCGACGGCGATTGCATCAACCTTGGAACCATTTCCCACGCGCATCATCACTTCATCCTTCGCCAGCCTTCGCTTATTCCGCAGTTCCTGTTTCGAGTTGCAAATATGAGCAACATAACCGGTATCGAATACCCATGCACTGCTACGAGAGCTGATTAAGTACACATCAATAACATGTATATCGAATATACCTGAGTTTTCCTTGGCCGCCTTCTTATCAGCCAAATACTTGGGTAGTTGCGCTTCCAGTTACCCATACCTTTGCAATAATAACACTCCGTTTCAGGCTTAGGTCTAGCTTTGGGTTTCTTCGTCGGATTGGCAACAGGCTTGCCGCTCTTATTTGAATTACCCTTCTTTCCTTTGTTGTTTCTCTTGAAACTAGTGGTATTATTCACCATCAACACTTGATGCTCTTTACGGAGTTCTAACTCTGCGACTTTCAGCATCGCGAATAACTCGCCGGGTGACTTGTTCATCCCTTGCATGTTATAGTTCAACATAAAGCTCTTATAGCTTGGTGGCAGTGATTGAAGAATTATTTTAGTGATAGCCTCTTGCGGGAGTTCAATCCCCAGCTCATCTAGACGGTTTGAGTACCCAGACATTTTGAGCACATGTTCACTGACAGACGAATTCTCCTCCGTCTTGAAAGCATAGAATTTATCGAAGGTCTCATACCTCTCGGTTCGAGCGTTGTTCTGAAAGATAAACTTCAACTCCTGGAACATCTCATATGCTCCATGACGCTCAAAGTGACGTTGAAGTCCCGTCTCTAAGCCATACAAGACTGCACATTGAACAACTGAGTAGTCCTCCTTGCGTGTTAACCAAGCGTTGTTTGCATCTTGGTCAGCCGCGGCGGGTGGTTCATCTCCTAGCGCAGCATTAAGGACATAATACTTCTTCCCAGCTTGCAGGAGCAACTTAAGATTACGAGCCCAGTCTACAAAGTATCTTCCATCATCTTTGAACTTAGCTTTCTCTAGGAACGTATTAAAATTCAGGGTGACTGTCGCGTGAGCCATTGATCTACAACACAAATATTTTCAAAGTGGACTTAGACTATGTTCAAGATAATTAGAGTTTAACTAATCAAATTACTTGCTAAACTCCCACTCAAAAAGTACACCTCTCTAGTCATTTGAGTGGTACATGATCCAATTTCACTAGCTCAAGTCCGATCATCACGTGAGTTGAGGATAGTTTCAGTGGTAAGCATCTCTATGCTAATCATATCAACTATACGATTCATGCTCGACCTTTCGGTCTCATGTGTTCTGAGGCCATGTCTGCACATGCTAGGCTCGTCAAGCTTAACCCGAGTGTTCCGCATGTGCAACTGTTTTGCACCCGTTGTATGTGATCATTGAGTCTATCACACCCGATCATCACGTGGTGTCTCGAAACGACGAACTGTAGCAACGGTGCACAGTCGGGGAGAACACAATTTCGACTTGAAATTTTAGTGAGAGATCACCTCATAATGCTACCCTCGTTCTAAGAAAAATAAGGTGCATAAAAGGATTAACATCACATGCAATTTATAAGTGACATGATATGGCCATCATCATGTGCTTCTTGATCTCCATCACCAAAGCACCGACACGATCTTCTTGTCAGCGGCGCCACACCATGATCTCCATCATCATGATCTCCATCAATGTGTCGCCATCGGGGTTGTCGTGCTGCTTATGCTATTACTACTAAAGCTACGTCCTAGAAATATAGTAAACACACCTGCAAACACAAACGTTAGTTTAAAGACAACGCTATGGCTCCTGCCGGTTGCCGTACCATCGATGCGCAAGTCGATATTAACTATTACAACATGATCATCTCATACATCCAATATATCACACCACGTCATTGGCCATATCATATCACAAGCATACCCATTCAAAAACAAGTTAGACGTCCTCTAATTTTGGTTGCATGTTTTACGTGGCTGCTATGGGTATCTAGTAGATCGCATCTTACTTACGCAAAAACCACAACGGAGATGTGAAAATTGCTATTTAACCTCTCCAAGGACCGCCTCGATCAAAACCAATTCAACTAAAGTTGAAGAAACCGACACCCGCCAGTCATCTTTATGCAACGAGGTTGCATGTCAAGCGATGAAACTAGTCTTTCGTAAGCGACGAATAATGTCGGTCCAGGCCGCTTCCAACCAACAATACCGCCGAATCGAGAAAAGACTAAGGAGGGCAGAAAATCGAACATCACTGTCCACAAAAACCTTTGTGTTCTACTCGAGATTACATCTACGCATGAACCTAGCTCATGATGCCACTGTTGGGGAACATCGCATGGGAAACAAAATTTTTCCTACGCGCACGAAGACCTATCATGGTGATGTCCATCTACGGGAGGAGATTTGGATCTACGTACCCTTGTAGATCGCACAGAAAGAAGCGTTAAGAAACGCGGTTGATGTAGTGGAACGTCCTCACGTCCCTCGATCCGCCCCGCGTACCGTCCCACGAACCTTCCCGCGATCCGTCCCACGATCCGCTCAGATCTAGTGCCGAACGGACGGCACCTCCGCGTTCAGCACACATACAGCTCGACGATGATCTCGGCCTTCTTAATCCAGCAAGCAAGATGGAGAAGTAGATGAGTTCACCGGCAGTGTGAAGGCTCTCCGGTGGTGGTGAAGCATCTACTCCTGCAGGGCTCCGCCCGAGCTGCGCAGAAATACGATCTAGAGGTAAAACTATGGTGTCTAGATGTGAGTTGCACGTGGCAAAGTTGTCTCAAATCAGCCCTAAATCACCACTATATATAGGAGGGAGGGGGAGGGACTTGCCTTGAGGGCCAAGCCCCCAAGGTGCGCCGTCGAAGAGGAGGAGGAGGAGTCCTACTCCAATGCTAGTCCAACTAGGATTGGAAAGTGGAGTCCTTCTCTTCCTTCCCACCTTTTTTTTCTTTCTTTGGTTTTTCTCTTATGGCACATAGGCCTTATTGGGCTGTCCCACCAGCCCACTAAGTGCTTGTGCGCCACCCATATGTCCTTTGGGCTTCCCCCGGGAGGGTTGCCCCCCTCCCGGTGAACTTCTGGAACCCATTCGTCACTCCCGGTACATTCCCGGTAATGCCCAAAAACTTTCCGGTAACCAAATGAAGTCATCCTATATATAAATCTTCGTCTCCGGACCATTCCGGAAACCCTTGTGACGTTCGTGATATCATCCGGGACTCGGAACAACATTAGTTAACCACGCATATAACTCAACTATACTAAAACATCGCTTAACCTTAAGTGTGCAGACACTGCGGGTTCGAGAACTATGTAGACATGCCCCGAGATATCCTCGGTCAAATCCAATAGCGGGACCTAGATGCCCATATTGGATCCTACATATTCTCCGAAGATCTTATCGGTTGAACCTTAGTGTCAAGGATTCATATAATCCCGTATGTCATTCGGTTTCTCCTTCGGTATGTTACTTGCCCGAGATTCGATCGCCGGTATCCGCATACCTATTTCAATCTCGTTACCGGCAAGTCTCTTTACTCGTTTTGTAATACAAGATCCCGTTACTTACACTTAGTCCCATTGCTTGCAAGGCTTGTGTGTGATGTTGAATTACCTAGAGGGCCCCGAGATACCTCTCCGTCACACGGAGTGAGAAAATCCCAGTCTTGATCCATACTAACTCAACGGACACCTTCGGAGATACCTGTAGAGCACCTTTATAGTCACCGAGTTACGTTGTGACGTTTGATACACACAAGGCATTCCTCCGGTGCTAGTGAGTTATATGATCTCATGGTCATAGGAACAAATACTTGTCACGCAGAAAACTATAGCAATAAAACGACACGATCAATATGCTACGTTCATAGTTTGGGTCTAGTCCATCACATGATTCTCCTAATGATGTGATCCAGTTATCAAGCAACAACACTTTGCACATAGACAGAAAACCATGACTATCCTTGATCAACTGGCTAGCCAACTAGAGGCTTGCTAGGGACATTGTTGTGTCTATGTATCCACACATGTATCTATGTTTTCATTCAATAGAATTATAGCATGGATAATAAATGATTATCTTTAAACAGGAAATATAATAATAACTATTTATTATTGCCTCTAGGGCATATTTCCAATAATACCACCAACTGAAGATCAAGCCCTCCAACATTCCCAAGATGACATTCACCACACGCTATGGTCTATACGAGTTCACCGTCATATCCTTCGGACTAACCAACGCTCCCGCCTACTTCATGGGCATGATGAATGATACGCCTCCAATGCATCTATAATTTTTGATTGTTCCATTTTTTTATATTATCATTCCTGGATATTTTATGATCATTTTATAGCAAGTTTATATCATTTTTTGGGACTAACCTATTGACATAGTGCCTAGTGCCAGTTGTTGATTTTGCTATTTTTTGACATACCACCAACTTCACAGAAAATCCATATCAGATGAGGTCCAATTGCCACGAAACTTTATGGAGATTTTTTTGGACCACAAGGAAACTTGGAAGCCAAGAATGAGCAGTACACGAGGCCCACGGGGCCCACTAGACATCAGGGCACGCTAGAGGCCCCTGATAACCCACAAGTATAGGGGATCAATTGCATCCTTTCTCGATAAGTAAGAGTGTCGAACCCAACGAGGAACTAAAGGTAGAACAAATATCCCCTCAAGTTCTATCGACCATCGATACAACTCTACGCACGCTTAACGTTCGCATTACCTAGAACAAGTATGAAACTAGAAGTACTTTGTAGGTGTGATAGGATATGTTTGCAAGAAAATAAAGAACACGTAAATAAAAACTAAGGGCTGCTAAGATAAAGAAGCAACTAAGTTGGTCTTAGTAGAGATCTTTTTATCACAAGAAGGTTATTTGTCCCTAGGCAATCGATAACTAGACCGGTAATCATTATTACAATTTTATATGAGGGACATGCATAAGCTAACATACTTTCTCTACTTAGGTCATATGCACTTATGATTGGAACTCTAGAAAGCATCCGCAACTACTAAATATCATTAAGGTAAAACCCAACCATAGCATTGTAAGGTATCAAGCCCTCTTTACTCCCATATGCAACAACCCACCTACTCGGGTTTATGCTTTTGTCATTCAAGCAACCCACCATAGGCAAATCATGAACACATTGCAACACCCTACAACGGGGATCCCTCACGCTTGCGCGACGCGGAGAGCACCATAGGACAACACCAATAATAAAACATGCAACTCAAACCAATCATGATCATCAATCAACCCATAGGACAAAACAGATCTACTCAAACATCATAGGATAGCCATACATCATTGGGAAATAATATATAGCATTGAGCACCATGTTTAAGTAGAGATTACAGCAGGGAGAAGATGTGTTGAACCGCTGCATAGAGGGGCAGATAGTTGGTGATGATGGCGGCGATGTTGTTGGTGTAGATCGCCGTCACGATGATGGCCCAGACAGTGTTCCGATGCCACTGAAAGAGAGGGGGAGAGAGAGTCCCCCTCCTTCTTCTTCTTTCTTGGCCTCCCCCTAGATGGAAGGAGGGTTTCCCCTCTGGTGCTTGGCCTCCATGGCGGCGGAGGGGCGAGAGCCCCTCAGAGATTGGATCTCTCTCTATGTTTATTTCTGTTTCTGGGTTTTTGTGCCTTCCAGATTTTGCGTTTCACCGTTTCTTATATTCCTAGAGATCCGTAACTCCGAGTGGGCTGAAATTTAAGATTTTTATCTGGATATTAGCTTTCTTGCGGTGAAAGAAAGGCACCAACCGCCTTACCGGGTGGCTACAAGACAGCCTGGCGCGCCCTACCCCCAGGGCACTGGATCAATATGTTAGTCCCAAAATAGTATAAGAAGTTACCGAAAGTAAATGAAAGTTGTATAATATTGGCATGAAACAATCCAAAATTATAGATACGATAGAGATGTATCATCCTCTGGCGCGGCCTAGTGTCTAGTGGAGCCCTCGGGCACCTACTCCGACGCCTCTGAGCTCTATAAATACCCCAATATTCAGAAAATCCTAGAGGAGTCGACGAAAAATCGTTTCAGCCGCCGCAATTTCTAGAGCCCGTTCTAGAGAGGAACACGATCACGAAGGGGTTCATCATCCTCATTGGTGCTCCTCCGATGATGCGTGAGTAGTTCATATCAGACCTACGAGACCGTAGGTAGTAGCTAGATGGCTTTCTTTCTCATTTTGTTTCTCAATACAATTGTCTCTTCGAGATCCATATGATGTAACTCTTTCTTTTGCTGTGTGTTTGTTGCGATCCGATGAACTGTGAGATTATGATTAGATTTATGAAAATGTATTCATGCTTGATTATTATAGCCTTCTATTTATTCTCCGGTATTTGATTCTTGTATAGCCAACTTGATCTTTTATCTTGCAATGGAAGAGGTGCTTTGTGATGGGTTCGATCTCGTAGTGCTCAATCTCAGTGACAGAAAGAGACATGACACACATGTATCGTTGCTTTCAATGATAACACGCTGGGGTCCCTAAATGAATAGATCTTGTCTACATCATGTCATCGTTCTTAAGGCATTACTCCATTTCTCCATGAACTCAATACACTAGATGCATGCTGGATAGCGGTCATGTGTGGAGTAATAGAAGTAGATGTAGGCAGAAGTTGGTCTACTTGTCTTGGGCGTGATGCCTATATACATTATCATTATCTTGAATATCGTCATAACTATTTGCTCTTCTATCAATTTCCCAATAGTAATTTTTCTACCCACCATTTGCTATTTCTCGAGAGAAGCCACTAGTGAAACCTACGGCCCCCGAGTTTACTTCACATCATCTATTTGCAATTTTTAGTTTCCTATTTGTGTTTCTACTTTATTTTCTCTTTTTATTTTCAGATCTATATTATCAAAAAAACCCAAAAATACTTTGCTGCCTTCTATTTGCCATCACTCTTATTTTCATCTATCAATCTATCCTTACTTTACCCACAAGTCACTGATAACCCCTCCACGCGTTGGATTGCGAGGATTTGCTATTTGTGTGCAGGTGTTGATCACATAGTCTTGTGCATCTTCCTACTGGATTGATACCTTGGTTTCTTAACTGAGGGAAATACTTGCTATCACTGTGCCACATCACCCTTTAAGCTTGGAGGGAAACCAATGCATCAGCAAGACTAAGCAAGATTTCTGGCGCCGTTGACGGGGAAGATCAAGTCAATATCTATCAGGTTCCCACACACAATTCTCATCTCCTTGTAATTGTATTATTTGCCATTTGCCTCTCGTTTTCCTATCCCCCATTTCACAAAAAATTTGCCTTTTTTATTTGCCTTCTTTCCATTTGGCATGTTCTTGCTGGATCTCTTGTTTTCTTGTTTTCTTGCTTGCGTAGTCACGATGACTCAAGAAAATACTAAGTTGTGTGATTTTTCCAATACCACCAAAAATGATATTATTATAACTCCTATTGCTCCTCCCGCCACTAGTGCGGAGTCTTATGATATTAATGCCGCTTTACTGAATCTTGTTATGAAAGAGCAATTTTTCGGTACTCCTAATGACGATACCGCGTCCCATCTAAACACTTCCGTAGAATTGTGTGATATGCAAAAGAAGAAAGACGTGGACAATGATGTTGTCAAGCTGGAATGATTTCCGTTCTCTTTCCGTGATCGTGCTAAAATTTGGGTTTCTTCTTCGCCACGAACTAGTAGCGATTCTTAGAACAAGTGCAAAGATGCTTTTATCATAAAGTATTTTCCTCCCGCAAAAATATTTCTCTTCGAAATCAGATTATGAATTTTAAACAACTTGAGGATGAGCATGTTGGCAATCTTGGGACAGGATGAAATTGATGATAATAAATTGCCAACTCATGGTTTGAATTTGTGGATGATCATACATTTTTTTATGCGGGATTGAATTTTGTTTCTAGAAATCTTTTAGATTCCGCCGCAGGTGGTACTTTTATGGAAATTACTTTGGGTGATGCTACTTAACTGCTTGATAATATTATGGCTAATTATTCACAATGACATACGGAAAGAGCTCCTACTAGTAAAAAGGTTAATTCTATTGAAGAACTTGGTGTTTTGAGTGGAAAAGTTGATGCTCTTATGAAATTGGTTGATAGTAAGCATGCTCCTGATCCTAATGATCTGCCTTTGTCTACTTTGATTGAGAAAAATAATGATCCCTTAGATGTGAATTTTGTCTCACGAAATGATTTTAATAATAATGCTTATAGGAACAATTTTAATCCTAGGCCGTACCCTAGAAGTTCTCCAAATAATTATGGTAATTCCTATGGTAATTCTCGTAATAATAATGCTAGGATACCCTTTTATCTGAAGAGTAATATTAGGGAATTTATTAATGCGCAAAAATCTTTCAATACTACAATAGAAGGAAAGTTAAATAAGATCGATGATATGTCTAGAAGCATTGATATGATTTCACATGATGTAGAAAATCTCAAAAATATTTTTTTTCTAAGATTGATATTAATGAATCAATTAAAGCTTTATATGTTTCCATAGATGAAAGTAAGAAAAGAACCGCTATTCTTAGAGCTAAAAGAGAATTTTTAGAAAGAGCATTTTCCGATTTCTTTCATAAAAATGATGAAGAAATTAAAATGATTGGTGCTTCTATCTATTGTCGTGTTTAGTAATGTTAAAATTAATGATGAGGGAACCGAAGAAGTGTCAACTTTATCTAGAGAGCGTTCCCATGGTTTTGAGGGTGAAAATTTTATTGAAAAAATTGATAAAAGTGGGATTAAAGAGGTTAAAACTTTAGCTAGCAACACACCCACTATTTTTGATTAGTAAAACTTTAATTTTGATAGCTGCTCTTTGATTGAGTGTATTTATATGTTGCAATCTATGATAAAGTCATTTCAATTCCTAGAAAATTACATGATGTGCTAAAAGCTTTAGAAGAGAAGTTAGAGCTTGAGAACTTTTACTAAACATATTTCGGATGCAGTGATAAAAGCTTTAGAAGAGAAGTTAGAGCTAGAGATTTCAATTCCTAGAAAGTTACGTGATGAATGGGAACCCACCATTAAGAACAAAATGAAGAACTTTCAGTGCTATGCTTTATGTGATTTGGGTGATAGTGTTTCCACAATTACGAAATATCTTTGTGATGTGCTTGGTCTCACCAATATTGAAGAATGGTCTCCCAATTTGCAAATGGTGGATTCTTCTATTAAAAAACCTACGGGAAGAATTAATGATGTTATTATTCTTGTAAATAGGAATTATGTGCCCATAGATTTTACTGTTCTTGATATTGATTGCAATCCGTCTTGTCCAATAATTCTTGGTAGACCATTCTTGCGTACTATAGGGGCCGTGATTGATATGAAAGAAGGGAATATTAAATTTTAGTTTGCACTGAGAAAGGCATGGATCTATTCCCTAGAACTAATATTAAATTACCATATGAATCAATCATGAGGGCAACTTATGGATCAATCACTAAGTATGACATCACTTAAAATTTATGCTATATGCCTAGTTAGGGGCGTAAAGCGATAGCGCTTGTTGGGAGGCAACCCAATGAATAAGATTTATTTTCAGCTTTGCTTTCTATTCATGAGTGTTTGCACAATTATGATACTATTATAATTGTGTTTTTTTGTGTTTTATTTAGTGTTTGTGCCAAGTAAAGCCTTTGGGATCATGCAGGGTGTTAGTTGCTTTAATCCTGTTGAAAAACAAAAACTTTTGCGTCCAGTAGAAAAAATCCTAAAAATCACAGAAATGTCAAAAGTGTGTGAAAGTTTTACAAACAATTAATGTAAAAAGTCCCTAGGTTGTCCAAATTTTTCAGAACTTTTGGAGTTACAGAAGTATAAGTAAATTTCAAACCTTTACAGAGTGTTCTATTTTTAACAGATTCTGTTTTCTTTGCGTTATGTCTTTATTTTAATTATTCTATGGCTTCTATAGGGGGAATAAGCCATGGAAGTTAGAATACAGTAGGTATAATGCAAAAACAAATCTGGAATAAGTTTTCAATAGTATCTATAGTAAAGTTTGGTTTTCTTATACTAACGGATCTCATGAAAATTTTGTTGTGTTTTGTGTGATTGAAGTTTTCAAGTTTGGAGTGAGATAACGATGGATGAAGGAATAAGGAGTGATAAAATCCTAAGCTTGGGGATGCCCCATGGCACCCCAAGGCAATATCTAAGGAGTACCAAGCAGCTAAGCTTGGGGATGCTCTAGAACGCATCCCCTCTTTCTTCTAGAAACCATTGGTAGTTTTACTTGGCGCTATATTTTTATTCGTCACATATCCTGAGTTTTGCTTGGAGCGTCTTGTATCATTTGTGTCTTTGCTTTCTTTGCTGAGTAGTTTGTCATAATAAACCTTGCTGTACACACCCATTTTAGAGTGCTAAATTATGCTATGATTTGTTAGAATCACTCTCTATGCTTCACTTAATTTTTTTGAGCCATGGAATTGCTCAAGTACTTCACTTATATGTTTTTGAGCAAGGTGGTGCTATTATTTTGAAGAAAGTTGCTCCCATGCTTCACTTAGATTATTTTGAGAGTTGCTGAAGTTTTGATGAAATCCTCTCTTCCTTCACTTATATAATTTTGAGAGTTGAAATTTTTAATGAAACTTGTGCTCTCGTTCTTGACTTATATTTGTTTGAGAGCTTGTTATTTGCAATGGCAATTTGCTTTAAATGAAAATTAGTCCCAAAGTGATGAATGTCCGGGAAAGATATAATAAAAACTTTCATGAAGATCATTGGATATTAAGCTTGGTTCTTGGCAATAGTTTTGCGATATGAAGATAGTCATATGTGAGTTATGTTGATGAATAATCATGCTATAGTAAGAATATTGGTGTTAAGGTTTGTGATAACCTATGCATGCACATGGAGTCAATAATTATGCGATGAAATTACATCCTACTTGTGTTGCATTATTCGGTGTTAGTTATGTGTAATGTTCACTTATGGTGATTTTTGTTCCTTGGTTGGGCGCTTCTCAATCTATTTGCTAGCCTTCACTTGTACTAAGCTTGAATACTGGTTAAGCATCCAAATCTTAAACCCAAAGTTGTGCCAAAAGAGTCCACCATACCTACCTATATGAGGTATTTCAACGCCGTTGAAGGAAATTTGCAAGTGCCAACTCTAAGGTTAAAAATGAAATTATGTTTTGAGTGCCCGTACCGCTCATGAAGCGGCGAGGGGTGGACAGTATCTTCCATGTTAACTAGATTATTCTCAAGATGAGTGTTTATTCACTTATAATTGCACGAGAGTATGGCGGTAATAGGGATGCCCAGTCCCAAAAAGAAAAACAATATATTTTATGTTGTCAAATAATTAATTCCTTGGAAAGTGTTGGTATGGACGTTACCCGTGGATACGACTAGTCGTGGAATGTGAAAGAATGATAGAAAAAGGAATGTACTTTATTTTCAGTTTGGGAACCTCCTATAATTTGTTTAGGATGGAAGATATTGGAAACTCTTAGTCGTTCTCGTTGACATCAAAAGCATGCCACCCTAGCAAAATTTATCCCTAAGTTTTTCACTTTGAGCTCTCGCACCTCTACAAAACCCTGCTTCCCTTTGCGAAGGGCCTATCTATTTACTTTATGCAATTTTTATTTTGAATTTCAGTTTCCATCTTCTCTTATAAAGCACCTACTAAGCAACATCATTATCATACTTGAGCATTGTATGTAGTTAATATTTGAGTGTGTTGAATGAATGGATCAACACTAGTGGAAAACGAGGCTTTAGTCCTGGTTCCAGAGGGCCTTTAGTCCCGGTTGTGCAGCCGGGACTAAGCCTCCACGACTAAAGGCCCCACCTTTTAGTCCCGGTCATGTTGCAAACTTGGATTAAAGGAGGTCCACGTGGCCGTTGCGCAACGCTCGAGCAGGAGGACCTTAAGTCCCGGTTGGTAAAACCAACCGGGAATAAAAAACCCACGTGTTCTTTTGTTGGGTTTTGGAGGTGTTTGGAGGGGTAGAGTTTGGGAAGGGTTTAGTGGTTTTATTCTGTGTTTTTTTGTGTGTGCTAGAACCAAAGCCCCGTGTTCTACTAGTGTGTGCGCGCCGGCCAGCTCTCTGCCTCGAAGCTAGCTACTAAAAGCAATGAAGGAACCGTTACACAAGATCGTCATGAATATGAAGTGACCTCTCAGTCTTGACGCTAGCTACTAATATTCGACGCTACTACATATAGTACACATTCATGCATATATACAATATATGTATCTCACGATCTCTAATATCTAATTACCAACATTCCCTATAACTTGCTGATGGTATTCTCAGTTTGGTGGTATGACCTGATCAACGAAGAATCCCGCCAATTCTTCTTGAATTGCTAGTACGCAATTCTCTGGTAGGAGTTCATACTGCTTCCGTCGGATCTAATTTAAAGAAAGGGTCAATCTGGAACTCAACAAAATTGATGGTCTCGGTAACCCGACCCTGAAGTTCGCGGAACGTTCGGATCGCCCCGGTACCCAAAATCAGAAAGTAATAGCATACAAAACTAGCCAGAATGTATAAAATCTGACAGTTTTGACGAGGTCCCCGTAATTGGACCCCGAATTTCCCCGAACGTTCGTATCGCCCCAGGACCCAAAATTAGTGAGTAATAGCATGGAAAACTGACCAGAATTGAGAAAATCTGCGAGTTTTGACGTGGACCCCGTAACCGGTCCCGAGAGTTCGCGGAACATTTGGATCCCCGAGGTACCCAAAATCAGTGAGTAATAACATAAAAAACTGGCCAGAATGTATAAAATCTATGAGTTTTGACGAGGTCTCCGTGACCGGACACAGGATTTCCCAGAACGTTTGTAGCGCCCCGGGACCCAAACACAATGAGTAATAGCATACAAAACTAGCTAGAATGGACCAAATCTGCGAGTTTCGACGTGGTCCCCGCAATCGGACCCCGAGGTACCCGAAAATTCGTACCGCCCCGGGAACCAAAATAAGTGAGTAATAGCATGGAAAACTGACCATAATGGACCAAAGCTGCGAGTTTTAATGAGGTCCCCGTAACCAGTCCCTAGAGTTCGCGGAACGTTCAGATTGCTTCGGTACCCAAAATAAGTGAGTAATAGCATACAAAACTGGCTAGAATGTATAAAATCTGCGAGGTTAGACAAGGCCCCGTAACCGGACCCCGAAGTTACCTGAACGTTCGTATTACCCCAGGACCCAAAATCAGTGAGTAATAGCATGGAAAACTGGCCAGAATGGACCAAATCTGCGAGCTTTGACGAGGTCTCCGTAACCCAACCCCGAAGTTCGAGGAACGTTCGGAACGCCCCGGTACCCAAAATCACTGAGTAATAGCATACAAAACTAGCAAGAATATATAAAATCTGAGAGTTTTGGCGAGGTCCCCATAATTGGACCTCGAAGTTCCTCGAACGTTTGTACCGCCCCACGACCCAAAATCAGTGAGTAGTAGCATGGAAAACTGGCCAGAATTGACAAAATCTGTGAGTTTTGACGAAGTCCCCGTAAGAGGGTGGGGGGTTTTCCCTATAGTTGCCGGTAAAAAAAAATAGGTTCCCAGACTTCGTGGAACATCTCGATCGCCCCGGTACCCAAAATGAGTGAGTAATAGCATACAAAACTGGATATAATGTATAAAATCTATGAGTTTTGACGAGGTCTTCGTAACCGCACCCATTAGTTTCCCAAACGTTTGTAGCGCCCCGGGACCCAAACATAAAGAGTAATAGCATACAAAATTGGCCAAAATGGACCAAATCTGCGAGTTTGGACGAGGTCCCCGTAACCGGACCCCGAAGTACCCGAACGTTCGTACTGACCCAGGAACCGAAATCAGTGAGTAATATCATGGAAAACTGGCCAAAATGGAACAAATCTACGAGCTTTGATGTGGTCCCTGTAACCGGACCCTGAAGTTCGCGGAACTTTCGGATCGCCCTATACCCAAAATCAGGGAGTAATAGCATACAAAAGTGGCAGAATGTATATAATCTGCGAGTTTTGACGAGTCCCCATAACCGGTCCCCGAAGTTCCCCGAACGTTCATATCACCCCAAGACCCAAAATCAGTAAGTAATAGCATGGAAAACTGCCCAAAATTGACCAAATCTACGAGTTTAAACAAGGTCCCCGTACCCGGTCCCCGGAGTTTGCGGAACGTTTGTATCGCCTCGGGACTTAAAATCAATGAGTTTTGACGAGGTCCCCGTAACCGGTACCCACAGTTCGCGGAACGTTTGGATCACCTCAGTACCCAAAATCAGTGAGTAATAGCATACAAAATTGGACAGAATGTATAAACCCTATGAGTTTTGACGTGGTCTGCGTAACCGGACATAGGAGTTCCCGAACGTTTGTAGCGCCCCGCGACCCAAACACAATGAGCAATCGGACACCAAAGTACCCGAACGTTGGTACCTTCCTGAGAACCAAAATTAGTGAGTAATAGCATGGAAAACCGGCCACAATGGACCAAATCTGCGAGCTTTGACGAGGTCCCCGTACCCGGCCTCCGAAGTTCGCGGAACGTTCGGATCGCCCCGTACACAAAATCAGTGAGTAATAGCATACAAAACCAACCAGAATGTATAAAATCTACGATTTTTGACGAGGTCCCCATAACCGGACCCGAAGTTCCCTGAACGTGCGTATCGCCCCAGGACCGAAAATTAGTGAGTGATAGCATGGAAAACTAGCCAGAATTGACGAAATCTGCGAGATTTCACGAGGTCCCCATAACCGGTCCCAGAGTTCGCGTAACATTTGGATCACCTCGGTACTCAAAATTAGTGAGTAATAGCATACAAAATTACACAGAATGTATAAAACATGTGAGTTTTGACGAGGTCTCCGTAACCGGACCCAGGAGTTCCCGAACATTTGTAGCGCCCCGCGACACAAACACAATGAGTAATAGCGTACAAAACTGGCCAAAATGGACCAAATCTGCGAGTTTTGACGAGGTCCCCGTAACCTTACCCCGATGTTCCCCGAACATTCCTATTACCCCGGGAACCAAAATCAGTGAGTAATAGCATGGAAAACTGGCCAGAATGGACCAAATCTATGAGTTTTGACGAGGTCCCCGTAACCGGCCACTGAAGTTCGCGTAACATTCGGATCGCCCAGTACCCAAAAATCAGTGAGTAATATCATACAAAACTGGCCAGAATGTATAAAATCTACGAGTTTTGACGAGGTCCCCATAACCGGACCCCGAAGTTCCCGAATGTTCATATCACCCAAGACCCAAAATCAATGAGTAATAGCATGGAAAACTCGCCAGAATTGACCAAATCTGCAAGTTTAAGCAAGGCCACCATAACCGCCCCCCCCGGAGTTCGCGGAACGTTCGTATCACCTCGGGATCTAAAATCAGTGAGTAATAGCATGGAAAACTGGCGAGAATGGACCAAATCTGTGAGTTTTAACGAGGACCCCGTAACGGGTCCCTAGAGTTCGCGGAATGTTTGGATCCCCACGGTACCCAAAATCCGTGAGTAATAATATAGAAAATTGACCAGAATGTTTAAAATCTGTGAGTTTAGACGAGGTCCCCGTAATCGGACCCCGATGTTCCCCGAATGTTCGTATTTCCCCGGGACCCAATATCAGTGAGTAATAGCCTGGAAAACTAGCTAGAATGGACCAAATCTGCGAGCTTTGACGAGGTCCCCATAACCGTCCCCTGAAGTTCACGGAATGTTCGGATCCCCCCGGTACCCAAAATCAGTGAGTTCTGACGAGGTCCCCGTAACCGGACCACGAAGTTCCCCGAACATTCATATCGGCCTAGGACCCAAAATCAATGAGTAATAGCATGGATAACTGGCGAGAATTAACCAAATCTACGAGTTTTGACGAGGTCATCGTAACCGGTCCCTAGAGTTCGCAGAACATTTGGATCACCTCGGTACCCAAAATCAGTGAGTAATAGCATACAAAACTGGATAGAATGTATAAAATATATGAGTTTTGACAAGGTCTCCGTAACCGGACCCAGGAGTTCCCCGAACGTTTGTAGCGCCCCAGGACCCAAACACAATGAGTAATAGCATACAAAACAGGCCAAAATGGACCAAATCTGCGAGTTTTGACGAGGTCCCCGTAACCGGACCCCGATGTTCATCGAATATTCGCATTACCCAGGGAACCAAAACTAGTCTGTAATAGCATGGAAAACTGGCCAGAATGGACCAAATCTGCGAGCTTTGACGAGGTCCCCGTAACCGGCCCCCGAAGTTCGCGGAACATTCGGATCGGCCCGTCCCCAAAATCAGTGAGTAATAGCATACAAAACTTGCCAAAATGTATAAAATCTACGAGTATTGACGAGGTCCCCGTAACCGGTCCCCGAAGTTCCCCAAACATTCTTATCGGCCCAGGACCCAAAATCAGTGAGTAATAGCATGGATAACTGGCCAGAATTAACCAAATCTGCGAGTTTTGACGAGGTCCCCGTAACCGGTCCCCAGAGTTCGCGGAACATTTGGATCACCTCGGTACCCAAAATCAGTGAGTAATAGTATACAAAACTGAACATAATGTATGAAATCTATGAGTTTTGACGAGGTCTCCATAACCGGACCCAGGAGTTCCCCGTACGTTTGTAGCACCCCGGGACCCAAACACAATGAGTAATAGCATACAAAACTGGCGAAAAGTGGACCAAATCCGCGAATGAATTATTGTAGGTGCAAATAAATCTTTGAATAGCCAATATGGCTGGATTTTCATCATGGTTTATCATAACCAGTGTTAAATGATTGGGGTTTTTAATCCAGCTCAGAAGAATTGGCTATTGTCGAAGAGCCGCCCTATCACATATAATGTCGGGTCATCTAATTGACCGGCTCATGGATTTTTTCAACTTGTGCTTTGTAGTAAACTACAACACTTATGGATTTCTCCGACATATGGATTTGTAAAGAATATATTTTCCGGGTCACATTGCAACCACGGTCAAGGATTTCTTTCATCACAAAGGTATCATGAGAGTGGATATAATTCTACAATGGAAGGAATAGTCCCAAGTTGCTGCAGGCACACAAACCGGTACTTGGGGGCTACATTATTCAAATAAAGATTACATCAAAGTACTAAATTCCCATGTCGCTGCAAGCATGCACCATGACACTTGGGGGATAATGCAATCCGCTTTTCAAATCATCACATCATCAACAAACCCGGCTACAGGTCACTTTTTATTCAAGTATGGATTCAAGGAAGAACCGGCTCATCATTTTTATAATGACACGGTCCTTGGGGGCTACACATTGCTCCTCAAGGTTCCATCATCAGATTTACAAAGTCCCTGCTCATTATTGCATAATGACCCGACCCTTGGGGGCTACATCATATGATGTTTTGTTTTCAAAGGAGAAAAACGTGGAAGTCCCGAGTCACCGCAAGCAATCGACCCGTCACTTGGGGGCTACACTATTTAGATCATAATTTCTGAAGTCCCAGGTTGCCGCAGGCAAGACAATGCGACACTTGGGGGCTACAACACTAAGTTGTTTCACAGAGCACGAGGTTCAAATTGAAGACCCGACCCTTGGGGGCTACATGTAATATGGATATATCAAAAAATTGAAGAGCACATTTCATTTCGTCATGGAGGTGAAGTATTGGGAGACCGGCTCAACATCACACGAATTTCTTTATTCCCAATAATTCGATTTAGTTAATTGGAGTTCAGTTGTTTGACGGGGCACTACCAATAATAATGACCCGCCATTAGCAATCATGACCCGCCATTGTCAATCATAACCCGCCGAAGCAAGAGAAGCTGGTTCAACATTGTGTGGATTTCTTATTCCCCAAATTTTTGTCAAGCCAAAGCATTGGAGGCCGACTCAATGGCATATGTATTTATTTTGCAAAAGACATGGACCTGCAAGATGATTGTGAAGACGGATCATTCATATGAAGAAGAGACCGGATTTCTGAGGAGCCATTTCATAAACCGGCCAAGGGAGAGAGCCGGTCACTTAGCATATTGGCTATTCTTATTTCAGGAGCTTACCATGAATAAATTCAAGCTAACTTGGGGGCTAATGTCGGGGATATACCCCGCGGTATGACCCGACAGACAGTTATGACCCAGCAGACGGTTATGACTGGGCAGACAGTTATGACTCGGCAGACAGTTATCACCCGTCAGACAGTCAAGTTCCAGAGACGAGTCCCTGAAGATGCGTCTTGAAGAGAAAGCCGGTTGTAAGCCGCCCGGTCGTAAGCCACCAGGGACTCAGTAGCCGAGTTGTAAGTGGCCCGGTCGTAAGCAACCCAGTTTTAAGTTGTCCGGTCATAAGTCGCCCGGCCGTGAGCCGCCCGGGACTCAGCAGCCCAGTTGTAAGTCGCGCGGTCGTAAGCCGCCCGGGACTCAGCATCCCGGTTGTAAGCCGCCCGGTCGTAAGCCGCTGGGGACTCAGCAACCCAGTTTTAAGTCGCCCGGTCATAAGCCGTCCGGGACTGAGACGCCCGGTCGTAAGCCGCCCGGGACTCAGAAGCACACGAAGAGAAGCCCGTGATGGAGAGTCATAATAGGTTACGCCTAAATCCGACTTGGACTCTATATGTAACCTGCCCCTTCAGCTTATATAAGGAGGGGCGAGACACCCCAAGAGGGTTAGATTTTTTAGACGTCTCAATACACAAGATTCACAACTTAGGTCTAGACAAGACAAATCCTGAGATAGATAGATTAGACACCCATGAGATTAGAGGTGCCGGGTGTGCACCCTCGTAATCGAGATCATCATCTTCATCAATGAAACACAAGCACGACGTAGGCTTTTACCTCCATCGGAGGGGCCGAACCTGGGTAAACTCGCGTCTCTTGATTTCGACCAACCCCTCTCAAGCCGCCACATGGTTGCGACGGCCTCACACCTAAGTCCTTGCACGAGGATGCTGCGGCAACAGACAACAGTGCCAAAGATTGACACGTTGACGGAGGCTGGGCTTGCATTGATTTTTCCCTTGAAGAGGAAAGGGTGGTGCAACACAGGAGCAGTAAGTATTTCCCTCAGTTTGAGAACCAAGGTATCAATCCAATAGGAGAATCTCGTCAAGTCCAGAGTACCTGCGCAAACACAAACGAGCTTGCACCCAACACTATAAAGGGGTTGTCAATCCCTTCAAGATTGATTGCAAAGTGAGATCTGAAGGTCGAAAGTGCAACAAAGTAAAAGAGTAAGGCTGAAAATATGGTGTGGAGAAGACCCGGTGGCCATAGTGTTCACTAGAGGCTCCTCTCAAAATAGCAAATATTACGGTGGATGAACAAATTACTGTCGAGCAATTGATAGAACCGCGCAAAGTCATGACGATATCTAAGGCAATGATCATACATAGAGGCATCACGTCCGAGACAAGTAGACTAATACTTTCTGCATCTACTACTATTACTCCACACATTGACCGCTATCCAGCATGCATCTAGTGTATTGAGTTCATGACGAACAGAGTAACGCCTTAAGAAAGATGACATGATGTAGAGGGATAAACTCAAACCAATGATGAAAACCCCATCTTTTTACCCTTGATGGCAACAACACGATGCGTGCCTCGCTACCCCTTCTGTCACTGGGTGAGGTCACTGCACGGTATGAACCCAAAACCAAGAACTTCTCCCATTGCAAGAATCATAGATCAAGCTGGCCAAACAAAACCCACAACTCGAAGAGAATTACAAGGATATGAAATCATGCATAAGAGAGATTAGAAGAAACTCAAATAGGATTCATAGATAATCTGATCATAAATGCACAATTTATCGGATCTTGACAAACACACCGCAAAAGAAGATTACGTCGGATAGATCTCCATGAAGATCATGGAGAACTTTGTATTGAAGATCTAAGAGAGAGAACAAGCCATCTAGCTACTAGCTATGGACCCATAGGTCTATGGTGAACTACTCACGCATCATCGGAGAGGTCATGGTGTTGATGAAGAAGCCCTCCGTATCCGAATCCCCCCTCCGGCAAGGCACCAGAACGTGCCCCAGATTGGATCTTGCGGAGACAGAAGCTTGCGGCGGCGGAAAAGTACTTTCGATGATCTCCTGATTTTTTATGGAATTTTTAGGCATATATAGGCGGAAGACCTAGGGCAGAGGTGGCCCAGGGAGCCCACAAACCTGGGAGACGCGCCCCCTCGAGCCGCGGCTAGGGGGCTTGTGGGGTCCCTGGTGGCCCCCTGCCCTGATTCTCAGGCTCCCCGATCTTCTTCTGGTTTGGAAAAAAATCTTTTTGGAAGTTTCGTTCCGTTTGGACTCCGTTTAAAATCCTCCTCTGAAAAGGGTCAAAACACGGAAAAACAGGAACTGGCACTTGGCACTGAGTTAATAAATTAGTCCCAAAAAGGATATAAAAGGCATACAAAACATCCAAAGTTTGACAAGATAATAGCATGAAAGCATCACAAATTATAGATACGTTGGAGACGTATCAAGCATCCCCAAGTTTAACTCGTGCTCGTCCTCGAGTAGGGAAGTGATAAAAACTGAATTTTTGATGTGGAATGCTACCTAGCATAGTTTTCCTTTGTAACTTCATTCATGTGACATGAATGTTCAGATCCGTAAGATTCAAAACAATAGTTTTCTATTGACATGAAAACAATAATACTTCAAGCAAACTAGCAAGGTAATCATGAACTTTCAAAATAACAAGGCCAAGGAAAGTTATCCCTACAAAATCATATAGTCTGGCTATGCTCCATCATCCTCACACAGCTAATGTAAATCATGCACAACCCCGGTATTGGCCAAGTAATTGTCTTCACACTCTTACTTTCTCAAACTTTTTATAACTATCACGCAATACATGAGCGTGAGCCACGGATATAGCACTATCGGTGGAACAAAGTGTGATGGTGGTTGTGAGACAAAAAGGACGAGATGGTCACATTGACTCGGCATATCAAAGGGCTATGGAGATGCCCATTAATAGATATCAATGTGAATGAGTAGGGATTTCCATACAAGGGATGCACTAGAGCTACAAGTATGTGAAACCTCAAAAGGAGAAATAGTGGGTGTGCATTCAACTTGCTTGCTCATGAAGACCTAGGGCAATTTGAGGAAGCCCTTCATTGGAATATACAAGCCAAGTTATATAGTAAAGATTCCCACTAGCATATGATGGTGACGAAACAAGAGGCTCTCAATCATGAAGAACATGGTGCTATTATGAAGCACAAGTGTGGAAAAAGATAGTAGCATTGTCCCTTCTCTCTTTTTCTCTCCTCTTTTTTATTTATTTGGGCACTTAGGCCTATTTTTTTTCTCTTTTTTCATTTAGGCTCTTTGGCCTTTTTTTTATTTCCTCACATGGGACAATTCTCAAATAATGATGATCATCACACTTTTATTTACTCACAGCTCAAAGCTTAGAACGATGATGACTCTATAGGAAATGCCTCCGGCAGTGTACCGGGATACGATCATGCAATGGCAATATGAGAGTGACGGCACAAGTCATGAGACTGAACGGTGGGAGTTGCATGGCAATATATCTCGGAATGACTATGAAAATGCCATAGTAGGTAGGTATGGTGGCTGTTTTGAGGAAGGCATATGGTGGGTTTGTGCACCGGCGAAAGTTGCGCGACACTAGAGAGGCTAGCAATGGTGGAAGGTGAAAGTGCATCTATACCATGGACTCACATTCGTCATGAAGAACTCACATACGTGTTGCGAAAGTTTTTATTAGTAATTGAAACAAAGTGCTAAACGCATACTCCTAGGGGAAGGGTTGGTAGGTGTTAACCATCGCGCGATCCCGACCTCAACACAAAGGATGACAATCAATAGATCAATTATGCTCCGATTTCCTAACATAGCGGTTCACCATACGTGCATGCTACGGGAATCACTAACTTCAACACAAGTATTTGTAGATTCACAACACCCTACTACCATAACTCTTAATATTACCAAATCCACGTCTCAAAACTAATTGAGAGGAATCAAGACTTCTCTTTCTACTCAATGCACATGAAGATGGAAGTTTTTGTATCCTCTTCGGGTACCTATCACCTTTGGGACTACTTTCATAGCATAAGCCAACTACCAAGTCATGCACCGCCGTGCTCTAAAAGATATAAGTGAAGTACATAGAGCAAAATTATCTAGCTCAAAAGATATAAGTGAAGCACTATGAGCATTCTAGCAAAATCACGATGAGTGCATGTCTCTCTCTCAAAAAGATGTGCAGAAAGGATGATTGTGACACAACAAAAAGAAAAGACTCCTACGATACAAGACGCTCCAAGCAAAACACATATCATGTGGTGAATTAAAATATAGCTCCAAGTAATGTTACCGATGGATGCAAGACGAAAGAGGGGATGCCTTCCCGGTGCATCCCCAGGCTTAGGCTTTTTGGTGTCCTTGAATTTGGCTTGGGGTGCCTTGGGAATCCCCAAGCTTGAGCTCTTTCCACTCTTTATCCGTTTGTCCATGAGAACATCACCCAAAACTTGAAAACTTCACAACATAAAACTTAAACAGAAACTCGTGATATCATTAGCACAAGAAAACAAACTACCACCTCTTTAGGCACTGTAGCAAACTTGATTTCTATTTATATTGGTGTTAGATTACTATATTCTCACTTTTCCATGGCTAGTACCCCCTGATACTATTGATAGTTTCATCAAAACAAGCAACCAACTCAACAAGAACATAATCTATCAAAAACAAACCAGTCTGTAGCAATATGTATACTTCGTATACTTCTGGTACCTCAAAAATTAGGAAAAAATACGAATGACTGGGAAAAAGGCATATCAACCAGCATAAAAAAGAATCAACTCAAAATATCTTTCTGAATAAAAACGAAAAATCATCTCGTGAGCGAAAAGTTTCTGTCTTTTTCCAGCAGGATCAAACAACCATCACCAAGACTAGTCATAAAGGTTTTGCTTGGCTCAAACACAAAAAGAAACACAAAAAACACAACCACAACAGAATTATGATGGTGTGGATGCAAAAAAACAGAAATAAAAGGATAAATTCATTGGGTTGCCTCCCAACAAGCGCTATTGTTTAACGCTCTTAGCCAGGCATAAAAGCGATAGAATCACGTATCGTCGTCTTTGGTGCTCAAACCATAAGTAGCATGATCACTTATCATCTTAAGGTTTTCATCTTTCTTGCTAGATGATTCACCACTATTTTTGGGAACAAAAACAGACTTGGTGACCTTATTGTCGGCAAAGTTTGGAGTATTTTGCACAGTGGCAATAGCGGAACCCAAGTTAGTTATAACGTCCTCTAGTTTGCCAATCCTATCGGAATCATGACCTAGCTTTTCGTTAACTGTGGGTTCCTTCTCCTTTAAATTTTTACAAACCATTCCCACCTTGGATCCGTACTGAGTGATTTGATTGTGGATCTTTTTATCCAAATTCTCAAAGAGTTCGATCATAGCAACTTTATTTTCAATGACGTCTAGCCTACGGATCACATGTTCCAGAGTTAAGGTGGTTCCATTAACCATGAGTGGGGGTGAGCCTACCAAATTTATTACAGCTCCGTAAGAATCAACGGTATGGCTACCCAAGAAATTTCCACCTACGATGGTGTTAAGAATATACCTATTCCAAGGAGAAACACCCAATAAAAACAGCGAAGCAGGACGGTAGTGGATTGCTTATGAGTAGATCTACTCTGAGCATTGCAAATCCTATACCAAGCGTCCTTTAAGTTTTCTTCCTCAATTTGTTTGAAATTGAGAACTTCGCTCTCAGGAGTATCATTCGAAGTGGTGGATCTAGCCATGAGGACAGGTAGACTATCCCACACAGACGAATAGAAATCAAGCGAGAAAAAGGGCAAACGAAAAGGCAAACAGAAAAGGCAAACGAAAAAGGCAAATTGTGAAGTGGGGGAGAGGAAAACGAGAGGCAACTGGCAAACAAAGTAAATGCAAGAGATGAGTCTGCGACACCTACTTGGATGAGTTCTTGACTTGATCCTCCCCGGCAACGGTGCACGAAATTCTTCTGCTACGGCAACAAAAGTCCTTCCCCGGCAACGCGAGGAATTCTTCTTGCTACTTCTCTTGCTTGCGTCGGTTTTTCCCTTGAAGAGGAAAGGGTGATGCAGCACAGGAGTAGTAAGTATTTCCCTCAGTTTGAGAACCTAGGTATCAATCCAGTTGGAGAATCTCATCAAGTCTAGAGTACCTGCGCAAACACAAAAGAGCTTGCACTCAACGCTATAAAGGGGTTGTCAATCCCTTCAAGATTGATTGCAAAGTGAGATCTGAAGGCGGAAAGCGCAATGAAAAAAAGTGTAAGGCTGAAAATATGGTGTGGAGTAGACCTGGGGGCTAAAGTGTTCACTAGAGGCTTCTCTCAAAATAGCAAATATCACGGTGGGTGAACAAATTACTGTTGAGCAATTGATAGAACCGCGCAAAGTCATGACGATATCTACGGCAATGATCATACATATAGGCATCACGTCCGAGACAAGTAGACCGATACTTTCTGCATCTACTACTATTACTCCACACATCGACCGCTATCTAGCATGCATCTAGTGTATTGAGTTCATGATGAACAGAGTAACGCCTTAAGCAAGATGACATGATGTAGAGGGATAAACTCAAACCAAGGATGAAAACCCCATATTTTTACCCTTGACGGCAACAACAAGATGCGTGCCTCACTACCCCTTCTGTCAATGGGTGAGGTCACCACATGGTATGAACCCAAAACCAAGCACTTCTCCCATTGCAAGAATCATAGATCTAGTTGGCCAAACAAAACCCACAACTCGAAGAGAATTACAAGGATATGAAATCATGCATAAGAGAGATCAGAAGAAACTCAAATAAGATTCATAGATAATCTGATCATAAATCCACAATTCATCGGATCTCGACAAACACACCGCAAAAGAAGATTACATCGGATAGATCTCCATGAAGATCATGGAGAACTTTGTATTGAAGATCCAAGAGAGAGAAGAAGCCATCTAGTTACTAGCTATGGACCCGTAGGTCTATGGTGAACTACTCACGCATCATCGGAGAGGTCATGGTGTTGATGAAGAAGCGCTCCGTATCCGAACCCGCCTCCGGCAGGGCACCAGAACGTGCCCCAAATGGGATCTTGCATAGTCAGAAGCTTGCGGTGGCGGAAAAGTACTTTCGATGATCTCCTGATTTTTATGGGTTTTTAGGGAATATATAGGCGCAAAACCTAGGGCAAAGGAGGCTCAGGGAGCCCACAAGCCTGGGGGCGCGGCCCCCCTGGCCGCGCCATGAGGGCTTGTGGGGTCCCTGGTGGCCCCCTGCCCTGATTCTCCGGCTTCCCGATATTTTTCTGTGCCGGAAAAAAATCTTTTTGGCAGTTTCATTTTGTTTGGACTCCGTTCAATATCCTCCTCTGAAAGGGGTCAAAAACATGGAAAAAACAGGAACTGGCACTTGGCACTGAGTTAATAAGTTAGTCCGAAAAAGTATATAAAAGGCATGCAAAACATCCAAAGTTTGACAAGATAATAGCATGAAACCATCAAAAATTATAGATACGTTGGAGACGTATCAGACCCCGAAGTTCCCCGAACGTGCGTATCGCCCAGGACCCAAAAGCAGTGAGTAACATGGAAAACTCGCCAGAATTGACCAAATCTGCGAGTTTAAGAAAGGTCTCCATAACCGGTCCCCGGAGTTCGCGGAACGTTCGTATAGCCTCGGGACATAAAATCAGTGAGTAATAGCATCGAAAACTAACGAGAACGGACCAAATCTGCGAGTTTTAACGAGGTCCCCGTAACGGGACTCTAGAGTTCGCGGAACGTTCCGATCCCCACGGTACCCAAAATCAGCGAGTAATAGCATACAAAATTGGACAGAATGTATAAAATCTATGAGTTTTGACAAGGTCTCTGTAACCGGATCCAGGAGTTCCCCGAACGTTTGTAGCGCCCCGCGACCCAAACACAATGAGTAATAGCATACAAAACTAGCCAAAATGAACCAAATCTGCGACTTTTGACGATGTCTCTATAACCAGACCTCGATGTTCCCGAACGTTCGTATTACCCCGGGAACCAAAATTAGTGAGTAATAGCATGGAAAACTGGCCAGAATTGACCAAATCTATGAGCTTTGACGAGGTCCACGTAACCGGCCCCTGGAGTTCGCGAAACGTTCGGATTGCCCAGTACCCAAAATCAGTGAGTAATAGCATAAAAAACTGGCCAGAATGTAAAAAATCTACTAATTTGACGAGCTCCCCATAACCGGACCCCGAATTTCCCCGAACTTTCATATCACCCCAAGATCCAAAATCGATGAGTAATAGCATGGAAAACTTGCCAGAATTGACCAAATCTGCGAGTTTAAGCAAGGTCCCCATAACCGGTCCCCGGAGTTCGCAGAACGTTCGTATCGCCTCGGGACCTAAAATCAGTGAGTAATAGCATGGAAAACTGGCGAGAATGGACCAATTCTGCAAGTTTTGACGAGGTCCCCGTAACGGGTCCCTAGAGTTCGCGAAACGTTCGGATCCCCACGACCCAAAATCAGCAAGTAATAGCATACAAAATTGGCCAGAATGTATAGAATATGCGAGTTTAGACGAGGTCCCTGTAACCGGACCCCGATGTTCCCCGAATGTTCCTATTTCCCCGGGACCCAAAATCAGTGAGTAAAAGCATGGAAAACTGGCTAGAATGGACCAAATCTGCGAGCTTTGACGAGGTCCCCGTAACCCGACCCCGAAGTTCGCGGAATTATCAAATCGCCCAGGTACCCAAAATCAGTGAGTAATAGCATACAAAACTAGCCAGAATGTATGAGATCTGTGAGTTTTGACGAGGTCCCTATAACCAGACCCCGAAGTTCCTCGAACATTCGTATCGGGCCAGGACCCAAAATCAGTGAGTAATAGCATACAAAACTGGCCAAAATTAACCAAATCTGCGTGTTTTGACGCGGTCCCCGTAACCAGTCCCGAGAGTTCGCGGAACATTTGGATCACCTCGGTACTCAAAATCAGTGAGTAATAGCATACAAAACTGGACAGAATGTATAAAATCTATGAGTTTTGACGAGGTCTTCGTAACCGGACCCAGGAGTTCCCTGAACGTTTGTAGCGCCCCGGGACCCAAATACAATGAGTGATAGCATACAAAACTGGCCAAAATGGACCAAATCTGCGAGTTTTGACGAGGTCCCCGTAACCGGACCCCGAGGTTCCTCGAACGTTCGTATTACCCCGGGAACCAAAATTAGTGAGTAATAGCACGGAAAACTGGCCAAAATGGACAAAATCTACGAGCTTTGACGAGGTCCCCGTAACCGGCCCCCGACGTTCCCCGAACGTGCGTATCGCACTAGGACCCAAAATCAGTGAGTAATAACATGGAAAACTGGCCAGAATTGACCAAATCTGCGAGTTTTGACGAGGTCCCCGTTACCGGTCCCGATAGTTCGCGGAACATTTGGATCACCTCGGTACCCAAAATCAGTGAGTAATAGCATACAAAATTGGACAGAATGTATAAAATCTATGAGTTTTGACGAGGTCTCCGTAACTGGACCCAGGAGTTCCCCGATCGTTTGTAGCGCCCCGCGACCCAAACACAATGATTAATGGCATACAAAAGTGGCCAAAATGGACCAAATCTGCGAGTTTTGACGAGGTCCCCGTAACCGGACCCCGATGTTCCCCGAACGTTCGTATCACCCCGGGAACCAAAATCAGTAAGTAATAGCATGGAAAACTGGCAAGAATGGACCAAATCTGTGAGCTTTGACGAGGTCCCCGTAACCGGCCCCCGAAGTTCGCGGAACGTTCGGATCGCCCAGTACCCAAAATCAGTGAGTAATAGCATACAAAACTGGTCAGAATGTATAAAATCTACGAGTTTTTACGAGGTCCCCATAACCGGACCCCGAAGTTCCCCGAACTTTCATATCACCCCAAGACCCAAAATCAATGAGTAATAGCATGGAAAACCCGCCAGAATTGACCAAATTTGTGAGTTTAAGAAAGGTCTCCATAAGCGGTCCCCGGAGTTCGCGGAACGTTCGTATCGCCTCGGGACATAAACTCAGTGAGTAATAGCATGGAAAACTAACGAGAACGGACCAAATCTGCGAGTTTTTACGAGGTCCCCGTCACGGGTCTCTAGAGTTCGCGGAATGTTCCGATCCCCACGGTACCCAAAACCAGCAAGTAATAGCATACAAAAATGGCCAGAATGGATAAAATCTGCGAGTTTAGGCGAGGTCCCCGTAACCGGACCCCGATGTTACCCGAATGTTCCTATTTCCCTGGGACCCAAAATTTGTGAGTAAAAGCATGGAAAACTGGCTAGAATGGACCAATTCTGCCAGCTTTGACGAGGTCCCCGTAACCCGACCCCGAAGTTCGCGGAATGTTTGGATCGCCCCGGTACCCAAAATCAGTGAGTAATAGCATACACAAGTGGCCAGAATGTATGAAATCTCTGAGTTTTGACGAGGTCCCCATAACCGGACCCCTAAGTTCCCCGAACATTCGTATCGGCCCAGGACCTTAAATCAGTGAGTAATAGCATGGAAAACTGGCCAAAATTGACCAAATTTGCGAGTTTTGACGAGGTCCCCGTAACCGGTCCCCAGAGTTCGCGGAACATTTGAATCACCTGTGTACCCAAAATCAGCGAGTAATATCATACAAATTTGGACAGAATGTATAAAATATATGAGTTTTGACGAGGTCTCTCTAACCGGACCCAGGAGTTCTCCGAACGTTTGTAGCTCCCCGCGAACCAAACACAATGAGTAATACCATACAAAACTGGCCAAAATGGACCAAATCTGCGACTTTTGACGAGGTCTCCGTAACGAGACATCGATGTTCTCCGAATGTTGGTTTTACCCCGGGAAGCAAAATCAGTGACTAAAAGCATGGAAAACTGGCCAGAATGGACCAAATCTGTGAGCTTTGACGAGGTCCCCGTAACCGGCCCCCGAAGTTCACGGAACGTTCGGATCGCCCAGTACCCAAAATCAGTGAGTAATAGCATACAAAACCGGCCATAATGTATAAAATCTATGAGTTTTGACGAGGTCCCCATAAATGGACCCCGAAGTTCCCTGAACTTTCATATCACCCCAAGACCCAAAATCAATGAGTAATAGCATGGAATACTTGTTAGAATTGACCAAATGTGAGAGTTTAAGCAAGGTCCCCATAACCGGCCCCGGAGTTCGCGGAACGTTCGTATCGCCTCGGGACCTAAAATCAGTGAGTAATAGCATGGAAAACTCGCGAGAATGGACCAAATCTGTGAGTTTTGACAAGGTCTCCGTAACGGGTCCTTAGAGTTTGCGAAACATTCCGATCCCCACACGTACCCAAAATCAACGAGTAATAGCATAATAAATTCGCCAGAATGTAAAAAATCTGCGAGTTTAAACGAGGTCCCCGTAACCGGACCCCGATTTTTCCCGAACGTTCATATTTTCCCAGGATCCAAAATCAGTGAGTAATAGCATGGCAAATTGGCTAAAATGGACCAAATCTGCAAGCTTTGACGAGGTCCCCGTAACCCGACCCCGAAGTTCGCGGAATGTTCGGATCACGCCGGTACCCAAAATCAGTGAGTAATAGCATACAAAACTGGCCAGAATGTATGACATCTGCGAGTTTTGACGAGGTCCCTGTAACCAGACCCCAAAGTTCCCCGAACATTCGTATCGGCCCAAGACCCAAAATCAGTGAGTGATATCATGGAAAACTGGCCAGAATTGACCAAATCTGCGAGTTTTGACGAGGTCCCCGTAACCGGTCCTGATAGTTCGCGGAACATTTGGATCACCTCGGTACCCAAAATCGATGAGTAATAGCATACAAAATTGGATAGAATGTATAAAATCTATGAGTTTTGACGAGGTCTCCGTAACTGGAACCAGGAATTCCCAGACTGTTTGTAGCGCCCCGCGACCCAAACACAATGAGTAATAGCATACAAAAGTGGCCAAAATGGACAAAATCTGCGAGTTTCGATGAGGTCCCCGTAATCGGACCCCGATGTTCCCCGAACGTTCGTGTTACCCCAGGAACCAAAATCAGTGAGTAATAGCATGTAAAACTGGCCAGAACGGACCAAATCTGTGAGCTTTGACGAGGTCCCCGTAACCGCCCTTCGAAGTTCGCGGAACGTTCGGATCGCCGAGTACCCAAAATCAGTGAGTAATAGCATACAAAACTGGCCAGAATGTATAAAATCTACGAGTTTTGATGAGGTCCCCATAACCGGACCCCGAAGTTCCCCGAACTTTCATATCACCCCAAGACCCAAAATCAATGAGTAATAGCATGGAAAACTCGCCAGAATTGACCAAATCTGCGAGTTTAAGAAAGGTCTCCATAACCGGTCCCCGGAGTTCGCGGAACGTTCGTATAGCCTCGGGACATAAAATCAGTGAGTAATAGCATCGAAAACTAACGAGAACGGACCAAATCTGCGAGTTTTAACGAGGTCCCCGTAACGGGACTCTAGAGTTCGCGGAACGTTCCGATCCCCACGGTACCCAAAATCAGCAAGTAATAGCATACAAAATGGCCAGAATGGATAACCGGACCCCGATGTTCCCCGAATGGTCCTATTTCCCCGGGACCCAAAATTAGTGAGTAAAAGCATGGAAAACTGGCTAGAATGGACCAAATCCGCGAGCTTTGACGAGGTCCCCGTAACCCGACCCAAAGTTCGCGGAATGTTCGGATCGCCCCGGTACCCAAAATCAGTGAGTAATAGCATACACAAGTGGCCAAAATGTATGAAATCTCCGAGTTTTGACGAGGTCCCCCTAACCGGACCCCGAAGTTCCCCGAACATTCGTATTGGCCCAGGACATTAAATCAGTGAGTAATAGCATGGAAAACTGGCCAAAATTAACCAAATCTGCGAGTTTTGACGAGGTCCCCGTAACCGGTCCCGAGAGTTCGCGGAACATTTGGATCACCCGTGTACCCAAAATCAGCGAGTAATATCATACAAATTTGGACAGAATGTATAAAATCTTTGAGTTTTGACGAGGTCTCCGTAACCGGACCCAGGAGTTCTCTGAACATTTGTAGCGCCCCGCGACCCAAACACAATGAGTAATAGCATACAAAACTGGCTAAAATGGACCAAATCAGCGACTTTTGACGAGGTCTCCGTAACGAGACATCGATGTTCCCCGAACGTTGGCATTACCCCGGGAACCAAAATCAATGAGTAATAGCATGGAAAACTGGCCAGAATGGACCAAATCTGTGAGCTTTGACGAGGTCCCCGTAACCGGCCCCCGAAGTTCGCGAAACGTTTGGATCGCCCAGTACCCAAAATCAGTGAGTAATAGCATACAAAACTGGCCATAATGTATAAAATCTATGAGTATTTACGAGGTCCCCATAAACGGACCCCGAAGTTGCCGGAACTTTCATATCACCCCAAGACCCAAAATCAATGAGTAATAGCATGGAATACTTGTCAGAATTGACCAAATGTGAGAGCTTAAGCAAGGTCCCCATAACCGGATCCGGAGTTCGCGGAATGTTCGTATCGCATCGGGACCTAAAATCAGTGAGTAATAGCATCGAAAACTCGCGAGAATGGACCAAATCTGTGAGTTTTGACAAGGTCTCCGTAACGGGTCCTTCGAGTTTGCGAAACGTTCCGATACCCACAGGTACCAAAATCAACGAGTAATAGCATACAAAATTGGCCAGAATATATAAAATCTGCGAGTTTAAACGAGGTCCCCTTAACCGGAACCCCATGTTACCCGAACGTTCGTATTTTCCCAGGACCCAAAATCAGTGAGTAATAGCATGTCAAATTGGCTAGAATGGACCAAATCTGCAAGCTTTGACGAGGTCCCCGTAACCCGACCCCGAAGTTCACGGAATGTTCGGATCGCCCCGGTACCCAAATACAGTGAGTAATAGCATACACAACTGGCCAGAATGTATGAGATATACAAGTTTTGACGAGGTCCCCGTAACCGGACCCCGAAGTTCCCCGAACATTCATATCGGCCCAGGACCAAAAATCAGTGAGTAATAACATGGAAAACTGGCCAGAATTGACCAAATCTGCGAGTTTTGACGAGGTCCCCGTAACCGGTCCCGATAGTTCGCGGAACATTTGGATCACCTCGGTACCCAAAATCAGTGAGTAATAGCATACAAAATTGGAGAGAATGTATAAAACCTATGAGTTTTGACGAGGTCTCTGCAACTGGACCCAGGAGTTCCCCCACTGTTTGTAGCGCCCCGCGACCCAAACACAATGAGTAATAGCATACAAAAGTGGCCAAAATGGACAAAATCTGCGAGTTTTGATGAGGTCCCCATAACCGGACCCCGATGTTCCCCGAACGTTCGTGTTACCCCAGGAACCAAAATCAGTGAGTAATAGCATGGAAAACTGGCCAGAATGGACCAAATCTGTGAGCTTTGACGAGGTCCCCGTAACCGGCCCCCGAAGTTCGCGAAACGTTCGGATCGCCCAGTACCCAAAATCAGTGAGTAATAGCATACAAAACTGGCCAGAATGTATAAAATCTACGAGTTTTGACGAGGTCCCCATAACCGGACCCCGAAGTTCCCCGAACTTTCATATCACCCAAGACCCAAAATCAATGAGTAATAGCATGGAAAACTCGCCAGAATTGACCAAATCTGCGAGTTTAAGAAAGGTCTCCATAACCGGTCCCCGGAGTTCACGGAACGTTCGTATCGCCTCGGGACATAAAATCAGTGAGTAATAGCATGGAAAACTAACGAGAACGGACCAAATCTGCGAGTTTTAACGAGGTCCCCGTAACGGGTCAGTAGAGTTCGTGGAACATTCCGATCCCCACGGTACCCAAAATCAGCAAGTAATAGCATACAAAATTGGCCAGAATATATAAAATCTTCGAGTTTAAACGAGGTCCCCTTAACCGGAACCCCATGTTACCCGAACGTTCGTATTTTCCCAGGACCCAAAATCAGTGAGTAATAGCATGTCAAATTGGCTAGAATGGACCAAATCTGCAAGCTTTGACGAGGTCCCCGTAACCCGACCCCGAAGTTCACGGAATGTTCGGATCGCCCCGGTACCCAAAATCAGTGAGTAATAGCATACACAACTGGCCAGAATGTATGAGATCTACAAGTTTTGACGAGGTCCCCGTAACCGGACCCCGAAGTTCCCCGAACATTCATATCGTCCCAGGACCAAAAATCAGTGAGTAATAACATGGAAAACTGGCCAGAATTGACCAAATCTGCGAGTTTTGACGAGGTCCCCGTAACCGGTCCCGATAGTTCGCGGAACATTTCGATCACCTCGGTACCCAAAATCAGTGAGTAATAGCATACAAAATTGGAGAGAATGTATAAAATCTATGAGTTTTGACGAGGTCTCCGCAACTGGACCCAGGAGTTCCCCGACTGTTTGTAGCGCCCCGCGACCCAAACACAATGAGTAATAGCATACAAAAGTGGCCAAAATGGACAAAATCTGTGAGTTTTGATGAGGTCCCCATAACCGGACCCCGATGTTCCCCGAACGTTCGTGTTACCCCAGGAACCAAAATCAGTGAGTAATAGCATGGAAAACTGGCCAGAATGGACCAAATCTGTGAGCTTTGACGAGGTCCCCGTAACCGGCCCCCGAAGTTTGCGAAACGTTCGGATCGCCCAGTACCCAAAATCAGTGAGTAATAGCATACAAAACTGGCCAGAATGTATAAAATCTACGAGTTTTGACGAGGTCCCCATAACCGGACCCCGAAGTTCCCCGAACTTTCATATCACCCAAGACCCAAAATCAATGAGTAATAGCATGGAAAACTCGCCAGAATTGACCAAATCTGCGAGTTTAAGAAAGGTCTCCATAACCGGTCCCCGGAGTTCACGGAACGTTCGTATCGCCTCGGGACATAAAATCAGTGAGTAATAGCATGGAAAACTAACGAGAACGGACCAAATCTGCGAGTTTTAACGAGGTCCCCGTAACGGGTCTGTAGAGTTCGCGGAACATTCCGATCCCCACGGTACCCAAAATCAGCAAGTAATAGCATACAAAAATGGCCAGAATGGATAAAATCTGCGAGTTTAGACGAGCTCCCCGTAACCGGAACCCGATGTTCCCCGAATGGTCCTATTTCCCCGGGACCCAAAATTAGTGAGTAAAAGCATGGAAAACTGGCTAGAATGGACCAAATCTGCGAGCTTTGACGAGGTCCCCGTAACCCGACCCAAAGTTCGCGGAATGTTCGGATCGCCCCGGTACCCAAAATCAGTGAGTAATAGCATACACAAGTGGCCAGAATGTATGAAATCTCCGAGTTTTGACGAGGTCCCCGTAACCGGACCCCGAAGTTCCCCGAACATTCGTATCGGCCCAGGACATTAAATCAGTGAGTAATAGCATGGAAAACTGGCCAAAATTAACCAAATCTGCGAGTTTTGACAAGGTCCCCGTAACTGGTCCCCAGAGTTCGCGGAACATTTGGATCACATTTGTACCCAAAATCAGCGAGTAATATCGTACAAATTTCGACAGAATGTATAAAATCTATGAGTTTTGACGAGGTCTCCGTAACCGAACCCAGGAGTTCTCCGAACGTTTGTAGCGCCCCGCGACCCAAACACGATGAGTAATAGCATACCAAACTGGCTAAAATGGACCAAATGTGCGACTTTTGACGAGGTCTCCTTAACCAGACATCGATGTTCCCCAAATGTTGGTATTACCCCGGGAACCAAAATCAGTGAGTAATAGCATGGAAAACTGGCCAGAATGGACCAAATCTGTGAGCTTTGACGAGGTCCCCGTAACCGGCCCCCGAAGTTCGCGAAACGTTCGAATCGCCCAGTACCCAAAATCAGTTAGTAATAGCATACAAAACTGTTCATAATGTATAAAATCTATGAGTTTTGACGAGGTCCCCATAAACGGACCCCGAAGTTCCCTGAACTTTCATATCACCCCAAGACCCAAAATCAATGAGTAATAGCATGGAATACTTGTCAGAATTGACCAAATGTGAGAGCTTAAGCAAGGTCCCCATAACCGGATACGGAGTTCGCGGAATGTTCGTATCGCCTCGGGACCTAAAATCAGTGAGTAATAGCATCAAAAACTCGCGAGAATGGACCAAATCTGTGAGTTTTGACAAGGTCTACGTAACGGGTCCTTAGAGTTTGCGAAACGTTTCGATCCCCACAGGTGCCAAAATCAACGAGTAATAGCATACAAAATTGGCCAGAATGTATAAAATCCGCGAGTTTAAACGAGGTCCCCGTAACCGGACCCCGATGTTCCCCGAACGTACGTATTTTCCCAGGACCCAAAATCAGTGAGTAATAGCATGTCAAATTGGCTAGAATCGACCAAATCTGCAAGCTTTGACGAGGTCCCCGTAACCCGGCCCCGAAGTTCGCAGAATGTTCGGATCGCCCCGGTACCCAAAGTCAGTGAGTAATAGCATACACAACTGGCCAGAATGTATGAGATGTGCAAGTTTTGACGAGGTCCCCGTAACCGGACCCCGAAGTTCCCCGAACATTCGTATCGGCCCAGGACCCAAAATCAGTGAGTAATAACATGGAAAACTGGCCAAAATTGACCAAATCTACGAGTTTTGACGAGGTCCCCGTAACCGGTCCCGATAGTTCGCGGAACATTTGGATCACCTCGGTACCCAAAATCAGTGAGTAATAGCATACAAAATTGGACAGAATGTATAAAATCTATGAGTTTGGACGAGGTCTTCGTAACTGGATCCAGGAGTTCCCCGACCGTTTGTAGCGCCCCGCGACCAAACACAATGAGTAATAGCATACAAAAGCGCCCAAAATGGACCAAATCTGCGAGTTTTAACGAGGTCCCCGTAACCGGACCCTGATGTTCCCCGAACATTCGTGTTACCCCGGGAACCAAAATCAGTGAGTAATAGCATGGAAAACTGGCCAGAATTGACCAAATCTGTGAGCTTTGACGAGGTCCCCGTAACCGGCCCCCGAAGTTCGCGGAACGTTCGGATTGCCCAATACCCAAAATGAGTGAGTAATAGCATACAAAACTGGCCAGAATGTATAAAATCTACGAGTTTTGACGAGGTCCCCATAACCGGACCCGGAAGTTCCCCGAACTTTCATATCACCCCAAGACCCAAAGTCAATGAGTAATACCATGGAAAACTCGCCAGAATTGACCAAATCTGTGAGTTTAAGAAAGGTCTCCATAACCGGTCCCTGGAGTTCGCGGAACGTTCGTATCGCCTCGGGACATAAAATGAGTGAGTAATAGCATGGAAAACTAACGAGAACAGACCAAATCTGCGAGTTTTAACGAGGTCCCCGTAACGGGTCTGTAGAGTTCGCGGAACATTCCGATCCCCACAGTACCCAAAATCAGTAAGTAAGAACATACAAAAATGGCCAGAATGGATAAAATCTGCGAGTTTAGACGAGGTCCCCTTAACCGAACCCCGATGTTCCCCGAATGTTCCTATTTCCCCGGGACCAAAAATTAGCGAGTAAAAGCATGGAAAACTGGCTAGAATGGACCAAATCTGCGAGCTTTGACGAGGTCCCCGTAACCCGACCCGAAGTTCGCGGAATGTTCGGATCGCCCCGGTACCCAAAATCAGTGAGTAATAGCATACATAAGTGGCCAGAATGTATGAAATCTCCGAGTTTTGACGAGGTCCCCGTAACCGGACCCCGAAGTTCCCCGAACATTCGTATTGGCCTAGGACCTTAAATCAGTGAGTAATAGCATGGAAAACTGGCCAAAATTAACCAAATCTGCGAGCTTTGACGAGGTCCCCGTAACCGGTCCCCAGAGTTCGCGGAACATTTGGATCACCTCTGTACCCAAAATCAGCGAGTAATATCTTACAAATTTGGACAGAATGTATAAAATCTATGAGTTTTGACGAGGTCTCCGTAACCGGACCCAGGAGTTCTCCGAACGTTTGTAGCGCCCCGCGACCCAAACACAATTAGTAATAGCATACGAAACTGGCAAAAATGGACCAAATCTGCGACTTTTGACGAGGTCTCCGTAACCAGACATCGATGTTCCCCGAACGTTGGTATAACCCCGGGAACCAAAATTAGTGAGTAATAGCATTGAAAACTGGCAAGAATGGACCAAATCTGTGAGCTTTGACGATGTCCCCGTAACCGGCCCTGAAGTTCGCGAAACGTTCAGATCGCCCAGTACCCAAAATCAGTGAGTAATAGCTTACAAAACTGGCCATAATGTATAAAATCTATGAGTTTTGACGAGGTCCCCATAAAAGGTCCCCGAAGTTCCCTGAACTTTCATATCACCCCAAGACCCAAAATCAATGAGTAATAGCATGGAATACTAGTCAGAATTGACCAAATGTGAGAGTTTGACCAAGGTCCCCACAACCGACCCAGGAGTTCGCGGAACGTTCGTACAGCCTCGGGACCTAAAATCAGTGAGTAATAGCATGGAAAACTCGCGTGAATGGACCAAATCTATGATTTTTGACAAGGTCTCCGTAACGGGTCCTTAGAGTTTGCGAAACGTTCCGATCCCCACAGGTACCCAAAATCAACGAGTAATACCATACAAAATTGGCGAGAATGTATAAAATTTGCGAGTTTAAACGAGGTCCCCGTAACCAGACCCCGATGTTACCCGAACGTTCTTATTTCCCAGGACCCAAAATTAGTGAGTAATAGCATGGAAAATTGGCTAGAATGGACCAAATCTGCAAGCTTTGAAGAGGTCCCCGGAACTCGACCCCGAAGTTCGCGGAATGTTAGGATCGCCCCGGTACCCAAAATCAGTGAGTAATAGCATACACAACTGGCCAGAATGTATGAGATCTGCGAGTTTTGACGAGGTCCCCATAACCGGACCCCGAGGTTCCCCGAACATTCGTATCGGCCCAGGACCCAAAATCAGTGAGAAAAAGCATGGAAAACTTGCCAAAATGAACCAAATCTGCAAGTTTTGACGAGGTCCCCGTAATCGGTCCCCAGAGTTCGCGGAACATTTGGATCACCTCGGTACCCAAAATCAATGAGTAATAGCATAGAAAACTGGATAGAATGTATAAAATCTATGAGTTTTGACGAGGTCTCCGTAACCGGACCCAGGAGTTCCCCGAATGTTTGTAGCGCTCCGGGACCCAAACACAATGAGTAATAGCATACAAAATTGGCCAAAATGAACCAAATCTGTGAGTTTTGACGAGGTCCCCGTAACCAGACCAAAATCACTAAGTAATAGCATGGGAAACTGGCCAGAATGGACCAAATCTGCGAGCTTTGACGAGGTCCCCGTAACCGGACCACGAAGTTCGCGGAACGTTCGGATCGCCCCGTACCCAAAATCAGTGAGTAATAGCATACAAAACTGGCCAGAATGTTTAAAATCTACGAGTTTCGATGAGGTCCCCGTGACCGGACCTCGAGGTTGCCCGAACGTTCGTATTTTCCCAGGACCCAAAATCAGTGAGTAATAGCATGTCAAATTGGCTAGAATGGACCAAATCTGCAAGCTTTGACGAGGTCCCCGTAACCCGACCCCGAAGTTTACGGAATGTTCGGATCGCCCCGGTACCCAAAATCAGTGAGTAATAGCATAACAACTGGCCAGAATGTATGAGATCTACAAGTTTTGACGAGGTCCCCGTAACCGGTACCCCGAAGTTCCCCGAACATTCATATCGGCCCAGGACCAAAAATCAGTGAGTAATAACATGGAAAACTGGCCAGAATTGACCAAATCTGCGAGTTTTGGCGAGGTCCCCGTAACCGGTCCCGATAGTTCGCGGAACATTTGGATCACCTCGGTACCCAAAATCAGTGAGTAATAGCATACAAAATTGGAGAGAATGTATAAAATCTATGAGTTTTGACGAGGTCTCCGCAACTGGACCCAGGAGTTCCCAGACTGTTTGTAGCGCCCCCGCGACCCAAACACAATGAGTAATAGCATACAAAAGTGGCCAAAATGGACCAAATCTGCAAGTTTTGATGAGGTCCCCATAACCGGACCCCGATGTTCCCCGAACGTTCGTGTTACCCCGGGAACCAAAATCAGTGAGTAATAGCATGGAAAACTGGCCAGAATGGACCAAATCTGTGAGCTTTGACGAGGTCCCCGTAACCGGCCCCCGAAGTTCGCGAAACATTCGGATCGCCCAGTACCCAAAATCAGTGAGTAATAGCATACAAAACTGGCCAGAATGTATAGAATCTACGAGTTTTGACGAGGTCCCCATAACCGGACCCCGAAGTTCCCCGAACTTTCATATCACCCAAGACCCAAAAATCAATGAGTAATAGCATGGAAAACTCGCTAGAATTGACCAAATCTGCGAGTTTAAGAAAGGTCTCCATAACCGGTCCCCAGAGTTCACGGAACGTTCGTATCGCCTCGGGACATAAAATCAGTGAGTAATAGCATGGAAAACTAACGAGAACGGACCAAATCTGCGAGTTTTAACGAGGTCCCCGTAACGGGTCTGTAGAGTTCGCGGAACATTCCGATCCCCACGGTACCCAAAATCAGCAAGTAATAGCAAACAAAAATGGCCAGAATGGATAAAATCTGCGAGTTTAGACGAGGTCCCCGTAACCGGACCCCGATGTTCCCCGAATGGTCCTATTTCCCCGGGACCCAAAATTAGTGAGTAAAAGCATGGAAAACTGCCTAGAATGGACCAAATCCGCGAGCTTTGACGAGGTCCCCGTAACCCGACCCAAAGTTCGCGGAATGTTCGGATCGCCCCGGTACCCAAAATCAGTGAGTAATAGCATACACAAGTGGCCAAAATGTATGAAATCTCCGAGTTTTGACGAGGTCCCCCTAACCGGACCCCGAAGTTCCCCGAACATTCGTATTGGCCCAGGACATTAAATCAGTGAGTAATAGCATGGAAAACTGGCCAAAATTAACCAAATCTGCGAGTTTTGACAAGGTCCCCGTAACTTGTCCCCAGAGTTCACGGAACATTTGGATCACATCTGTACCCAAAATCAGCGAGTAATATAATACAAATTTCGACAGAATGTATAAAATCTATGAGTTTTGACGAGGTCTCCGTAACCGAACCCAGGAGTTCTCCGAACGTTTGTAGCGCCCCGCGACCCAAACACAATGAGTAATAGCATACCAAACTGGCTAAAATGGACCAATTCTGCGACTTTTGACGAGGTCTCCGTAACCAGACATCGATGTTCCCCAAACGTTGGTATTACCCCAGGAACCAAAATCAGTGAGTAATAGCATGGAAAACTGGCCATAATGGAGCAAATCTGTGAGCTTTGACGAGGTCTCCGTAACCGGCCCCCAAAGTTCGCCAAACGTTCGGATCGCCCAGTACCCAAAATCAGTTAGTAATAGCATACAAAACTGTTCATAATGTATAAAATCTATGAGTTTTGACGAGGTCCCCATAAACGGACCCCGAAGTTCCCTGAACTTCCATATCACCCCAAGACCCAAAATCAATGAGTAATAGCATGGAATACTTGTCAGAATTGACCAAATGTGAGAGCTTAAGCAAGGTCCCCATAACCGGATACGGAGTTCGCGGAATGTTCGTATCGCCTCGGGACCTAAAATCAGTGAGTAATAGCATCGAAAACTCACGAGAATGGACCAAATCTGTGAGTTTTGACAAGGTCTTCGTAACGGGTCCTTAGAGTTTGCGAAACGTTCCGATCCCCACAGGTGCCAAAATCAACGAGTAATAGCATACAAAATTGGCCAGAATGTATAAAATCTGCGAGTTTAAACGAGGTCCCCGTAACCGGACCCCGATGTTCCCCGAACGTACGTATTTTCCCAGGACCCAAAATCAGTGAGTAATAGCATGTCAAATTGGCTAGAATCGACCAAATCTGCAAGCTTTGACGAGGTCCCCGTAACCCGGCCCCGAAGTTCGCAGAATGTTCGGATCGCCCCGGTACCCAAAATCAGTGAGTAATAGCATACACAACTGGCCAGAATGTATGAGATCTGCAAGTTTTGACGAGGTCCCCGTAACCGGACCCCGAAGTTCCCCGAACATTCGTATCGGCCCAGGACCCAAAATCAGTGAGTAATAACATGGAAAACTGGCCAAAATTGACCAAATCTGCGAGTTTTGACGAGGTCCCCGTAACCGGTCCCGATAGTTCGCGGAACATTTGGATCACCTCGGTACCCAAAATCAGTGAGTAATAGCATACAAAATTGGACAGAATGTATAAAATCTATGAGTTTGGATGAGGTCTTCGTAACTGGATCCAGGAGTTCCCCGACCGTTTGTAGCGCCCCGCGACCCAAACACAATGAGTAATAGCATACAAAAGTGGCCAAAATGGACCAAATCTGCGAGTTTTAACGAGGTCCCCGTAACCGGACCCCGATGTTCCCCGAACATTCGTGTTACCCCGGGAACCAAAATCAGTGAGTAATAGCATGGAAAACTGGCCAGAATGGACCAAATCTGTGAGCTTTGACGAGGTCCCCGTAACCGGCCCCCGAAGTTCGCGGAACGTTCGGATTGCCCAATACCCAAAATGAGTGAGTAATAGCATACAAAACTGGCCAGAATGTATAAAATCTACGAGTTTTGACGAGGTCCCCATAACCGGACCCGGAAGTTCCCCGAACTTTCATATCACCCCAAGACCCAAAGTCAATGAGTAATACCATGGAAAACTCGTCAGAATTGACCAAATCTGCGAGTTTGAGAAAGGTCTCCATAACCGGTCCCTGGAGTTCGCGGAACGTTCGTATCGCCTCGGGACATAAAATCAGTGAGTAATAGCATGGAAAACTAACGAGAACAGACCAAATCTGCGAGTTTTAACGAGGTCCCCGTAACGGGTCTGTAGAGTTCGCGGAACATTCCGATCCCCACTGTACCCAAAATCAGTAAGTAAGAACATACAAAAATGGCCAGAATGGATAAAATCTGCGAGTTTAGACGAGGTCCCCTTAACCGGACCCCGATGTTCCCCGAATGTTCCTATTTCCCCGGGACCAAAAATTAGTGAGTAAAAGCATGGAAAACTGACTAGAATGGACCAAATCTGCGAGCTTTGACGAGGTCCCCGTAACCTGACCCGAAGTTCGCGGAATGTTCGGATCGCCCCGGTGCCCAAAATCAGTGAGTAATAGCATACATAAGTGGCCAGAATGTATGAAATCTCCGAGTTTTGACGAGGTCCCCGTAACCGGACCCCGAAGTTCCCCGAACATTCGTATTGGCCCAGGACCTTAAATCAGTGAGTAATAGCATGGAAAACTGGCCAAAATTAACCAAATCTGCGTGTTTTGACGAGGTCCCCGTAACCGGTCCCCAGAGTTCGCGGAACATTTGGATCACCTCTGTACCCAAAATCAGCGAGTAATATCATACAAATTTGGACAGAATGTATAAAATCTATGAGTTTTGACGAGGTCTCCGTAACCGGACCCAAGAGTTCTCCGAACGTTTGTAGCATACGAAACTGGCCAAAATGAGTAATAGCATACGAAACTGGCCAAAATGGACCAAATCTGCGACTTTTGACGAGGTCTCCGTAACCAGACATGGATGTTCCTCGAACGTTGGTATAACCCCGGGAACGAAAATCAGTGAGTAATAGCATGGAAAACTGGCAAGAATGGACAAAATCTGTGAGCTTTGACGATGTCCCCGTAACTGGCCCTGAAGTTCGCGGAACGTTCGGATCGCCCAGTACCCAAAATCAGTGAGTAATAGCTTACAAAACTGGCCATAATGTATAAAATCTATGAGTTTTGACGAGGTCCTTATAAAAGAACCCCGAAGTTCCCTGAACTTTCATATCACCCCAAGACCCAAAATCAATGAGTAATAGCATGGAATACTAGTCAGAATTGACCAAATGTGAGAGTTTGAGCAAGGTCCCCACAACCGACCCCGGAGTTCGCGGAACGTTCGTATCGCCTCGGGACCTAAAATCAGTGAGTAATAGCATGGAAAACTCGCGAGAATGGACCAAATCTATGATTTTTGACAAGGTCTCCGTAACGGGTCCTTAGAGTTTGCGAAACGTTCCGATCCCCACAGGTACCCAAAATCAACGAGTAATAGCATACAAAATTGGCGAGAATGTATAAAATTTGCGAGTTTAAACGAGGTCCCCGTAACCAGACCCCGATGTTACCCGAACGTTCGTATTTCCCAGGACCCAAAATCAGTGAGTAATAGCATGGCAAATTGGCTAGAATGGACCAAATCTGCAAGCTTTGACGAGGTCCCCGTAACTCGACCCCGAAGTTCGCGGAATGTTCGGATAGCCCCGGTACCCAAAATCAGTGAGTAATAGCATACACAACTGGCCAGAATGTATGAGATCTGCGAGTTTTGACGAGGTCCCCGTAACTGGACCCCGAAGTTCCCCGAACATTCGTATCGGCCCAGGACCCAAAATCAGTGAGAAAAAGCATGGAAAACTTGCCAAAATGAACCAAATCTGCAAGTTTTGACGAGGTCTCCGTAACCGGACCCAGGAGTTCCCCGAATGTTTGTAGCGCTCCGGGACCCAAACACAATGAGTAATAGCATACAAAACTGGCCAAAATGGACCAAATCTGTGAGTTTTGACGAGGTCCCCGTAACCGGACCACGATGTTCCTCAAACGTTCGTATTACCCCGGGAACCAAAATCACTAAGTAATAGCATGGGAAACTGGCCAGAATGGACCAAATCTGCGAGCTTTGACGAGGTCCCCGTAAGTTCACGGAACGTTCGGATCGCCCCGTACCCAAAATCAGTGAGTAATAGCATACAAAACTGGCCAGAATGTTTAAAATCTACGAGTTTCGATGAGGTCCCTGTGACCGGACCTCGAAGTTGCCCGAACGTGCGTATCGCCCCAGGACCCAAAATTAGTGAGTAGTAGCATGGAAAACGGGCCAAAATTGACCAATTCTGCGAGTTTTGACGAGCTTCCCGTAACCTGTCCCGAGAGTTCGCGGAACATTTGGATCACCTCGGTACCCAAAATCAGTGAGTAATAGCATACAAAACTAGACAGAATGTATAAAATCTATGAATTTTGACAAGGTCTCCGTAACCGGACCGAGGAGTTCCCCCGAACGTTTGTAGCGCCCCGCGACCCAAACACAATGAGTAATAGCACACAAAACAAGCCAAAATGGACCAAATCTGCGAGTTTTGACGAGGTCCCGTAACCGAACCCCGATGTTCCCCGAACATTCGTGATACCCCGGGAACCAAAATCACTGAGTAATAGCATTGAAAACTGGCCAGAATGGACCAAATCTGTGAGCTTTCAAGAGGTCCCCGTAACCGGCCCCCGAAGTTCGCGGAACGTTCGGATCGCCCAATAACCAAAATCAGTGAGTAATAGCATACAAAACCGGCCAGAATGTATAAAATCTACGATTTTTGACGAGGTCCCCATAACCGGACCCCGAAGTTCCCCGAACTTTCATATCTCTCCAAGACCCAAAATCAATGAGTAATAGCATGGAACACTCGCGAGAATTGACCAAATCTGAGAGTTTAAGCAAGGTCCCCATAACCGGATCCCGGAGTTCGCGAATGTTCGTATCGCCTCGGGACCTAAAATCAGTGAGTAATAGCATATAAAACTGACGAGAATGGACCAAATCTGCAAGTTTTGACGAGTTTTGACGAGTAATAGCATACACAACTGGCCAGAATGTATGAAATGTGTGAGTTTTGACGAGGTCCCCATAACCGGACCCAAAAGTTCCCCGAACATTCGTATCGGCCTAGGACCCAAAATCAGTGAGTAATAGAATGGAAAACTGGCCAAAATTAACCAAATCTGCGAGTTTTGACGAGGCCCTCATAACCGGTCCCCAGAGTTCGCGGAACATTTGATCAGCTCGGTACCGAAAATCAATGACTAATACCATACAAAACTGGACAGAATGTATAAAATCTACGAGTTTTGACGAGGTCTCCGTAACCGGACTTTTGTAGCGCCCCGGGACCCAAACACAATGAGTAATATCATACAAAACTGGCCAAACTGGACCAAATCTGCGAGTTTTGATGAGGTCCACGTAACCGGACCACGATGTTTTCTCGAACGTTCGTATTACCTCGGGAACTGGACATAATGGACCAAATCTACGAGCTCTGACGAGGTCCCCGTAACCGGGCGAGGAAGTTCGCGAAACGTTTTCCATGCTATTACTCACTAAGTTTTGACGAGGTCCCCTAACCGAACCCCGATGTTCCCCGAAAGTTCCTGATACCCCGGGAACCAAAATCAGTGAGTAATAGCATGGAAAACTGGCCAGAATGGACCAAATCTGTGAGCTTTGAAGAGGTCCCCGTAACCGGCCCCCGAAGTTCGCGGAACGTTCGGATCGCCCAGTACCCAAAATCAGTGAGTAATAGCATACAAAACTGGCCAAAATGTATAAAATCTATGAGTTTTGACGAGGTCCCTATAACCGAACCCCGAAGTTCCCCGAAATTTCATATCACCCCAAGACCCAAAATCAATGAGTAATAGCATGGAAAACTCGCCAAAATTGACCAAATCTGCGAGTTTAAGCAAGGTCCCCATAACCGGTACCCGGAGATCGCGGAACATTCGTATCGCCTCGGGACCTAAAATCAGTGAGTAATATCATGGAAAACTAGCGAGAAGGGACCTAAAATCAGTGAGTAATAGCATGGAAAACGGGTCCCTAGAGTTCGCGAAACGTTCGGATCCCCACTGTACCCAAAATCAGCGAGTAATAGCATACCCAATTGACCAACATGTATAAAATCTGCGAGTTTAGACGAGGTCCCCGTAACCGGGCCCCTATGTCCCCCGAACTTTCCTATTTCACCGGGACCCAAAATCAGTGAGTAATAGCATGGAAAACTGGCTAGAATGGACCAAATCTGTGAGCTTTGACGAGGTCCCCGTAACCCGACCCCGAAGTTCGTGAAATGTTTAGATCGCCCAGGTACCCAAAATGAGCGAGTAATAGCATACAAATTGGCCAGAATGTATAAAATCTACGAGTTTAGACGAGGTGCCCGTAACCGGACCCCGATGTTCCCCGAACGTTCGTATTTCCCCGGGACCCAAACTGAGTGAGTAATAACTTGGAAAACTGGCTAGAATGGACCAAATCTGCGAGCTTTGACGAGGTCCCCGTAACCCGACCCCGAAGTTGGCGGAATGTTTGGATCGCCCCGGTACCCAAAATCAGTGAGTAATAGCATACACAACCAGCCAGGATGTATGTAATCTGCGATTTTTGACGAGGTCCCCGTAACCAGACCCCGAAGTTCCGTGAACATTCGTATCGGCCCAGTGAAAAGACCTCGATGACTCCTAGAGGGGGGGGGGGTGAATATGCTATTTAAAAACTTCTTCGGATTAGGCTTGAAACTAATGCGGAAATAAACTAAGAGGGTACTTGTCAAGCACAAATCCTAAATGCACTAGGCACTGCAACTTGTATCAACAACACGATCTACCAAGATGGGCACAATACAGTTACTAACAAGCACAAGTGAGTTAGACAAACTTACTTGAGCTATATCACACGACAAGTAGTTGAACAACACAAGATACTAGATCACACTATATCACACGATATATCAAAGGCTGCAAGTATGAACGCGTGGTTATAGAAGGTATGCTTGGATGATTAATCTTGTACAAGAAATAGCCAACACAATATAATGAGCACAAACAATATGCAATGTATGTATGCTCAAGTAACACAAGTAAACCACAAGTAAGGAGTTAGGGTTAAGGATAACCAAGGTCACTGAGATGAAGATGTATCCCGATGTTCACTTCCTTGGAGGGAAGCTAGTCACCGTTAGAGAGGTGGATGTTACCACGAAGGCACACCAACGCCACGAAGGCTCACCCTATTCTCCCTTTGAGACAACACCACGAAGGCGTTTCTCAACCACTAGTGGTAAGCCTTTGAGGTGGCTTCCAAACCCTCACAAACTTTTCCGGGGGGTAATCACACGGATTGATTCATCTCCGAAGAACTCCTACTGCCTAGGAGTCTCCAACCTCCAAGAGTAACAAGATCACGGGGATTGCTCAAAATTTGCTCAACTCACAAATCACTTTGGTGGGAAGAAGGAGAGGGAGACAATCTATCTTTTGATTGGAACAACTCTCAAAGGGGCTCGCAAATGCTCTTGGGATCTAAGATTTGGTGTGAGCAAATGTGTGTGAGGTGGAAATGTGTTCTTATGAGGATATGGCTGTATTGGGCCCCCTCTCATGAAGTGGGTGAGGGGTATATATAGTGGGGAGTGTAAAACAGCAGTTGGGGACACTTTAAGTCACACAGGGTCCGGACGTCCGACAGTTTCCGGAAGTCCGGGCGTCCGCAAGGGGTCGGACTTCCGACAGGAGTCGGTCGTCCGAGGCCTGTAGATATGACTGAAAACACTGTTAATTGAACAGCGACCGGACATCCGGAGAAGACCGGAAATCCGAGTTATTCGACTCAACTTCTTCTGGTGGGAGGTTCCGGATTACCGAAAGAGGACGGACGTCCGGTCCTCGGACGTCCGGAGGGAGCCGGCAATCCGAGTTATAGAGCTCATGTTCTTCTGGTGCAGGGCTCCGGATTTCCGACGCTGGTCGGACGTCCGGCCCTCGGATGTCCGGAGGGAGCCAAAAATCCGAGTTATATGACTCAAATATTTCTGGTGGAGGGCTCCGGATTTCCGAAGCCTGTCGGTCGTCCGGCCCTCGGACGTCCGGGGGGAGCCGGAAGTCCGAGGCAATAGACCTGTTTTAAGATAGGAGCAGAGTAGAGAATATGTGGTATTGAGTAGGATAGTGAATATCTAGTTTGAGCAAGTTCATCACAAAAACCTGTGATCCCCTCTTAATAGTGCGGGATCCCTAAAGACTCAAGAATTGTAAAAGGGATACTGATGATCCATACTTGAGTGTGTACTTTTATTCGCTGATCATCACTCCGCACCGCTAACATCAAAGTAATTGATACCTTGAGTTAGCCCTTTCACTTGAGCTTGATGTTGTTGTTTCTTCTTGGCTCAATGTTGAAAGCAAGACATGATGAAGTCTTCAAGTAGCTCTCCCATACACAATGTAGAAAGCCTAGCTTATATTTTTTATCTTCATTTGTCCACCATGTGAACATCCACAAGGATCAAGCATGTAGTGCTCAGGAGTGCTTATCTTGATCTTGTCCTTGTTAGCACATGAGCTTGTCCTTATCAACACATGATCATTCACAATAGCTTAAGAAGGGTTAGTGATTAATTATCTATATGTGTGTTGTGAGCAACACCAAAACATGATTAAGGGCATGACTGCACTTTCAATCTCCCCCTTTTTGGTAGTTGATGACAACATACATATAGCTCTCAACAATAGTAATAGACATGTGTGGCTTAGGAGAGTTCTGTTACGATGCTTATGAGGCTCCCCCTTATTATATGCATAGTAAAATAGGTAAGTGCGGGAGCTCCCCCTTAATGTGTGCATTGAAGATAATAGAATGATGTAACACCATAATAGTTCAACAATACATAGCATAACATATGAATCAATAAGATAGCATAAAACTCCACTTGATAGTTCAACAATACATCATCCATAGGTGATGGCATAGCACACCATCCATAAGTATTGTTACATGATGATACATCATTAAGTTCGACATAATACATCAAACCATACATTGTGAGAGGAACTAAAATCGAAAACTAAGATAAGATAATGTTCTCCCCCTTTGGCATCAAGGACCAAAAAGGAGGAAAAACCGGCAATGCTATCACATACTCAAGGATCACCCTCATCAATATCATCATCCATCAGGCATCATCCTCAACACCATCATCCTCATCATCAGGCAAACCACTGCCACCAGCCTCGTCAAGGAAATCAGCCCACTCAGGACCAGATGGGAAGCCTAAGTTAGACGGAGGAGCAGCAGGAGGGGCCTCATCATCACTCACATCAAGAGCGCCCGAGACTCTCAGACGAGCCTTGAGGGCATTCTTGGAGGAGACTAAGCGAGAAACCACATCATGGGTTTGACCACACTGGAAAGAGACGACCTTCATCATAGCAGAATGTGCCTTGCCAAGGAATTTGGCAATGCGACCGAGAGGAGCGGAGCTAGATGAGGGGGTGACTGACCGGGCAGCAGTGCGGCGAGTGGATGTCGAGGATGGGGCTTTCTTGGGAGCATTGTTATCCGCCATGTGAGCGGGAATGACCCACTTGCGATGTGTGTGAGTGACAGCAACAGAGAAATCAACAACATGATTAATAAGAGCCTGGATGAAGGGGGCATGAGGAAAGGCTCGCTTGTATTGAAAGCTAGCAAGCCGAATGTCATGCCATAGAAAGTGAGGCACATTAATTTTGCTCCTGGGGTGATCGTATAAGTGAGACATGATGTCAATGCAGTAGCCACTGCAAGAGCCCTTATCACCCATCTTGGGATAGAGGGTGCGGATAAGACACTGAAAGATGATGAAGTAAGGTGAGCGCCAGATGGATACCTGGTTAAGATCCTTCATGCGTTCATCCGCATCAAGCTCACTTAGTGGTTTGAGAAGATACCCACACGCGTCATTGGACTGAGGCGCATGGTTAGGATAATCCCTATGTATTTTGAAGCCGGAGTTGGGGAAACCAAGTGCGGCAACAAATGTATCATAAGAAGCTGTGAAGCGAACGTCAGAGGTGATCCAGCTGACAGTGTGGTTTGGAGCAAAGTAGCATGTGGCATAGAACTGGTGAATGGCAGGAGCATTAAAGTCGCGATGAAAGGCAAACGGGGCGGCAAGCCTCGATGCCTCAATAAGCTCAATGGCACCCGGGTATTTCGCCGGGTGCATGCGAATATGCTCAAGATCTATATAGAGATGAACAGATAAACCCTTAGGAACTATGACCGTGGTAAAAATGTCCGCCTGGACGTTTGTGCGAAAACGTGAGTCCGTAGAGTCACGTACGATAGCGTATGGATCAATGACGCGGCGGAAAGTGAGGTATGAAGCCGCGCCAAGTGTGGTGAAGTTCGTGATTGCACGACCTAAAGTAGCAGGGGGTTCTAGTGAGATGCGACGAGCTTCACCTACGGGCTGAGCAGGAGGAGGTGGTGGCATGTAGGACTCCCTGCGAGTCCCGGGCTTTGGCTTGGACCTCCGATCGACGGGCTGGTCAGGAAGATCCTCGGCGGCAAGCTCATCCTCGAAGTCGGGGTCATCACCATCAGACGACGAGGGGAGCTGTGGAGACGGAGAACGCCGGGCCGGAGAACGCCGGGCCGGAGAACGCCGGGCAGTGCGTTTGAAGGGACGACGTGGCCCATCCGAGTCCGACCCCGTGCTAGTAGGGGCGCGAGAGGATGAGCCAGCAACATTCTTCCTTGCGGCGTGCTTGGTCTTGGGCATGGTGCACAATATCCTACACGGATGGAAATCCCAAATAAGGAACGAACATGGTGAAACCATAGGAACGAACATGTAGGCTTGGGAGCGAAGGGAACCAAACGCGAGGGGAACGGAGGAGTACCTGTAGACAGATCCCGCAGAGGAAGAAGAGGAAGGAAAGAAGGATCCGCGGAGGAGATCGGGAAGATCTCGGGAGAGGCGGCGCCGGCGAGAGCTCCTAGAGCTGGCGGCGGCGGTGGCAGGGGAAAAAGGGGGTGCGTGAGGGCTAGGGCAAAGCCCAGCCCCGCGCCCAGCTATTTATAGGCCCCGATGCGTCGGACGTCCGACAGGCGTCAGACGTCCGGAGCGAATTGTGCCGTCGGACGACCGACACTGGTTGAACGACCGGAATGAGATTTGCCGCCGGACGTCCGAGACACGTCGGACGACCGAGAGAGAGAGAGGAGGAGGCAGAAGCTGATTCTGAATTTTTTATATGATGAGGTGATACTAAGTATTCTCGCATGTGTAGCAGGCAAAGGGACCTCTCAACTAACATATTTTGGACATGGTCTGATGTAAGTCTTTTAATACAATTTCTACGCTAAATGTGGGTCCAAAATACGTCAAACGCATGAGTGCATAGAATCATGCACAAGTTATCCTCTAATAAGAGCAAGGCACATGACACAAGGGTCATGGCACAAATTTGTCTCATTCATATGACCATGAAGAGCTAAGAGAAAAACCAACACTAAGCATTTCATCAATGTGATTGACAAGGACATGCAGGAAATTACAAAGTGGAAAAAGTATTATGTTCATGCCATGATGCAACCTACACAGTGTTGGCTCTAATATTGTACATGCATGAAGTAAATACTTGTTACCGGAAAAACATTGGTAAGACGTAGAGGTAGCCGAGTCCTGTCTTGAATCTAACTTCTTCGTGACTAGCACCATCCTTTTCTGAGAATAAGTCAAGATAGCAATGCTTCTCCAAAGTTCCTAAACCACCAATTAAGCACAATATGGTCCCCAAACTTATTGGGTCCTAAGTAGTTAGTCCAACTACAGTATATATATATATATATATAGGGTAAGATCACTCAATTATGTGCATATAGATATAAATTTTACTTACAAGCACACCCTAACCTTTTTAATGAATACGTCTAATTTACCATATACATATATTGGATCAAAGATACGATAGACACGGCATGTGCATCTACACATAGTAGATATGCCAACACAATCCTATCAAAATCCAAGGATATACAATTTGGACGAATGAACACATAATTTTCTATTACATAACATTCATGTCATCCAAAATGGATCAGGGTGACAAATCAACACATGGTAGCACCCCAAGTTCAACACATGAACTTGTCAAGGCATCAAGCCATGTAAGGCATGCATTTTGCACAACCTTACATGTATGTCTCACCCCAGTAGATTTATAAGTGTAGGTAATATGATTATAACTCCCACAACATTATGAAATAAGTAGTGCGAGCTCTACCGGGAGACACATGAATTGCTCGGCATGTTGTGTAGGTCAAATGAAGATAGAGCCGAAATAAAATGACCATGAAAAACACTACCAATTCAGAGATACCATGTGTGAGAGAACATAATGACATTTAGAGTTATCAGTGGTGGTAGGTGCCAAACGAGCACAAGAATCGTTTTATACTTACACAAGTGTGATATGGGAGTCCAACTATAAGCATAATGTTTAGACGACATACGTTAACATCCCAATTAGTTAGATCATAGTGTGGAGGATTAATTCGAAAGGCATGTATCAACAATGCCCTTCTTTTAGATACGATCTAGCGGCCAAGCCATGAGCATTGGTGTGGTAGGACATTATACTCACGCACATCTAAGTAATTTAGATACCAACAAGGCTTATTATGCGAATTAAGATATGTGTAGCATGACACACCACACAGTTATAGGATAACCACATGTGGTGGATTCTGAGTGGCATGCATCAGATGTTTTGTCTTACCAGGGGATGTGACATGCACAAAGCATATCATCCTCACATAATGTGATAATCCATGTATTTATCATACAAGGCAATCAATCGACCAAATAAAGTGATAAGTGGATGCCAATTTAAACTTCGGATGGCTTTGACATCAAACTAATTGATTGGATAATCGTGCATCGAATACTACATGGAGTCCAATACATATGTACACATCTTGGGTTAGTGATGATCGTAGAGCAGAACACTCCCCCTTGATGTGATGAGCTATCAACGTCTCAAAAGACCCACACAACGGTGCAACTAGGATGCAAGTAATGATCGGGACTACACACAACTATATGACATACATAGCGACCTACACATGATAGATAACATATAACAATCATACTAGTAGGCGCAACATGTCAAAGTACATGCTAGGAACCAAACCTAAACATGAGAAGGAGTGGGGCAGGCAACTTTCAATGTAAACAATTTAAGTACAAGTCATCGCAAAGAGGCACATTGGATATGGGATATGGGCTCGATAATCCAAGTGACTTGGCTTGAGATGATATGAATGATGAAGAGTCCTCAAATATTCATTGTGTATCCAAGTCTCCAATGTCCTCCAAAGTCACCTATTGATCAAGTTTGAGTTTGTTGGTCCCCAACTACGTTGGGTCCTAAGAAGTTAGTCACAATAGGCTTGGCAACCCAAATGGTTCTTTTCTTGACACCATTTTGAGTTCCAACAAACTTGGCAAACACATTGCCAACCTTAACCTTCCCAAGGGAATAGCTATCATCAATAGTGATTGGGTTGGATAAGTTACCTCTCGTGCAAGACGAAGCAACGTGACCCTTCTCACGACATAAGTAGCAACATCTATCCTTTGTTTTCTTCCCAGTTGATATCTCACCTCGGGGAGTGTTGACTTGGGTCTTATTGGGAAGAGGCCTTCCTTCAACTTGTAGCTGAGTGTGTGATTGAGTTTGTGGCCGCTTCCCTTGTTGCTTGTGACTTTGTGACTTCGTCTTCAGAGGGCAAGATCTAACATGGTGCCCTTTAACTTTGCACTTGAAGCAAATGATTTTGGCCGAATTCTTAAATCATTCTAGGCCACTCTTGTTCTTGTTTGAGTTTACTCCAACATCATTTTTTTCATTCGGAGATGTTTGCTCACACATGACGTTGTTGAGTGTGGACATCCCTTCATGACACTGTTCCAAGTCTTTCTTCAGAGAAGTGACTTGGGCCTTGAGCTCTTTGATTTCCTCTGCACGGTTAGTGTCAATAAAAGTACTAGAGGAAGTGTAAGCTTCATTGTTAGAGCAACAAGGCAAGGAAAGTAATTTATCACACGAGGTGGCAACATTATGAGTAGACGAATTACGAGATCGGGCACATGGAGATATAATACTTTGATTAGAAGTGGTGCCATTGTCCACATGAGGCTCACTTGATGTTACCTTGGTGATGATAGCCTCATGAGCTAACTTTTGCACATTATGGGATGTTAGAAGATCAACATGAGAGCTTGTGAGCATTGCATGGTTTTCTTCCAACTTCCCATAATTGCTAGTTAGTAAATCAAATTGATCACGTAGCTCAACATTCTCCTTCAATGTTGATACTTCAAAATAGATAGGGTTAGGTATACAAGTATCATCAACAATATGAGAGGAGTAAGTAGCGATTATAGACTTCTCATGAGTAGATTGAAGCTCCTCATAGATATTAGAGGTTTTGATGAGCTCTCCCTTGACATTCTTGCATTCTAGGAGAAGGACCTCAAAATCCTTTTTCAGTTTATCATGAGCAACTTCAATCTCTCCTTTTGAAGATCTTAAGTCTCTACATGCTTGGTGACTCTTCTCAAGTTCATGTTCAAGTTGTTCACTTTTAGCTTGTTCATGATTAAGCGAATCATTACAATTTTCAAAGTAAGCAAGAATATCTTGGAATCTTTGAAGAGCGTTATTTCTAGCTTTATGAAGAATTTTGCTCATCACATAGATGTTTTCAGTCAAGTCATCATCATCATCCTCATCGCAAATATCATCGTTATTGCACAGGGAAGATGATACCTCATTATTACCTCTTGCCATGAGGCACATGTGAACTGGAGTCAAAAGTACTTCATATTTCTTGATTTCCCCTAAATGATTAGTCATAGAACAACTAGGGAGAAACAAGATATTTTGATCAAGAGGACACGGGAAAGCAAGCATATCACCACAGACATTTGTCGAGGGATCTTTAGGTGAAATGCATGACCTATTAGCACAATAATTTACACTATGTGTGGTGCTAGATATGCTCGTGTCCATGGAGGCTATGACATTTTCATCAACATGTATTTCTTCACTCACCATATCGTTACCTTGTGAGATTGAAGATGCTGAGGTGTGCAAGCAATCGGATATGGAAGTAGTGGTGGACTCTTTATGATCGAAAAGAGTGAAGAGCTCATGCACCAACTCCTTCATCATAATATCGTCTTCATCAAGATTGGACCCACCATATATATCTTCAAGTTTAGTCCAAACTTCATGAGCTGACTTGCAAGTCGAGATAGACTTAAACACTTCAGGACTTAGGGTTCGATGAATGGCAAGAAAAGCCTCACAATCAAGATACATTTCATTAGTAGATGAAGATGCATCATTCCTTTTGTCGGCAATCCCTACAAGAACAGTTCGTAAAGTATTTGGGCCCATGGCCCGAAAGTGATGAAGCATACGAATTCTCCATAGGGTATAATTTGTGGCATCAAAGTCAAAGGTGTCACTGCGCACTAATCCAATAGTTGACATCGAACTCTCTAGGTCGTGAGACCTAATTAAAGAGAGACCTTGCTCTGATACCAATTGAAAAGACCTCGATGACGCCTAGAGGGGGGGGGGGGTTGAATAGGATATTTAAAAACTTCTTCGGATTAGGCTTGAAACTAATGCGGAAATAAACTAAGAGGGTACTTGTCAAGCACAAATCCTGAATGCACTAGGCACTGCAACTTGTATCAACAACAGGATCTACCAAGATGGGCACTATACAGTTACTAACAAGCACAAGTAAGTTACACAAACTTACTTGAGCTATATCACACGACAAGTAGGTGAACAACACAAGATACTAGATCACACTATATCACACGATATATCAAAGGCTGCAAGTATGAACGTGTGGATATAGAAGGTATGCTTGGATGATTAATCTTGTACAAGAAATAGCCAACACAATATAATGAGCACAAACAATATGCAATGTATGTATGCTCAAGTAACACAAGCAAACCACAAGCAAGGAGTTAGGGTTAAGGATAACCAAGGTCACTGAGATGAAGATGTATCCCGATGTTCACTTCCTTGGAGGGAAGCTAGTCACCGTTAGAGAGGTGGATGTTACCACGAAGGCACACCAATGCCACGAAGGCTCACCCTATTCTCCCTTTGAGACAACACCACGAAGGCGTTTCTCAACCACTAGTGGTAAGCCTTTGAGGTGGCTTCCAAACCCTCACAAACTTTTCCGGGGGGTAATCACACGGATTGATTCCTCTCCGAAGAACTCCTACCGCCTAGGAGTCTCCAACCTCCAAGAGTAACAAGATCACGGGGATTTCTCAGAATTTGCTCAAATCACAAATCACTTTGGTGGGAAGAAGGAGAGGGAGACGATCTATCTTTTGATTGGAACAACTCTCAAAGGGGCTCACAAATGCTCTTGGGATCTAAGATTTGGTGTGAGCAAATGTGTGTGAGGTGGAAATGTGTTCTTATGAGGATATGGCTGTATTGGGCCCCCTCTCACGAAGTGGGTGAGGGGTATATATAGTGGGGAGTGTAAAACAGCCGTTGGGGACACTTTAAGTCACACAGGGTCCGGACGTCCGACAGTTTCCGGAAGTCCGGGCGTCCGCAAGGGTCGGACGTCCGACAGGGGTCGGTCGTTCGAGGCCTGTAGATATGACTGAAAACGCTGTGAATTGAACAGCGACCGGACGTCCGGAGAAGACCGGAAATCCGAGTTATTCGACTCAACTTCTTCTGGTGGGAGGTTCCGGATTACCGAAAGAGGACGGACGTCCGGTCCTCGGACGTCCGGAGGGAGCCGGCAATCCGAGTTATAGAGCTCATGTTCTTCTGGTGCAGGGCTCCGGATTTCCGACGCTGGTCGGACGTCCGGCCCTCGGATGTCCGGAGGGAGCCAAAAATCCGAGTTATATGACTCAAATATTTCTGGTGGAGGGCTCCGGATTTCCGAAGCCTGTCGGTCGTCCGGCCCTCGGACGTCCGGGGGGAGCCGGAAGTCCGAGGCAATAGACCTGTTTTAAGATAGGAGCAGAGTAGAGAATATGTGGTATTGAGTAGGATAGTGAATATCTAGTTTGAGCAAGTTCATCACAAAAACCTGTGATCCCCTCTTAATAGTGCGGGATCCCTAAAGACTCAAGAATTGTAAAAGGGATACTGATGATCCATACTTGAGTGTGTACTTTTATTCGCTGATCATCACTCCGCACCGCTAACATCAAAGTAATTGATACCTTGAGTTAGCCCTTTCACTTGAGCTTGATGTTGTTGTTTCTTCTTGGCTCAATGTTGAAAGCAAGACATGATGAAGTCTTCAAGTAGCTCTCCCATACACAATGTAGAAAGCCTAGCTTATATTTTTTATCTTCATTTGTCCACCATGTGAACATCCACAAGGATCAAGCATGTAGTGCTCAGGAGTGCTTATCTTGATCTTGTCCTTGTTAGCACATGAGCTTGTCCTTATCAACACATGATCATTCACAATAGCTTAAGAAGGGTTAGTGATTAATTATCTATATGTGTGTTGTCAGCAACACCTAAACATGATTAAGGGCATGACTGCACTTTCACCCAGGACCCAAAATCAGTGAGTAATAGCATGGAACACTGGCCAAAATTAACCAAATCTGTGAGTTTTGACGAGGTCCCCGTAACCGGTCCCCAGAGTTCTTGGAACATTTGGATCACCTCGGTACTGAAAATCAGTGAGTTCCCCGAACGTTTGTCATGCCGCGGGACCCAAACACAATGGGTAATAGCATACAAAACTGGCCAAAATGGACCAAATCGGCGAGTTTTGACGAGGTCCCCGTAACCGGACCCGGATGTTCCTCGAACGTTCGTATTACCCAGGGAAGCAAAATCAATGAGTAATAGCATGGAAAACTGGCCAGAATGGACCAAATCTGCGAGCTTAGACGAGGTTCCCATAACCGGCCCCCGAAGTTCGCGGAACGTTCGGATCGCCCCGTACCCAAAATTAGTGAGTAATAGCATACAAAACTGGCCAGAATGTATAAAACCTACGAGTTTTGACGAGGTCGCCATAACTGAACCCCGAAGTTCCCCGAACTTTCATATCTCCCCAAGACCCAAAATCAATGAGTAATAGCATGGAAAACTCGCCAGAATTGACCAAATCTGCGAGTTTAAGCAAGGTCCCCATAACCGGTCCCCGGAGTTCGTGGCACGTTCGTATCGCCTCGGGACCTAAAATCAGTGAGTAATAGCATGGAAAACTGGCGAGAATGGACCAAATTTGCAAGTTTTGACGATGTCCCCATAACGGGTCCCTAGAGTTCGCGGAATGGTCGGATCCCCACCGTACCCAATATCAGCAAGTAATAGCATACAAAATTGGCAAGAATGTATAATATCTACGAGTTTAGACGAGGTCCCCGTAACCGGACGCCGATGTTCCCCGAACGTTCATATTTCCCCGGGACTCAAAATCAGTGAGTAATAACATGCAAAACTGGCTAGAATGGACCAAATCTGCGAGCTTTGACGAGGTCCCCATAACCCGACCCCGAAGTTGGCGGAATGTTCGGAGCCCCGGTACCCAAAATCAGTGAGTAATAGCATACAAAACTGGCCAGGATGTATGAAATCTGCGAGTTTTGACGAGGTCCCCGTAATCGGACCCCGAGGTTCCTCGAACATTCGTATCGGCCCAGCACACAAAATCAATGAGTAATAGCATGGAAAATTGGCCAAAATTAACCAAATCTACGAGTTTTGACGAGGTCCCCGTAACCGGTCCCTAGAGTTCGTGGAACATTCAGATCACCTCGGTACCCAAAATTAGTGAGTAATAGCATAGAAAATTGGACAAAATGTATTAAATATATGAGTTTTGACGAGGTCACTGTAACCGGACCCAGGAGTTCCCCAAACGTATGTAGCACCCCGGGACCCAAACATAATGAGTAATAACATTCAAAACTGGCCAAAATGGAACAAATTTGCGAGTTTTGACGAGATCCCCGTAACCGGACCCCGATGTTCCTCGAACGCTCATATTAGCACGGTAACCAAAATCAGTGAGTAATAGCATGGAAAACTAGCCAGAATGGACCAAATCTCCGAGCTTTGACAAAATCCCCGTAACCGGCCCCCGAAGTTCGCGGCTCGTTCGGATCGCCCCTTACCCAAAATCATTGAGTAACAGCATACATAACTGGCCTGGATGTAAAAAATCTACGAGTTTTGACGAGGTCCCCGTAACCGGAACCCGAAGTTCCCCGAACATTCGTATCGGTCCACGACCCAAATTTAGTGAGTAATATCATGGAACACTGGCCAAAATTAACCAGATCTGCGAGTTTTGACGAGGTCCCCGTAACCGGTCCCTAGAGTTCGCGGAACATTTGGATCACCTCGGTACCCAAAATCAGTGAGTAATAGCATACAAAACTGGACAGAATGTATACAATCTATGAGTTTTGATAAGGTCTCCGTAACCGGACCCACGAGTTCCCTGAATGTTTGTCGTGCCCCGGGACCCAAACACAATGAGTAATAGCATACAAAACTGGCCAAAATGGACCAAATCTGCGAGTTTTGACGAGGTCCCCGTAACCGGACCCCGATGTTCCTCGAACTTTCGTATTACCCAGGGAACCAAAATCAGTGAGTAATAGCACTGAAAACTGGCCAGGATGGACCAAATCTGCGAGCTTTGACGAGGTCCCCGTAACCGGCCCCCGATGTTCCTCGAACGTTCGGATCGCCCCGTACCCAAAATCAGTGAGTAATAGCATACAAAACTGGCTAGAATGTATAAAATCTACAAGTTTTGACGAGGTTCCCATCACCGAACCCCGAAGTTCCCCGAACTTTCATATCTCCCCAAGACCCAAAATAAATGAGTAATAGCATGGAAAACTCGCCAGAATTGACCAAATCTGCGAGTTTAAGCAAGGTACCCATAAACTGTCCTCGGAGTTCGCGGAACGTTCGTATCGCCTCGGGACCTAAAATCAGTGAGTAATAGCATGGAAAACTGGCGAGAATGGACCAAATATGCAATTTTGACGAGGTCCCCGTAACGGGTCCCTAGAGTTCGCGGAACGTTTGGATCCCCACGGTACCCAAAATCAGCGAGTAATAGCATAAAAAATTGGCCAGAATGTATAAAATCTATGAGTTTAGATGAGTTCCTCATAACCGGACCCCGATGTTCCCCGAACGTTCGTATTTCCCCGGGACACAAAATCAGTGAGTAATGATAACCCTCAAGTATAGGGGATCGCAACAGTTTTCGAGGGTAGAGTATTCAACCCAAATTTGTTGATTCGACTCAAGGGGAAGCGAAAGAATATTCTCAAGTATTAGAAGTTGAGTTGTCAATTAAACCACACCTGAAAGATTTAGTGTCTAGATCAAAGTATCAGTAGCAAGGTAGTATGATAGCAGCAATAGCAACAGTAATAGCAGTAGCATCAGAGTAAGAGTAGAAGTAGTGACAGCAGTAGCAGCAAAGCAACATAGCAAGGACCAGTAGTAAAAGACTCGTAGGCATTGGATCGGTGATGGATGATTATGCTAGATGTGATTCATCATGTAACAGCTATAACACGGAGAGATAAGTAACTAGCTCCTGTTCGTCAATCTAATGTAGGCATGTATTCCATACGTCCAAACTAACTCGATTACATGATAGATCTCATCCAACTCATCACTGTCCAACAAGCCTACGATGAGATTAATCACGAACGGTGAAGAGCATCATGGAATTGGCAATGGAGGAAGGTTGATCATGGCGATGACGACGATTTCCCCTCTCCGGAGCCCAGAACGGACTCCAGATCTGCCCTCCAGATGAAGAATAGGAGGTGGCGGCGCCTTCGTATCGTAAAACGCGATGAATTTTTCTCTCTGAATTTTTCCGGGCGAAACGGAATATATAGAGCTGAGATTGGAGGCGGTGGAGCCTCGTGGGCCCCACAAGCCCTCATGGCACGGCCAGGAGGGTGGCCACGTCTCCTGGGCTTGTGGCCCACTAGCTCACCTCCTCTGGTGGATCTTTGCGCACGTATTTTTCATTAATTCCAGAAAAATTCTCCGTAAACTTTCAGGTCATTCCGAGAACTTTTATTTCTACACAAAAACAACACCATGCAATTCTGCTGAAAACAGCGTTAGTCCGAGTTAGTTCCATTCAAATCATGCAAATTAGAGTCCAAAACAAGGGCAAAAGAGTTCGGAAAAGTAGATACGATGGAGATGTATCAACTCCCCGAAGCTTAAAGCCTTGCTTGTCCTCAAGCAATTCAGTTGACAAACTGAAAGAGACAAAAGAAAAACTTTGACGAACTCTGTTTGATCTTGTTTTTGCAACTATGTCTAACTCATAACTAGAATTGCAGCAAGTTCACAAGCTAACCACATAAGCAAATGACATCTAGGTCTCACGGTAAACTCATATCAGTGGCATAATCAACTAGCAAGCAAACAATAATAAGCCTCAAATGTCAACAATTCAATCAAAACAACATGAAGTAGTACGAACATGTGGTATCTTGCTAGCTCTTTCTGAGACCGCAAAACATAAATTCAGAGCACCTTCAAAGACCAAGGGCTGACTAAACATTGTAATTCTAGGCAAAGAAGATCCAGTGACAGTCATACTCAACACAGTTAAAAGCAAAGCATAAAAACGACAGAGGTGCTCTCTAATTGGTGCTTTTATAAGAGGAGCATGACTCAACAGGAACATAAATAGACAGGCCCTTCGCAGAGGGAAGCATTGATTTGCAGAGGTGCGAGAGCTCAAGCTTTTAAAACAGAGATAATAATTTTGGGTGGCATGCTCTCATTGTCAACGCAATGACTAAGAGTTCTCAACATCTTCCACGCTACACATGCTATAGGCGGTTCCCAAACAGAAAAGTAAAGTTTTGACTCCCCACCACCAATCAACCACAATCCACGGCTAGCCGAATCCTCGGGTACCGTCCATACCAACATCAATCCTGGGGGAGTTTTGTTTGCAATTATCTTTTCGATTTGAGCATGGAACTAGGAATTCCAATTACCGGCCCCTTTCTCGTGAATGATAGTGAATAAACACATATCAAGGATAACATGCCTGGCATGGAAGATACTGATAGCCCCCTGTCACCACATGAGCGGTTCGGGCACGAAAAACAGATTATTTCTTGAAGGTTTAAAGAGTGGCACATGCAAATTTACTTGGAACGGCAGGTAGATACAGCATCTAGGTAGGTATGGTGGACTCATATGGAACAACTTTGGGTTTATGGGGGTGGATGCACAAGAAGTATTCCCGCTTAGTACAAGTGAAGGCTGGCAAAGGACTGGGAAGCGACCAACTAGAAAGCGACAACAGTCATCAAAATGCATTGAGACTAAGTAACATTGAATGCAAGCATGAGTAGGACATAAATCACCATGAACATGCATATCATAGAGGCTATGTTGATTTTGTTTCAACTACATGCGTGAACATGCGCCAAGTCAAGCCACTTGAATCATTCAAAGGAGGATACCATCCTATCATACTACAACACAGTCATCTCAAAATTCATGTGGGCATCCAAGACAAACCATTATAAGCTACTAGCTAAGTAAGCATGGCATAAGCAACTAGGATCTCTAAGTTGTCATTGCAAACATGTTTCCCTCACAACAAAGCTGAATCAGGCACGATGAGCTAGTCATTTTACAAAACAAAATAGATCGAGTTCATACCAGCTTTTCCAGGCTCAATCACTCCATCATATATCGTCATTATTGCCTTTCACTTGCACGACCGAATGATGTGAACAATAATAAGCGTGCTCGTGCATTCGACTAAAGTTGGAATCTGCAGGCAAACACAAAGGAGAAGACAAAGTAATATGGCTCTTTGACAGCTAAACAGGTATGCATGCGAGAGCCACTAAACATTGTAACCAATATCTTCTACCTTGACCAAAAGAAAAAGAAAACTATTTACACGGGACAGCTCCCAACAAGCAAAAGAAGAACAAGAAAATCTTTTTGGGTTTTCTCAAACTAGACAGAAGCACGAAAAGAAAACGAGAAAAATAAATAAACTAACATGGATGATACAGTGGCAAAGTGTGAACACCGGCTAACAAAGTGGAAGCATAAGCAAGAATGTAAAGTCGGTGAGAACACGTACTCCCCCAAGCTTAGGCTTTTGGCCTAAGTTGGTCTACTCCCAAGGATGGTCCTGGTGAAACCCAAAATCATAATGGGAGTTATACGGGAGCGCTGCAGCCACTGCCTGAATAGTTGCCTCACAGAGACGAGCAGCCTTTGCCTCCTTCTCATACTCCTCTGCCTCTCCTCTGGTTATCACTACTAGAATTCAGAAATTTGCCGTCTGGCTTTCCTTTGCCATCTGCTGACACATGGCAAAGAGCTTCTTTGCCGTCAGCTGGCACAAAGCAGACGGCAAAGACAACACCTAAGGCAAAAGTTTTCTTTGTCGTCGGCCTTCCCTTTGCCGCCGGCCAGCGGACGGCAAAGGAACCACAGGCGGACGGCAAAGGGTTGGCAGACGGCAAAGGGGGCGCCACCCGAGCGGCCGGAGGCCTCCCCACCCCACCCACCCCTTTGCCGTCTGCCACCCAGCCTTTGCAGACGGCAAAGGGGGCTCCCTCTCTAACGGCGCGTAGCCCCCCACCCCTCCCCTAACGGCTCTCGTGCCCACTGCCCTCTCTCTCTCTTGCCCTGCCTTCTCTCTCTCGCGTGCCCACCTCCCGCCGCCGCCGTCGGAGCCGTCTCGCCCCTGCCGCACGCCCCCTGCTGCCCCCCGGCGCACGCCCCTACCCCCTGCCGCTCGCCCCCTACCGCGCGGCACTGCCTCCCCCTGCCGCGCGCCCGATGCCGCGCGCCGCCTGCCGCGTGCCCCGTGCCGCGCGCCCCTGCCCCCGTGCCGTCGTCCACCGCCGCCGTCGCCGCCCCTGCCGTCGTCCACCGTCGCCGCCGCCACCCCTGCCGTCGTCCACCGCCGCCCACACCACCCCGCTGGTGAGTTCTTCTTCTTTTCTTTTTTCATAAGTTAATTACTTTAGTTAGTTTATTAGGTTAGTTTTTTTATTATATATATGGTAATTTAGTTAGTTTATTTGGTTAGATTATTAGGCTAATTAGGTTAGTTAGTTAGGTTAGAAGAAAAAAGAGGAAAACTAGAAGGAAAAAAATGAAAAAGAAAAAAGGAAAAGAAGAAAATAATTAGAAGAAGAACGAAAAGAAGGAGAAGAAGAAGAAGAAGAAGAAGAGGACGAGGAGGAGGAGGAGAAAAAAAAAGAAGAAGAAGAAGAAGAAGAGGAATAGGAGGAGGAGAAGAAGAAGAAGAAGAAGAAGACGAAGAAGAAGAAGAAGAAGAAGAAGAAGAAGAAGAAGAAGAAGAAGAAGAAGAAGAAAAACTCATCGGCCGTCTCCCTCTCCCTCTCACTCTCATTCATCTCCTCCTTACTCTCAGCCGCTCGACCCCCGCCCGCCGGCCGCCTCCCCTCCCGTCGGCTGCCTCCTCCCCCGCCCCCTCCTCCCCTCCCGCGGCACCCCTCCTCCCCGCCCGCCGACCACCTCCCCTCCCGCCGCCTCCTCCCCGTGGCCTCCTCCCCGCGCCCTCCTCCCCGCGCCCGCCAGCGGCACCCCTCCTCCCCTCCCGCCCGCGGCACCCCTCCTCCCCACCCGCCGGCCGCCTGCCCTCCCGCCCGCGGCACCCCTCCTCCCAGCCCGCCGGCCGCCTGCCCTCCCGCCCGCGGCACCCCTCCTCCCCGGCCGCCGGCCGCCTGCCCTCCCGCCCACGGCACCCCTCCTTCCCGCCCGCCGGCCGCCTGCCGCGCGCCCCCTGCCCCCCTGCCATCGTCCACCGCCGCCGCCGCCCCGTGCCATCGTCCACCACGGTGAGTTGAGTTCTTCTTCTTTTTCTTTTAAAAAAGTTAATTACTTTAGTTAGTTTATTAGGTTAGTTTTTTTATTATATATAGGGTTACTTAGTTAGTTTATTTGGTTAGATTATTAGGATAATTAGGTTAGTTAGTTAGGTTAGAAGAAAAAAAGAGGAAAAGCAGAAGGGAAAAAATGAAAAAGAAAAAGGAAAAGAAGAAAATAATTAGAAGGACACACCGAGTATTATGGAAGAGTTGAAGCAATTTATGAACTTCTATTCTATGGTGAAAACCCACCGACCGTCGTAGTCTTCAAATGTTATTTGGTTGAGCCGAGGGAGACTAGAAGGACTCATGAACATATAGGACTAGTCGAAATCAACCAAAACACCCACTTAGATGTTCCAGATGTCTATATTACGGCTCAACAGGCGACACAAGTTTTCTATCTACCGTGGGCCTGCCAAACTGATCCAAATCTCAAAGGTTGGGATGTCATTTATGAAGTGCCACCACATTTTAGACCACCTACCCTCAATGAAGAGGATTACGAACCTCACATTAACCCAGACACATATGAAGGAGAACTCTTCCAAGTAACACGTTTGTCCAAGAAACGTTTCAAGAACCGCTCTACTTCACCCCAGAACGTTGAAGTAGACAGCGACAGTGAATCCGTCTTAACCCCTGAGCCCGAACAGGAAGAGCTGGAAGAAGAAGAGGTTACTGCTGCGGATGACCTGTCACTTCTTGACCGATTACATAATGGTGGCCTTCCACATGTTCTTCGTGATAGTGATGATGATGATGCATTTATTGATGATAGTGATGATCATGATGCATTTATTGACCTCGAAGCATATATAGACGAGGACGATTGTTATTAGTTCATGTCAGGTATTCAACTATTATACATAGGTATTAAATTTTTATTAGTCATGTTGGTATTTATGACGATGATACACTTAAATTATATACATTTTATTACTCTTGTTTGTATTTATGTTGTACTAATTTCATTTACTCTTTATCATGACAGGTGTTGAAACATGGTGGGAAAGGGTCGAAAGCACTCCACGGCTGCTTCTTCGTCGGCGGGTGATGGGATGGGTACTTCCATTCCTGCCTCGCCTCTTCGGAGAGTGTTGCTCTCTACTTTGCAAGGAGCGGCCCCCGTGAGAGGAGGTCGACCCCCCGCGAAGCCGAGAGGCACTAAAGGTACACGTTGTATTCATGTTGGTATTTATGTTGTACTCATGTTGTATGCATATTGGTATTTATATACATTTTATTACTCATGTTGGTATCTATGTTGTACTAAAGGTACACGTGGCCGCGGGAGAGGTAGGACTACACGGTCTCCGCCACCACCCCAAGCTGATTCACCTGAGCACAGGACTTCTAGGGTGGATTCGTCTGAGGTGGAGGCTACACGGTCTCCGGTTCACGAGCCTCGGGTCGACGAGCCTCAGGTCGACGAGCCTTCGACCCACGAGACTCCTGTCCCAGAGGCTTCCTTCCAGGCGACTCCGGAGCAAGGCAGGGATGAGGGTACGTCCCAAGAGACCCAGTGGGATACCTGGCCTGAGGCAAGTGGCCATGCTGGTAGCGACGAGGAGCTGGGTGAGGGGTCTACCGTGTACCAGCGTGGTAGTTCGGGGCTCCCGCTCGTGCCAGCGACCCCCGAGCAGAGGTGGTCGATTAGGCCAAATGGGGAGAAGTAAGTTAATTTACTCTTATTTAACCTTTTGCCTTCGGGTTTTCTCAAATATCTAATGTTTTGGCTTTAATTTGTCATACTGTAGGGGTTGGATTGTTGCCAAGGGTGTCCGCAAGCCCAACAACGTCCTTGGTGTTCTTTGCCGTCAAAACTTCCCAGAGTTTGTTACGTTGCCCTGTCGGGAGCGAGAGGTAGGAATGACCTGGGAGCACTACTTGGGTGCCCCGGCCCCGCCGGAGGTGGAGATCGACGGTGTTTTGTGTGACACGAGGGCGGACATGGTGATCCGAAAGTTCTGGGTAATTTCTCTTTCACACAATTATAAATCAACCATAGCTATTTATTGTACTAATCGGTGTTGTCTCGTTTGCAGACCTACTACAGGTGTGAGGAGGGATACGAGGAGGACGCGACAAAGGTTATCGAAACTGAATGTCGCCGCCTACTTCAAAACTTTCGGCACGAGGCTCGGGTGCAGGATGTTCGAGACTACTATGCCACGCGGCGTATTAGGCTTGACAAGGCGAAGTGCCGTGATGCTAAGATGGAGAAGGAGCATTACATGAAGGTAATTACATATTATTAAGGCTTTGTAGTTAGTTTCCTTGATTTGGTTCTTACGCGCTCAAATTTTTCTTTATTAACTTAGGTGCCCCCGAGATGGTGTGGATAAGATGGATTGTTGGGAGGCCTTGGTGGATCAGTGGTGCTCCGAAACATGGGAGGCCAGCCACAACAACGCCAAGGAGAGGCGTGGCAAAATGGTTGGCGTGCCACACTATCAAGGGAGCGTCAACTTAATCCAATTTGGCGAGAACTGGGTATGTGGTTTGCTTCATGCCTCATGCAATTCAATTTTCCTTCTCCTTTACCAATACAATTTTCCTCTCTCTCTCTCTTTTAGGCGCGTCACAATAAGACGGAGGCGCCACAGATGTACGACCTGTATGCGATGGCCCATATTGCCTCGTACAAGAAGGTCAAGGCATTCTCTGAGTCTGACCTCGAGCATCCAGAAAACTTCACCAACATCTCCTCCCACGACAAGCTCGTGAAGTACAGAGATCACGGGAAGGCGAGGAAAGGGGAGGACTTTAACCCGAGCGAGGGGCCTATTGATCCAGAGCTGGTGATGATAGCTGGCAACGGGAGGCCCCATGGCTCGATCTCCATTGGAGATGGCCTTATACGTTGTCCTAGCTCTCTCCGGCAGATAAAGGCACGCCAAACGAGCTCTTGTCCGGAGATAACACGTCGTGCACGGCCAGTCGAGCTCACCATCGAGGTTAGTTTAATGGACTCAAATATCTTTCCGCATTATGTTGTGCGTTGGAACCAATATGCTAACAATGAGTTGTGTTGTAGGCTGCTATTCAGAAAGAGAGAGAGGCAATGCAGGCAGCTATGGCGGAGAAGGATAAGGAAATTAGGGAGCTGGAGGAGAGGACGACTGCATTGGTGGAGGCGGAGAGGGCACAGAATGATGCGTCTACCAGGGCCATATACGAGCTCTTCGTGGTAAGTTTCTTCTTCATGTTATTTGAAATCTTGCATTTGAATGTCCGTTTCATTAATAAATAAAAAGTTTGACTTGTCGAAACCAAATGTTCAGTCTATGTGCGAGAAGAACGGCCAAGTCCCTCCGCTGATGCCAGTCGTTAACGTGGCGGGGACGGTGAGTTTAATTTGAGTGTAGTGATCTTAAGAGTGTCCTCATGCTAACTACACATTGCAAACGATGTTTGGTGCATAATATGTCCCGAAACGCATCGCACGACCCTTCTACAATTGAGCCTTCTGCAGGGCAGCCTTCTCCAGGGCAGCCTTCTCCAGGTGAAACAAGCGAGAGCCACCGTGCTTGACCCTAACTTAGGTATGTTATTTCTAGTGTTTTAATAAAAGATAGCTAGATGACATAATTAGCTTAGTTAGCTCCAAAAAGACCTATTTAATAAAATATAGGTAGATGACATAGTTAGCTTAGTTAGCTTTGTTAGTTTAGTTAGCTTAGTTAGCTTAGTTAGTTTAGTTAGCTTAGTTAGCTTAATTAGCTTAGTTAGCTTAGTTAGCTCCTCCTTCTCCTTCTTCTTCCAACAAAGCCTAAATTGGCTAATTATCCATCTAAATGACATAATTAGCTTAGTTAGCTCCTAAATGGTCTATTTAATAAAAAATGACCTATACTTAGCTAATTATCCTCGAAATGACATAATTAGCTCCAAAAAGGCATTCTTAGCCAATTTAGCCTGAAGAAGGAGACGAGAGGAGAAGAAAGAGGAAAAATGAAAGGAAGGAAGAAGAAGAAGAGGAGAAGAAGAAGAAGGAGAGGGAGGAGGATAAGAAGAAGGAGGAGAAGGAGGAGAAGAAGGAGAAGGAGCTCCTCCTTCTCCTTCTTCCTCCTTCTTCCTCCTTCTCCTTCTCCTTCTTCTTTTCTTCTTCTTCTCCTCTTCCGTCTCCTTCTCCTCCTCCTCCTCTTCCTCCTCCTTCTTTTACTTCTTCTTCTCTTTCTCTTATTCTACGTAGCTTAATTAGACTCATCCAACAAAGCCTAAATTGGCTAATTATCCATCTAAATGACATAATTAGCTTAGTTAGCTCCTAAATGGTCTATTTAATAAAAAATGACCTATACATAGCTAATTATCCTCGAAATGACATAATTAGCTCCAAAAAGGCATTCTTAGCCAATTTAGTCCGAAGAAGGAGACGAGAGGAGAAGAAAGAGGAAAAATGAAAGGAAGGAAGAAGAAGAAGAGGAGAAGAAGGAGAAGGAGATGGAGGAGGATAAGAAGAAGGAGGAGAAGGAGGAGAAGAAGGAGAAGCAGCCCCTCCTTCTCCTTCTTCCTCCTTCTTCCTCCTTCTTCCTCCTTCTCCTTCTCCTTCTTCTTTTCTTCTTCTTCTCCTCTCCCGTCTCCTTGTCCTCCTCCTCCTCCTCCTCCTCCTTCTTTTACTTCTTCTTCTCTTTCTCTTATTCTACGTAGCTTAATTAGACTCATCCAACAAAGCCTAAATTGGCTAATTATCCATCTAAATGACATAATTAGCTTAGTTAGCTCCTAAATGGTCTATTTAATAAAAATGACCTATACTTAGCTAATTATCCTCGAAATGACATAATTAGCTCCAAAAAGGCATTCTTAGCCAATTTAGCCCGATGAAGGAGACGAGAGGAGAAGAAAGAGGAAAATGAAAGGAAGGAAGGAAGAAGAAGAGGATAAGTAGGAGAAGGAGAGGGAGGAGGATAAGAAGAAGGAGGAGAAGGAGGAGAAGAAGGAGAAGGAGCTCCTCCTTCTCCTTCTTCCTCCTTCTCCTTCTCCTTCTCCTTTTCTTCTTCTTCTCCTTTTCCTTCTCCTTCTCCTCCTCCTCCTCCTTCTTTTACTTCTTCTTCTCTTTCTCTTATTCTACGTAGCTTAATTAGACTCATCCAACAAAGCCTAAATTGCCTAATTATCCATATAAATGACATAATTAGCTTAGTTAGCTCCTAAATGGTCTATTGAATAAAAAATGACCTATACTTAGCTAATTATCCTCGAAATGACATAATTAGCTCCAAAAAGGCATTCTTAGCCAATTTAGCCCGAAGAAGGAGACGAGAGGAGAAGAAAGAGGAAAAATGAAAGGAAGGAAGAAGAAGAAGAGGAGAAGAAGAAGAAGGAGAGGGAGGAGGATAAGAAGAAGGAGGAGAAGAAGGAGAAGGAGCTCCTCCTTCTCCTTCTTCCTCCTTCTTCCTCCTTCTCCTGCTCCTTCTTCTTTTCTTCTTCTTCTCCTCTTCCATCTCCTACTCCTCCTCCTCCTTCTTTTACTTCTTCTTCTCTTTCTCTTATTCTACGTAGCTTAATTAGATTCATCTAACAAAGCCTAAATTGGTTGATTATCCATCTAAATGACATAATTAGCTTAGTTAGCTCCTAAATGGTCTATTTAATAAAAAATGACCTATACTTAGCTAATTATCCTCGAAATGACATAATTAGCTCCAAAAAGGCATTCTTAGCCAATTTAGCCCGAAGAAGGAGATGAGAGGAGTAGAAAGAGGAAAAATGAAAGGAAGGAAGAAGAAGAAGAGGAGAAGAAGGAGAAGGAGAGGGAGGAGCATGAGAAGAAGGAGGAGAAGGAGGAGAAGAAGGAGAAGGAGCTCCTCCTTCTCCTTCTTCCTCCTTCTCCTTCTCCTTCTTCTTTTCTTCTTCTTCTCCTCTTTCGTCTCCTTCTCCTCCTCCTGCTCCTTCTTTTACTTCTTCTTCTCTTACTCTTATTCTACGTAGCTTAATTAGACTCATCTAACAAAGCCTAAATTGGCTAATTATCCATATAAATGACATAATTAGCTTAGTTAGCTCCTAAATGGTCTATTTAATAAAAAATGACCTATACTTAGCTAATTATCCTCGAAATGACATAATTAGCTCCAAAAAGGCATTCTTAGCCAATTTAGCCCGAAGAAGGAGACGAGAAGAGAAGAAAGAGGAAAAATGAAAGGAAGGAAGAAGAAGAAGAGGAGAAGAAGAAGGAGAGGGAGGAGGATAAGAAGAAGGAGGAGAAGGAAAAGGAGCTCCTCCTTCTCCTTCTTCCTCCTTCTTCCTCCTTCTCCTTCTTCTTTTCTTCTTCTTCTCCTCTTCCGTCTCCTTCTCCTCCTCCTCCTCCTCCTCCTCCTTCTTTTACTTCTTATTCTCTTTCTCTTATTCTACATAGCTTAATTAGACTCATCCAACAAAGCCTAAATTGGCTAATTATCCATCTAAATGACATAATTAGCTTAGTTAGCTCCTAAATGGTCTATTTAATAAAAAATGACCTATACTTAGCTAATTATCCTCGAAATGACATAATTAGCTCCAAAAAGGCATTCTTAGCCAATTTAGCCCGAAGAAGGAGACGAGAAAAGAAGAAAGAGGAAAAATGAAAGGAAGGAAGAAGAAGAAGAGGAGAAGAAGAAGGAGAGGGAGGAGGATAAGAAGAAGGAGGAGAAGGAAAAGGAGCTCCTCCTTCTCCTTCTTCCTCCTTCTTCCTCCTTCTCCTTCTCCTTCTTCTTTTCTTCTTCTTCTCCTCTTCCGTCTCCTTCTCCTCCTCCTCCTCCTCCTCCTCCTCCTTCTTTTACTTCTTCTTCTCTTTCTCTTATTCTACATAGCTTAATTAGACTCATCCAACAAAGCCTAAATTGGCTAATTATCCATCTAAATGACATAATTAGCTTAGTTAGCTCCTAAATGGTCTATTTAATAAAAAATGAGCTATACTTAGCTAATTATCCTCGAAATGACATAATTAGCTCCAAAAAGGCATTCTTAGCCAATTTAGCCCGAAGAAGGAGACGAGAGGAGAAGAAAGAGGAAAAATGAAAGGAAGGAAGAAGAAGAAGAGGAGAAGAAGGAGAAGGAGAGGGAGGAGGATAAGAAGGAGGAGAAGGAGGAGAAGAAGGAGAAGGAGCTCCTCCTTCTCCTTCTTCCTCCTTCTTCCTCCTTCTTCCTCTCCTTCTTGTTTTCTTCTTCTTCTCCTCCTCCGTCCCATTCTCCTCCTCCTCCTCCTCCTCCTTCTTTTACTTCTTCTTCTCTTTCTCTTATTCTACGTAGCTTAATTAGACTCATCCAACAAAGCCTAAATTGCCAAATTATCCATCTAAATGACATAATTAGCTTAGTTAGCTCCTAAATGGTCTATTTAATAAAAAGTGACCTATACTTCACTAATTATCCTCGAAATGACATAATTAGCTGCAAAAAGGCATTCTTAGCCAATTTAGCCCGAAGAAGGAGACGAGAGGAGAAGAAAGAGGAAACATGAAAGGAATGAAGAAGAAGAAGAGGAGAAGAAGGAGAAGGAGAGGGAGGAGGATAAGAAGAAGGAGGAGAAGGAGGAGAAGAAGGAGAAGGAGCTCCTCCTTCTCCTTCTTCCTCCTTCCTCCTTCTCCTTCTTCTTTTCTTCTTCTTCTCCTCTTCCGTCTCCTCCTCCTCCTCCTCCTCCTCCTCCTTCTTTTACTTCTTCTTCTTCTCCTCTTCCGTCTCCTTCTCCTCCTCCTCCTCCTCCTCCTCCTTCTTTTACTTCTTTTTCTCTTTCTCTTATTCTACGTAGTTTAATTAGACTCATCCAACAAAGCCTAAATTGGCTAATTATCCATCTAAATGACATAATTAGCTTAGTTAGCTCCTAAATGGTCTATTTAATAAAAAATGACCTATACTTAGCTAATTATCCTCGAAATGACATAATTAGCTCCAAAAAGGCATTCTTAGCCTATTTAGCCCGAAGAAGGAGACGAGAGGAGAAGAAAGAGTAAAAATGAAATGAAGGAAGAAGAAAAAGAGGAGAAGAAGAAGAAGGAGAGGGAGGAGGATAAGAAGAAGGAGGAGAAGAAGAAGAAGGAGCTCCTCCTTCTCCTTCTTCCTCCTTCTCCTTCTCCTTCTTCTTTTCTTCTTCTTCTCCTCTTCCGTCTCCTACTCCTCCTCCTCCTCATCCTCCTCCTTCTTTTACTTCTTCTTCTCTGTGTCTTATTCTACGTAGCTTAATTAGACTCATCCAACAAAGCCTAAATTGGCTAATTATCCATCTAAATAACATAATTAGCTTAGTTAGCTCCTAAATGGTCTATTTAATAAAAAATGACCTATACTTAGCTAATTATCCTCGAAATGACATAATTAGCTCCAAAAAGGCATTCTTAGCCAATTTAGCCCGAAGAAGGAGACGAGGGGAGAAGAATGAGGAAAAATGAAAGGAAGGAAGAAGAAGAAGAGGAGAAGAAGGAGAAGGAGAGGGAGGAAGGATGAGAAGAAGGAGGAGAAGGAGGAGAAGAAGGAGAAGGAGATCCTCCTTCTCCTTCTTCCTCCTTCTTCCTCCTTCTCCTTCTCCTTCTTCTTTTCTTCTTCTGCTCCTCTTCCGTTTCCTTCTCCTCCTCCTGCTCCTTCTTTTACTTCTTCTTCTCTTTATCTTATTCTACGTAGCTTAATTAGACTCATCCAACAAAGCCTAAATTGGCTAATTATCCATCTAAATGACATAATTAGCTTAGTTAGCTCCTAAATGGTCTATTTAATAAAAAATGACCTATACATAGCTAATTATCCTCGAAATGACATAATTAGCTCCAAAAAGGCATTCTTAGCCAATTTAGTCCGAAGAAGGAGACGAGAGGAGAAGAAAGAGGAAAAATGAAAGGAAGGAAGAAGAAGAAGAGGAGAAGAAGGAGAAGGAGATGGAGGAGGATAAGAAGAAGGAGGAGAAGGAGGAGAAGAAGGAGAAGCAGCCCCTCCTTCTCCTTCTTCCTCCTTCTTCCTCCTTCTTCCTCCTTCTCCTTCTCCTTCTTCTTTTCTTCTTCTTCTCCTCTCCCGTCTGCTTGTCCTCCTCCTCCTCCTCCTCTTCCTTCTTTTACTTCTTCTTCTCTTTCTCTTATTCTACGTAGCTTAATTAGACTCATCCAACAAAGCCTAAATTGGCTAATTATCCATCTAAATGACATAATTAGCTTAGTTAGCTCCTAAATGGTCTATTTAATAAAAATGACCTATACTTAGCTAATTATCCTCGAAATGACATAATTAGCTCCAAAAAGGCATTCTTAGCCAATTTAGCCCGATGAAGGAGACGAGAGGAGAAGAAAGAGGAAAATGAAAGGAAGGAAGGAAGAAGAAGAGGATAAGTAGGAGAAGGAGAGGGAGGAGGATAAGAAGAAGGAGGAGAAGGAGGAGAAGAAGGAGAAGGAGCTCCTCCTTCTCCTTCTTCCTCCTTCTTCCTCCTTCTCCTTCTTCTTTTCTTCTTCTTCTCCTCTTCCGTCTCCTTCTCCTCCTCCTCCTCCTCCTCCTCCTTCTTTTACTTCTTCTTCTCTTTCTCTTATTCTACATAGCTTAATTAGACTCATCCAACAAAGCCTAAATTGGCTAATTATCCATCTACATGACATAATTAGCTTAGTTAGCTCCTAAATGGTCTATTTAATAAAAAATGACCTATACTTAGCTAATTATCCTCGAAATGACATAATTAGCTCCAAAAAGGCATTCTTAGCCAATTTAGCCCGAAGAAGGAGACGAGAAAAGAAGAAAGAGGAAAAATGAAAGGAAGGAAGAAGAAGAAGAGGAGAAGAAGAAGGAGAGGGAGGAGGATAAGAAGAAGGAGGAGAAGGAAAAGGAGCTCCTCCTTCTCCTTCTTCCTCCTTCTTCCTCCTTCTCCTTCTCCTTCTTCTTTTCTTCTTCTTCTCCTCTTCCGTCTCCTTCTCCTCCTCCTCCTCCTCCTCCTCCTCCTTCTTTTACTTCTTCTTCTCTTTCTCTTATTCTACATAGCTTAATTAGACTCATCCAACAAAGCCTAAATTGGCTAATTATCCATCTAAATGACATAATTAGCTTAGTTAGCTCCTAAATGGTCTATTTAATAAAAAATGAGCTATACTTAGCTAATTATCCTCGAAATGACATAATTAGCTCCAAAAAGGCATTCTTAGCCAATTTAGCCCGAAGAAGGAGACGAGAGGAGAAGAAAGAGGAAAAATGAAAGGAAGGAAGAAGAAGAAGAGGAGAAGAAGGAGAAGGAGAGGGAGGAGGATAAGAAGGAGGAGAAGGAGGAGAAGAAGGAGAAGGAGCTCCTCCTTCTCCTTCTTCCTCCTTCTTCCTCCTTCTTCCTCTCCTTCTTGTTTTCTTCTTCTTCTCCTCCTCCGTCCCATTCTCCTCCTCCTCCTCCTCCTCCTTCTTTTACTTCTTCTTCTCTTTCTCTTATTCTACGTAGCTTAATTAGACTCATCCAACAAAGCCTAAATTGCCAAATTATCCATCTAAATGACATAATTAGCTTAGTTAGCTCCTAAATGGTCTATTTAATAAAAAGTGACCTATACTTCACTAATTATCCTCGAAATGACATAATTAGCTGCAAAAAGGCATTCTTAGCCAATTTAGCCCGAAGAAGGAGACGAGAGGAGAAGAAAGAGGAAACATGAAAGGAATGAAGAAGAAGAAGAGGAGAAGAAGGAGAAGGAGAGGGAGGAGGATAAGAAGAAGGAGGAGAAGGAGGAGAAGAAGGAGAAGGAGCTCCTCCTTCTCCTTCTTCCTCCTTCCTCCTTCTCCTTCTTCTTTTCTTCTTCTTCTCCTCTTCCGTCTCCTCCTCCTCCTCCTCCTCCTCCTCCTTCTTTTACTTCTTCTTCTTCTCCTCTTCCGTCTCCTTCTCCTCCTCCTCCTCCTCCTCCTCCTTCTTTTACTTCTTTTTCTCTTTCTCTTATTCTACGTAGTTTAATTAGACTCATCCAACAAAGCCTAAATTGGCTAATTATCCATCTAAATGACATAATTAGCTTAGTTAGCTCCTAAATGGTCTATTTAATAAAAAATGACCTATACTTAGCTAATTATCCTCGAAATGACATAATTAGCTCCAAAAAGGCATTCTTAGCCTATTTAGCCCGAAGAAGGAGACGAGAGGAGAAGAAAGAGTAAAAATGAAATGAAGGAAGAAGAAAAAGAGGAGAAGAAGAAGAAGGAGAGGGAGGAGGATAAGAAGAAGGAGGAGAAGAAGAAGAAGGAGCTCCTCCTTCTCCTTCTTCCTCCTTCTCCTTCTCCTTCTTCTTTTCTTCTTCTTCTCCTCTTCCGTCTCCTACTCCTCCTCCTCATCCTCCTCCTTCTTTTACTTCTTCTTCTCTGTGTCTTATTCTACGTAGCTTAATTAGACTCATCCAACAAAGCCTAAATTGGCTAATTATCCATCTAAATAACATAATTAGCTTAGTTAGCTCCTAAATGGTCTATTTAATAAAAAATGACCTATTCTTAGCTAATTATCCTCGAAATGACATAATTAGCTCCAAAAAGGCATTCTTAGCCAATTTAGCCCGAAGAAGGAGACGAGGGGAGAAGAATGAGGAAAAATGAAAGGAAGGAAGAAGAAGAAGAGGAGAAGAAGGAGAAGGAGAGGGAGGAAGGATGAGAAGAAGGAGGAGAAGGAGGAGAAGAAGGAGAAGGAGATCCTCCTTCTCCTTCTTCCTCCTTCTTCCTCCTTCTCCTTCTCCTTCTTCTTTTCTTCTTCTGCTCCTCTTCCGTTTCCTTCTCCTCCTCCTGCTCCTTCTTTTACTTCTTCTTCTCTTTATCTTATTCTACGTAGCTTAATTAGACTCATCCAACAAAGCCTAAATTGGCTAATTATCCATCTAAATGACATAATTAGCTTAGTTAGCTCCTAAATGGTCTATTTAATAAAAAATGACCTATACATAGCTAATTATCCTCGAAATGACATAATTAGCTCCAAAAAGGCATTCTTAGCCAATTTAGTCCGAAGAAGGAGACGAGAGGAGAAGAAAGAGGAAAAATGAAAGGAAGGAAGAAGAAGAAGAGGAGAAGAAGGAGAAGGAGATGGAGGAGGATAAGAAGAAGGAGGAGAAGGAGGAGAAGAAGGAGAAGCAGCCCCTCCTTCTCCTTCTTCCTCCTTCTTCCTCCTTCTTCCTCCTTCTCCTTCTCCTTCTTCTTTTCTTCTTCTTCTCCTCTCCCGTCTCCTTGTCCTCCTCCTCCTCCTCCTCTTCCTTCTTTTACTTCTTCTTCTCTTTCTCTTATTCTACGTAGCTTAATTAGACTCATCCAACAAAGCCTAAATTGGCTAATTATCCATCTAAATGACATAATTAGCTTAGTTAGCTCCGAAATGGTCTATTTAATAAAAATGACCTATACTTAGCTAATTATCCTCGAAATGACATAATTAGCTCCAAAAAGGCATTCTTAGCCAATTTAGCCCGATGAAGGAGACGAGAGGAGAAGAAAGAGGAAAATGAAAGGAAGGAAGGAAGAAGAAGAGGATAAGTAGGAGAAGGAGAGGGAGGAGGATAAGAAGAAGGAGGAGAAGGAGGAGAAGAAGGAGAAGGAGCTCCTCCTTCTCCTTCTTCCTCCTTCTCCTTCTCCTTCTCCTTTTCTTCTTCTTCTCCTTTTCCTTCTCCTTCTCCTCCTCCTCCTCCTTCTTTTACTTCTTCTTCTCTTTCTCTTATTCTACGTAGCTTAATTAGACTCATCCAACAAAGCCTAAATTGCCTAATTATCCATATAAATGACATAATTAGCTTAGTTAGCTCCTAAATGGTCTATTGAATAAAAAATGACCTATACTTAGCTAATTATCCTCGAAATGACATAATTAGCTCCAAAAAGGCATTCTTAGCCAATTTAGCCCGAAGAAGGAGACGAGAGGAGAAGAAAGAGGAAAAATGAAAGGAAGGAAGAAGAAGAAGAGGAGAAGAAGAAGAAGGAGAGGGAGGAGGATAAGAAGAAGGAGGAGAAGAAGGAGAAGGAGCTCCTCCTTCTCCTTCTTCCTCCTTCTTCCTCCTTCTCCTGCTCCTTCTTCTTTTCTTCTTCTTCTCCTCTTCCATCTCCTACTCCTCCTCCTCCTTCTTTTACTTCTTCTTCTCTTTCTCTTATTCTACGTAGCTTAATTAGATTCATCTAACAAAGCCTAAATTGGTTGATTATCCATCTAAATGACATAATTAGCTTAGTTAGCTCCTAAATGGTCTATTTAATAAAAAATGACCTATACTTAGCTAATTATCCTCGAAATGACATAATTAGCTCCAAAAAGGCATTCTTAGCCAATTTAGCCCGAAGAAGGAGATGAGAGGAGTAGAAAGAGGAAAAATGAAAGGAAGGAAGAAGAAGAAGAGGAGAAGAAGGAGAAGGAGAGGGAGGAGGATGAGAAGAAGGAGGAGAAGGAGGAGAAGAAGGAGAAGGAGCTCCTCCTTCTCCTTCTTCCTCCTTCTCCTTCTCCTTCTTCTTTTCTTCTTCTTCTCCTCTTTCGTCTCCTTCTCCTCCTCCTGCTCCTTCTTTTACTTCTTCTTCTCTTACTCTTATTCTACGTAGCTTAATTAGACTCATCTAACAAAGCCTAAATTGGCTAATTATCCATATAAATGACATAATTAGCTTAGTTAGCTCCTAAATGGTCTATTTAATAAAAAATGACCTATACTTAGCTAATTATCCTCGAAATGACATAATTAGCTCCAAAAAGGCATTCTTAGCCAATTTAGCCCGAAGAAGGAGACGAGAAGAGAAGAAAGAGGAAAAATGAAAGGAAGGAAGAAGAAGAAGAGGAGAAGAAGAAGGAGAGGGAGGAGGATAAGAAGAAGGAGGAGAAGGAAAAGGAGCTCCTCCTTCTCCTTCTTCCTCCTTCTTCCTCCTTCTCCTTCTTCTTTTCTTCTTCTTCTCCTCTTCCGTCTCCTTCTCCTCCTCCTCCTCCTCCTCCTCCTTCTTTTACTTCTTCTTCTCTTTCTCTTATTCTACATAGCTTAATTAGACTCATCCAACAAAGCCTAAATTGGCTAATTATCCATCTAAATGACATAATTAGCTTAGTTAGCTCCTAAATGGTCTATTTAATAAAAAATGACCTATACTTAGCTAATTATCCTCGAAATGACATAATTAGCTCCAAAAAGGCATTCTTAGCCAATTTAGCCCGAAGAAGGAGACGAGAAAAGAAGAAAGAGGAAAAATGAAAGGAAGGAAGAAGAAGAAGAGGAGAAGAAGAAGGAGAGGGAGGAGGATAAGAAGAAGGAGGAGAAGGAAAAGGAGCTCCTCCTTCTCCTTCTTCCTCCTTCTTCCTCCTTCTCCTTCTCCTTCTTCTTTTCTTCTTCTTCTCCTCTTCCGTCTCCTTCTCCTCCTCCTCCTCCTTCTCCTCCTCCTTCTTTTACTTCTTCTTCTCTTTCTCTTATTCTACATAGCTTAATTAGACTCATCCAACAAAGCCTAAATTGGCTAATTATCCATCTAAATGACATAATTAGCTTAGTTAGCTCCTAAATGGTCTATTTAATAAAAAATGAGCTATACTTAGCTAATTATCCTCGAAATGACATAATTAGCTCCAAAAAGTCATTCTTAGCCAATTTAGCCCGAAGAAGGAGACGAGAGGAGAAGAAAGAGGAAAAATGAAAGGAAGGAAGAAGAAGAAGAGGAGAAGAAGGAGAAGGAGAGGGAGGAGGATAAGAAGAAGGAGGAGAAGGAGGAGAAGAAGGAGAAGGAGCTCCTCCTTCTCCTTCTTCCTCCTTCTTCCTCCTTCTTCCTCTCCTTCTTGTTTTCTTCTTCTTCTCCTCCTCCGTCCCATTCTCCTCCTCCTCCTCCTCCTCCTTCTTTTACTTCTTCTTCTCTTTCTCTTATTCTACGTAGCTTAATTAGACTCATCCAACAAAGCCTAAATTGCCAAATTATCCATCTAAATGACATAATTAGCTTAGTTAGCTCCTAAATGGTCTATTTAATAAAAAGTGACCTATACTTCACTAATTATCCTCGAAATGACATAATTAGCTGCAAAAAGGCATTCTTAGCCAATTTAGCCCGAAGAAGGAGACGAGAGGAGAAGAAAGAGGAAACATGAAAGGAATGAAGAAGAAGAAGAGGAGAAGAAGGAGAAGGAGAGGGAGGAGGATAAGAAGAAGGAGGAGAAGGAGGAGAAGAAGGAGAAGGAGCTCCTCCTTCTCCTTCTTCCTCCTTCCTCCTTCTCCTTCTTCTTTTCTTCTTCTTCTCCTCTTCCGTCTCCTCCTCCTCCTCCTCCTCCTCCTCCTCCTTCTTTTACTTCTTCTTCTTCTCCTCTTCCGTCTCCTTCTCCTCCTCCTCCTCCTCCTCCTCCTTCTTTTACTTCTTTTTCTCTTTCTCTTATTCTACGTAGTTTAATTAGACTCATCCAACAAAGCCTAAATTGGCTAATTATCCATCTAAATGACATAATTAGCTTAGTTAGCTCCTAAATGGTCTATTTAATAAAAAATGACCTATACTTAGCTAATTATCCTCGAAATGACATAATTAGCTCCAAAAAGGCATTCTTAGCCTATTTAGCCCGAAGAAGGAGACGAGAGGAGAAGAAAGAGTAAAAATGAAAGGAAGGAAGAAGAAAAAGAGGAGAAGAAGAAGAAGGAGAGGGAGGAGGATAAGAAGAAGGAGGAGAAGAAGAAGAAGGAGCTCCTCCTTCTCCTTCTTCCTCCTTCTCCTTCTCCTTCTTCTTTTCTTCTTCTTCTCCTCTTCCGTCTCCTACTCCTCCTCCTCCTCATCCTCCTCCTTCTTTTACTTCTTCTTCTCTGTGTCTTATTCTACGTAGCTTAATTAGACTCATCCAACAAAGCCTAAATTGGCTAATTATCCATCTAAATAACATAATTAGCTTAGTTAGCTCCTAAATGGTCTATTTAATAAAAAATGACCTATACTTAGCTAATTATCCTCGAAATGACATAATTAGCTCCAAAAAGGCATTCTTAGCCAATTTAGCCCGAAGAAGGAGACGAGGGGAGAAGAATGAGGAAAAATGAAAGGAAGGAAGAAGAAGAAGAGGAGAAGAAGGAGAAGGAGAGGGAGGAAGGATGAGAAGAAGGAGGAGAAGGAGGAGAAGAAGGAGAAGGAGATCCTCCTTCTCCTTCTTCCTCCTTCTTCCTCCTTCTCCTTCTCCTTCTTCTTTTCTTCTTCTGCTCCTCTTCCGTTTCCTTCTCCTCCTCCTGCTCCTTCTTTTACTTCTTCTTCTCTTTATCTTATTCTACGTAGCTTAATTAGACTCATCCAACAAAGCCTAAATTGGCTAATTATCCATCTAAATGACATAATTAGCTTAGTTAGCTCCTAAATGGTCTATTTAATAAAAAATGACCTATACATAGCTAATTATCCTCGAAATGACATAATTAGCTCCAAAAAGGCATTCTTAGCCAATTTAGTCCGAAGAAGGAGACGAGAGGAGAAGAAAGAGGAAAAATGAAAGGAAGGAAGAAGAAGAAGAGGAGAAGAAGGAGAAGGAGATGGAGGAGGATAAGAAGAAGGAGGAGAAGGAGGAGAAGAAGGAGAAGCAGCCCCTCCTTCTCCTTCTTCCTCCTTCTTCCTCCTTCTTCCTCCTTCTCCTTCTCCTTCTTCTTTTCTTCTTCTTCTCCTCTCCCGTCTCCTTGTCCTCCTCCTCCTCCTCCTCCTCCTTCTTTTACTTCTTCTTCTCTTTCTCTTATTCTACGTAGCTTAATTAGACTCATCCAACAAAGCCTAAATTGGCTAATTATCCATCTAAATGACATAATTAGCTTAGTTAGCTCCTAAATGGTCTATTTAATAAAAATGACCTATACTTAGCTAATTATCCTCGAAATGACATAATTAGCTCCAAAAAGGCATTCTTAGCCAATTTAGCCCGATGAAGGAGACGAGAGGAGAAGAAAGAGGAAAATGAAAGGAAGGAAGGAAGAAGAAGAGGATAAGTAGGAGAAGGAGAGGGAGGAGGATAAGAAGAAGGAGGAGAAGGAGGAGAAGAAGGAGAAGGAGCTCCTCCTTCTCCTTCTTCCTCCTTCTCCTTCTCCTTCTCCTTTTCTTCTTCTTCTCCTTTTCCTTCTCCTTCTCCTCCTCCTCCTCCTTCTTTTACTTCTTCTTCTCTTTCTCTTATTCTACGTAGCTTAATTAGACTCATCCAACAAAGCCTAAATTGCCTAATTATCCATATAAATGACATAATTAGCTTAGTTAGCTCCTAAATGGTCTATTGAATAAAAAATGACCTATACTTAGCTAATTATCCTCGAAATGACATAATTAGCTCCAAAAAGGCATTCTTAGCCAATTTAGCCCGAAGAAGGAGACGAGAGGAGAAGAAAGAGGAAAAATGAAAGGAAGGAAGAAGAAGAAGAGGAGAAGAAGAAGAAGGAGAGGGAGGAGGATAAGAAGAAGGAGGAGAAGAAGGAGAAGGAGCTCCTCCTTCTCCTTCTTCCTCCTTCTTCCTCCTTCTCCTGCTCCTTCTTCTTTTCTTCTTCTTCTCCTCTTCCATCTCCTACTCCTCCTCCTCCTTCTTTTACTTCTTCTTCTCTTTCTCTTATTCTACGTAGCTTAATTAGATTCATCTAACAAAGCCTAAATTGGTTGATTATCCATCTAAATGACATAATTAGCTTAGTTAGCTCCTAAATGGTCTATTTAATAAAAAATGACCTATACTTAGCTAATTATCCTCGAAATGACATAATTAGCTCCAAAAAGGCATTCTTAGCCAATTTAGCCCGAAGAAGGAGATGAGAGGAGTAGAAAGAGGAAAAATGAAAGGAAGGAAGAAGAAGAAGAGGAGAAGAAGGAGAAGGAGAGGGAGGAGGATGAGAAGAAGGAGGAGAAGGAGGAGAAGAAGGAGAAGGAGCTCCTCCTTCTCCTTCTTCCTCCTTCTCCTTCTCCTTCTTCTTTTCTTCTTCTTCTCCTCTTTCGTCTCCTTCTCCTCCTCCTGCTCCTTCTTTTACTTCTTCTTCTCTTACTCTTATTCTACGTAGCTTAATTAGACTCATCTAACAAAGCCTAAATTGGCTAATTATCCATATAAATGACATAATTAGCTTAGTTAGCTCCTAAATGGTCTATTTAATAAAAAATGACCTATACTTAGCTAATTATCCTCGAAATGACATAATTAGCTCCAAAAAGGCATTCTTAGCCAATTTAGCCCGAAGAAGGAGACGAGAAGAGAAGAAAGAGGAAAAATGAAAGGAAGGAAGAAGAAGAAGAGGAGAAGAAGAAGGAGAGGGAGGAGGATAAGAAGAAGGAGGAGAAGGAAAAGGAGCTCCTCCTTCTCCTTCTTCCTCCTTCTTCCTCCTTCTCCTTCTTCTTTTCTTCTTCTTCTCCTCTCCCGTCTCCTTCTCCTCCTCCTCCTCCTCCTCCTCCTTCTTTTACTTCTTCTTCTCTTTCTCTTATTCTACATAGCTTAATTAGACTCATCCAACAAAGCCTAAATTGGCTAATTATCCATCTAAATGACATAATTAGCTTAGTTAGCTCCTAAATGGTCTATTTAATAAAAAATGACCTATACTTAGCTAATTATCCTCGAAATGACATAATTAGCTCCAAAAAGGCATTCTTAGCCAATTTAGCCCGAAGAAGGAGACGAGAAAAGAAGAAAGAGGAAAAATGAAAGGAAGGAAGAAGAAGAAGAGGAGAAGAAGAAGGAGAGGGAGGAGGATAAGAAGAAGGAGGAGAAGGAAAAGGAGCTCCTCCTTCTCCTTCTTCCTCCTTCTTCCTCCTTCTCCTTCTCCTTCTTCTTTTCTTCTTCTTCTCCTCTTCCGTCTCCTTCTCCTCCTCCTCCTCCTCCTTCTTTTACTTCTTCTTCTCTTTCTCTTATTCTACATAGCTTAATTAGACTCATCCAACAAAGCCTAAATTGGCTAATTATCCATCTAAATGACATAATTAGCTTAGTTAGCTCCTAAATGGTCTATTTAATAAAAAATGAGCTATACTTAGCTAATTATCCTCGAAATGACATAATTAGCTCCAAAAAGGCATTCTTAGCCAATTTAGCCCGAAGAAGGAGACGAGAGGAGAAGAAAGAGGAAAAATGAAAGGAAGGAAGAAGAAGAAGAGGAGAAGAAGGAGAAGGAGAGGGAGGAGGATAAGAAGAAGGAGGAGAAGGAGGAGAAGAAGGAGAAGGAGCTCCTCCTTCTCCTTCTTCCTCCTTCTTCCTCCTTCTTCCTCCTTCTTCCTCCTTCTCCTTCTCCTTCTTCTTTTCTTCTTCTTCTCCTCCTCCGTCCCATTCTCCTCCTCCTCCTCCTCCTCCTTCTTTTACTTCTTCTTCTCTTTCTCTTATTCTACGTAGCTTAATTAGACTCATCCAACAAAGCCTAAATTGCCAAATTATCCATCTAAATGACATAATTAGCTTAGTTAGCTCCTAAATGGTCTATTTAATAAAAAGTGACCTATACTTCGCTAATTATCCTCGAAATGACATAATTAGCTGCAAAAAGGCATTCTTAGCCAATTTAGCCCGAAGAAGGAGACGAGAGGAGAAGAAAGAGGAAACATGAAAGGAATGAAGAAGAAGAAGAGGAGAAGAAGGAGAAGGAGAGGGAGGAGGATAAGAAGAAGGAGGAGAAGGAGGAGAAGAAGGAGAAGGAGCTCCTCCTTCTCCTTCTTCCTCCTTCCTCCTTCTCCTTCTTCTTTTCTTCTTCTTCTCCTCTTCCGTCTCCTCCTCCTCCTCCTCCTCCTCCTTCTTTTACTTCTTTTTCTCTTTCTCTTATTCTACGTAGTTTAATTAGACTCATCCAACAAAGCCTAAATTGGCTAATTATCCATCTAAATGACATAATTAGCTTAGTTAGCTCCTAAATGGTCTATTTAATAAAAAATGACCTATACTTAGCTAATTATCCTCGAAATGACATAATTAGCTCCAAAAAGGCATTCTTAGCCTATTTAGCCCGAAGAAGGAGACGAGAGGAGAAGAAAGAGTAAAAATGAAAGGAAGGAAGAAGAAAAAGAGGAGAAGAAGAAGAAGGAGAGGGAGGAGGATAAGAAGAAGGAGGAGAAGAAGAAGAAGGAGCTCCTCCTTCTCCTTCTTCCTCCTTCTCCTTCTCCTTCTTCTTTTCTTCTTCTTCTCCTCTTCCGTCTCCTACTCCTCCTCCTCCTCATCCTCCTCCTTCTTTTACTTCTTCTTCTCTGTGTCTTATTCTACGTAGCTTAATTAGACTCATCCAACAAAGCCTAAATTGGCTAATTATCCATCTAAATAACATAATTAGCTTAGTTAGCTCCTAAATGGTCTATTTAATAAAAAATGACCTATACTTAGCTAATTATCCTCGAAATGACATAATTAGCTCCAAAAAGGCATTCTTAGCCAATTTAGCCCGAAGAAGGAGACGAGGGGAGAAGAATGAGGAAAAATGAAAGGAAGGAAGAAGAAGAAGAGGAGAAGAAGGAGAAGGAGAGGGAGGAAGGATGAGAAGAAGGAGGAGAAGGAGGAGAAGAAGGAGAAGGAGATCCTCCTTCTCCTTCTTCCTCCTTCTTCCTCCTTCTTCCTCCTTCTCCTTCTCCTTCTTCTTTTCTTCTTCTGCTCCTCTTCCGTTTCCTTCTCCTCCTCCTGCTCCTTCTTTTACTTCTTCTTCTCTTTATCTTATTCTACGTAGCTTAATTAGACTCATCCAACAAAGCCTAAATTGGCTAATTATCCATCTAAATGACATAATTAGCTTAGTTAGCTCCTAAATGGTCTATTTAATAAAAAATGACCTATACTTAGCTAATTATCCTCGAAATGACATAATTAGCTCCAAAAAGGCATTCTTAGCCAATTTAGCCCGAAGAAGGAGACGAGAGGAGAAGAAAGAGGAAAAATGAAAGGAAGGAAGAAGAAGAAGAGGAGAAGAAGAAGAAGGAGATGGAGGAGGATAAGAAGAAGGAGGAAAAGAAGGAGAAGGAGCTCCTCCTTCTCCTTCTTCCTCCTTCTCCTTCTCCTTCTTCTTTTCTTCTTCTTCTCCTCTTCCGTCTCCTTCTCCTCCTCCTCCTCCTCCTCCTCCTTCTTTTACTTCTTCTTCTCTTTCTCTTATTCTCGTAGCTTAATTAGACTCATCCAACAAAAGCCTAAATTGGCTAATTATCCATCTAAATGACATAATTAGCTTAGTTAGCTCCTAAATGGTCTATTTAATAAAAAATGACCTATACTTAGCTAATTATCCTCGAAATGACATAATTAGCTCCAAAAAGGCATTTTTAGACAATTTAGCCCGAAGAAGGAGAAGAGAGGAGAAGAAAGAGGAAAAATGAAAGGAAGGAAGAAGAAGAAGAGGAGAAGAAGGAGAAGGAGAGGGAGGAGGATAAGAAGAAGGAGGAGAAGGAGGAGAAGAAGGAGAAGGAGCTCCTCCTTCTCCTTCTTCCTCCTTCTTCCTCCTTCTCCTTCTCCTTCTTCTTTTCTTCTTCTTCTCCTCTTCCGTCTCCTTCTCCTCCTCCTCCTCCTCCTCCTCCTTCTTTTACTTCTTCTTCTCTTTCTCTTATTCTACGTAGCTTAATTAGACTCATCCAACAAAGCCTAAATTGGCTAATTATCCATCTAAATGACATAATTAGCTTAGTTAGCTCCTAAATGGTCTATTTAATAAAAAATGACCTATACTTAGCTAATTATCCTCGAAATGACATAATTAGCTCCAAAAATGCATTCTTAGCCAATTTAGCCCGAAGAAGGAGACGAGAGGAGAAGAAAGAGGAAAAATGAAAGGAAGGAAGAAGAAGAAGAGGAGAAGAAGGAGAAGGAGATGGAGGAGGATAAGAAGAAGGAGGAGAAGGAGGAGAAGAAGGAGAAGCAGCTCCTCCTTCTCCTTCTTCCTCCTTCTCCTTCTCCTTCTTCTTTTCTTCTTCTTCTCCTCTTCGGTCTCCTTCTCCTCCTCCTCCTCCTTCTTTTACTTCTTCTTCTCTTTCTCTTATTCTACATAGCTTAATTAGACTCATCCAACAAAGCCTAAATTGGCTAACTATCCATCTAAATGACATAATTAGCTTAGTTAGCTCCTAAATGGTCTATTTAATAAAAAATGACCTATACTTAGCTAATTATCCTCGAAATGACATAATTAGCTCCAAAAAGGCATTCTTAGCCTATTTTGCCCGAAGAAGGAGACGAGAGGAGAAGAAAGAGGAAAAATGAAAGGAAGGAAGAAGAAAAAGAGGAGAAGAAGAAGAAGGAGAGGGAGGAGGATAAGAAGAAGGAGGAGCAGAAGGAGAAGGAGCTCCTCCTTCTCCTTCTTCCTCCTTCTTCCTCCTTCTCCTTCTCCTTCTTCTTTTCTTCTTCTTCTCCTCTTCCGTCTCCTACTCCTCCTCCTCCTCCTCCTCCTCCTTCTTTTACTTCTTCTTCTCTTTGTCTTATTCTACGTAGCTTAATTAGACTCATCCAACAAAGCCTAAATTGGTAATTATCCATCTAAATGACATAATTAGCTTAGTTAGCTCCTAAATGGTCTATTTAATAAAAAATGGCCTATACTTAGCTAATTATCCTCGAAATGACATAATTAGCTCCAAAAAGGCATTCTTAGCCAATTTAGCCCGAAGAAGGAGACGAGAGGAGAAGAAAGGGGAAAAATGAAAGGAAGGAAGAAGAAGAAGAGGAGAAGAAGGAGAAGGAGAGGGAGGAGGATGAGAAGAAGGAGGAGAAGGAGATGAAGAAGGAGAAGGAGATCCTACTTCTCCTTCTTCCTCCTTCTTCCTCCTTCTCCTTCTCCTTCTTCTTTTCTTCTTCTGCTCCTCTTCCGTCTCCTTCTCCTCCTCCTGCTCCTTCTTTTACTTTTTCTTCTCTTTCTCTTATTCTACGTAGCTTAATTAGACTCATCCCACAAAGCCTAAATTGGCTAATTATCCATCTAAATGACATAATTAGCTTAGTTAGCTCCTAAATGGTCTATTTAATAAAAAATGACCTATACTTAGCTAATTATCCTCGAAATGACATAATTAGCTCCAAAAAGGCATTCTTAGCCAATTTAGCCCGAAGAAGGAGACGAGAGGAGAAGAAAGAGGAAAAATGAAAGGAAGGAAGAAGAAGAAGAGGAGAAGAAGAAGAAGGAGATGGAGGAGGATAAGAAGAAGGAGGAAAAGAAGGAGAAGGAGCTCCTCCTTCTCCTTCTTCCTCCTTCTCCTTCTCCTTCTTCTTTTCTTCTTCTTCTCCTCTTTCGTCTCCTTCTCCTCCTCCTCCTCCTCCTCCTTCTTTTACTTCTTCTTCTCTTTCTCTTATTCTCGTAGCTTAATTAGACTCATCCAACAAAGCCTAAATTGGCTAATTATCCATCTAAATGACATAATTAGCTTAGTTAGCTCCTAAATGGTCTATTTAATAAAAAATGACCTATACTTAGCTAATTATCCTCGAAATGACATAATTAGCTCCCAAAAGGCATTTTTAGACAATTTAGCCCGAAGAAGGAGAAGAGAGGAGAAGAAAGAGGAAAAATGAAAGGAAGGAAGAAGAAGAAGAGGAGAAGAAGGAGAAGGAGAGGGAGGAGGATAAGAAGAAGGAGGAGAAGGAGGAGAAGAAGGAGAAGGAGCTCCTCCTTCTCCTTCTTCCTCCTTCTCCTTCTCCTTCTTCTTTTCTTCTTCTTCTCCTCTTGCGTCTCCTTCTCCTCCTCCTCCTCCTCCTCCTTCTTTTACTTCTTCTTCTCTTTCTCTTATTCAGCTTAATTAGACTCATCCAACAAAGCCTAAATTGGCTAATTATCCATCTAAACGACATAATTAGCTTAGTTAGCTCCTAAATGGTCTATTTAATAAAAAATGACCTATACTTAGCTAATTATCCTCGAAATGACATAATTAGCTCCAAAAATGCATTCTTAGCCAATTTAGCCCGAAGAAGGAGACGAGAGGAGAAGAAAGAGGAAAAATGAAAGGAAGGAAGAAGAAGAAGAGGAGAAGAAGGAGAAGGAGATGGAGGAGGATAAGAAGAAGGAGGAGAAGGAGGAGAAGAAGGAGAAGCAACTCCTCCTTCTCCTTCTTTTCTTCTTCTTCTCCTCTTCGGTCTCCTTCTCCTCCTCCTCCTCCTCCTCCTCCTCCTTCTTTTACTTCTTCTTCTCTTTCTCTTATTCTATGTAGCTTAATTAGACTCATCCAACAAAGCCTAAATTGGCTAATTATCCATCTAAATGACATAATTAGCTTAGTTAGCTCCTAAATGGTCTATTTAATAAAAAATGACCTATACTTAGCTAATTATCCTCAAAATGACATAATTAGCTCCAAAAAGGCATTCTTAGCCAATTTAGCCCGAAGAAGGAGACGAGAGGAGAAGAAAGAGGAAAAATGAAAGGAAGGAAGAAGAAGAAGAGGAGAAGAAGGAGAAGGAGAGGGAGGAGGATAAGAAGAAGGAGGAGAAGGGGGAGAAGAAGGAGAAGGAGCTCCTCCTTATCCTTCTTCCTCCTTCTCCTTCTCCTTCTTCTTTTCTTCTTCTTCTCCTCTTCCGTCTCCTTCTCCTCCTCCTCCTCCTCCTCCTTCTTTTACTTCTTCTTCTCTTTCTCTTATTCTATTTAGCTTAATTAGACTCATCCAACAAAGCCTAAATTGGCTAATTATCCATCTAAATGACATAATTAGCTTAGTTAACTCCTAAATGGTCTATTTAATAAAAAATGACCTATACTTAGCTAATTATCCTCGAAATGACATAATTAGCTCCAAAAAGGCATTCTTAGCCAATTTAGCCCGAAGAAGGAGACGAGAGGAGAAGAAAGAGGAAAAATGAAAGGAAGGAAGAAGAAGAAGAGGAGAAGCACAAGAAGGAGAGGGAGGAGGATAAGAAGAAGGAGAAGGAGCTCCTCCTTCTCCTTCTTCCTCCTTCTTCCTCCTTCTCCTTCTCCTTCTTCTTTTCTTCTTCTTCTCCTCTTCCGTCTCCTTCTCGTCCTCCTCCTCCTCCTCCTCCTTCTTTTACTTCTTCTTCTCGTTCTCTTATTCTACGTAGCTTAATTAGACTCATCCAACAAAGCCTAAATTGGCTAATTATCCATCTAAATGACATAATTAGCTTAGTTAGCTCCTAAATGGTCTATTTAATAAAAAATGACCTATGCTTAGCTAATTATCCTCGAAATGACATAATTAGCTCCAAAAAGGCATTCTTAGCCAATTTAGCCCGAAGAAGGAGACGAGAGGAGAAGAAAGAGGAAAAATGAAAGGAAGGAAGAAGAAGAAGAGGAGAAGAAGAAGAAGGAGAGGGAGGAGGATAAGAAGAAGGAGGAGAAGAAGGAGAAGGAGCTCCTCCTTCTCCTTCTTCCTCCTTCTTCCTCCTTCTCCTTCTCCTTCTTCTTTTCTTCTTCTTCTCCTCTTCCGTCTCCTACTCCTCCTCCTCCTCCTTCTTTTACTTCTTCTTCTCTTTCTCTTATTCTACGTAGCTTAATTAGGCTCATCCAACAAAGCCTAAATTGGCTAATTATCCATCTAAATGACATAATTAGCTTAGTTAGCTCCTAAAAGGTCTATTTAATAAAAAATGACCTATACTTAGCTAATTATCCTCAAAATGACATAATGAGCTCCAAAAAGGCATTCTTATCCAATTTAGCCCGAAGAAGGAGATGAGAGGAGAAGAAAGAGGAAAAATGAAAGGAAGGAAGAAGAAGAAGAGGAGAAGAAGGAGAAGGAGAGGGAGGAGGATGAGAAGAAGGAGGAGAAGGAGGAGAAGAAGGATAAGGAGCTCCTCCTTCTCCTTCTTCCTCCTTCTCCTTCTCCTTCTTCTTTTCTTATTCTTCTCCTCTTCTGTCTCCTTCTCCTCCTCCTGCTCCTTCTTTTACTTCTTCTTCTCTTTCTCTTATTCTATGTAGCTTAATTAGACTCATCCAATAAAGCCTAAATTGGCTAATTATCCATCTAAATGACATAATTAGCTTAGTTAGCTCCTAAATTGTCTATTTAATAAAAAATGACCTATACTTAGCTAAGTATCCTCGAAATGACATAATTAGCTCCGAAAAGGCATTCTTAGCCAATTTAGCCCGAAGAAGGAGACGAGAGGAGAAGAAAAGGGAAAAATGAAAGGAAGGAAGAAGAAGAAGAGGAGAAGAAGGAGAAGGAGAGGGAGGAGGATAAGAAGAAGGAGGAGAAGGAGGAGAAGAAGGAGAAGGAGCTCCTCCTTCTCCTTCTCCTTCTTCTTTTCTTCTTCTTCTCCTCTTCCGTCTCCTTCTCCTCCTCCTCCTCCTCCTCCTCCTTCTTTTACTTCTTCTTCTCTTTCTCTTATTCTACGTAGCTTAATTAGACTCATCCAACAAAGCCTGAATTGGCTAATTATCCATCTAAATGACATAATTAACTTAGTTAGCTCCTAAATGGTCTATTTAATAAAAAATGACCTATACTTAGCTAATTATCCTCGAAATGACATAATTAGATCCAAAAAGGCATTCTTAGCCAATTTAGCCCGAAGAAGGAGACGAGAAGAGAAGAAAGAGGAAAAATGAAAGGAAGGAAGAAGAAGAAGAGGAGAAGAAGAAGAAGGAGAGGGAGGAGGATAAGAAGAAGGAGAAGAAGGAGGAGAAGAAGGAGAAGGAGCTCCTCCTTCTCCTTCTTCCTCCTTCTCCTTCTCCTTCTTCTTTTCTTCTTCTTCTCCTCTTCCGTCTCCTTCTCCTCCTCCTCCTCCTCCTCCTCCTTCTTTTACTTCTTCTTCTCTTTCTCTTATTCTACGTAGCTTAATTAAGCTCATCCAACAAAGCCTAAATTGGCTAATTATCCATCTAAATGACATAATTAGCTTAGTTAGCTCCTAAATGGTCTATTTAATAAAAAATGACCTATACTTAGCTAATTATCCTCGAAATGACATAATTAGCTCCAAAAAGGCATTCTTAGCCAATTTAGCCCGAAGAAGGAGACGAGAGGAGAAGAAAGAGGAAAAATGAAAGGAAGGAAGAAGAAGAAGAGGAGAAGCACAAGAAGGAGAGGGAGGAGGATAAGAAGAAGGAGGAGAAGAAGGAGAAGGAGCTCCTCCTTCTCCTTCTTGCTCCTTCTTCCTCCTTCTCCTTCTCCTTCTTCTTTTCTTGTTCTTCTCCTCTTCCGTCTCCTTCTCCTCCTCCTCCTCCTCCTCCTTCTTTTACTTCTTCTTCTCTTTCTCTTATTCTACGTAGCTTAATTAGACTCATCCAACAAAGCCTAAATTGGCTAATTATCCATCTAAATGACGTAATTAGTTTAGTTAGCTCCTAAATGGTCTGTTTAATAAAAAATGACCTATACTTAGCTAATTATCCTCAAAATGACATAATTAGCTCCAAAAAGGCATTCTTAGCCAATTTAGCCCGAAGAAGGAGACGAGAGGAGAAGAAAGAGGAAAAATGAAAGGAAGGAAGAAGAAAAAGAGGAGAAGAAGAAGAAGGAGAGGGAGGAGGATAAGAAGAAGGAGGAGAAGAAGTAGAAGGAGCTCCTCCTTCTCCTTCTTCCTCCTTCTTCCTCCTTCTCCTTCTCCTCCTTCTTTTCTTCTTCTTCTCCTCTTCCGTCTCCTACTCCTCCTCCTCCTCATCCTCCTCCTTCTTTTACTTCTTCTTCTCTTTCTCTTATTCTACGTAGCTTAATTAGGCTCATCCAACAAAGCCTAAATTGGCTAATTATCCATCTAAATGACATAATTAGCTTAGTTAGCTCCTAAATGGTCTATTTAATAAAAAATGACCTATACTTAGCTAATTATCCTCGAAATGACATAATTACCTCCAAAAAGGCATTCTTAGCCAATTTAGCCCGAAGAAGGAGATGAGAGGAGAAGAAAGAGGAAAAATGAAAGGAAGGAAGAAGAAGAAGAGGAGAAGAAGGAGAAGGAGAGGGAGGAGGATGAGAAGAAGGAGGAGAAGGAGGAGAAGAAGGATAAGGAGCTCCTCCTCCTTCTTCCTCATTCTCCTTCTCCTTCTTCTTTTCTTCTTCTTCTCCTCTTCCGTCTCCTACTCCTCCTCCTCCTCCTCCTCCTCCTTCTTTTACTTCTTCTTCTCTTTCTCTTATTCTATGTAGCTTAATTAGACTCATCCAACAAAGCCTAAATTGGCTAATTATCCATCTAAATTACATAATTAGCTTAGTTAGCTCCTAAATTATCTATTTAATAGAAAATGACCTATACTTAGCTAATTATCCTCGAAATGACAAAATTAGCTCCAAAAAGGCATTCTTAACCAATTTAGCCCGAAGAAGGCGACGAGAGGAGAAGAAAGAGGAAAAATGAAAGGAAGGAAGAAGAAGAAGAGGAGAAGAAGGAGAAGGAGAGGGAGGAGGATAAGAAGAAGGAGGAGAAGGAGGAGAAGAAGGAGAAGGAGCTCCTCCTTCTCCTTCTCCTTCTTCTTTTCTTCTTCTTCTCCTCTTTCGTCTCCTTCTCCTCCTCCTCCTCCTCCTCCTCCTCCTTCTTTTACTTCTACTTCTCTTTCTCTTATTCTACGTAGCTTAATTAGACTCATCCAACAAAGCCTAAATTGGCTAATTATCCATCTAAATGACATAATTAGCTTAGTTAGCTCCTAAATGGTCTATTTAATAAAAAATGACCTATACTTAGCTAATTATCCTCGAAATGACATAATTAGATCCAAAAAGGCATTCTTAGCCAATTTAGCCCGAAGAAGGAGACGAGAAGAGAAGAAAGAGGAAAAATGAAAGGAAGGAAGAAGAAGAAGAGGAGAAGAAGAAGAAGGAGAGGGAGGAGGATAAGAAGAAGGAGAAGAAGGAGGAGAAGAAGGAGAAGGAGCTCCTCCTTCTCCTTCTTCCTCCTTCTCCTTCTCCTTCTTCTTTTCTTCTTCTTCTCCTCTTCCGTCTCCTTCTCCTCCTCCTCCTCCTCCTCCTCCTTCTTTTACTTCTTCTTCTCTTTCTCTTATTCTACGTAGCTTAATTAAGCTCATCCAACAAAGCCTAAATTGGCTAATTATCCATCTAAATGACATAATTAGCTTAGTTAGCTCCTAAATGGTCTATTTAATAAAAAATGACCTATACTTAGCTAATTATCCTCGAAATGACATAATTAGCTCCAAAAAGGCATTCTTAGCCAATTTAGCCCGAAGAAGGAGATGAGAGGAGAAGAAAGAGGAAAAATGAAAGGAAGGAAGAAGAAGAAGAGGAGAAGAAGGAGAAGGAGAGGGAGGAGGATGAGAAGAAGGAGGAGAAGGAGGAGAAGAAGGATAAGGAGCTCCTCCTCCTTCTTCCTCATTCTCCTTCTCCTTCTTCTTTTCTTCTTCTTCTCCTCTTCCGTCTCCTACTCCTCCTCCTCCTCCTCCTCCTTCTTTTACTTCTTCTTCTCTTTCTCTTATTCTATGTAGCTTAATTAGACTCATCCAACAAAGCCTAAATTGGCTAATTATCCATCTAAATTACATAATTAGCTTAGTTAGCTCCTAAATTATCTATTTAATAGAAAATGACCTATACTTAGCTAATTATCCTCGAAATGACAAAATTAGCTCCAAAAAGGCATTCTTAACCAATTTAGCCCGAAGAAGGAGACGAGAGGAGAAGAAAGAGGAAAAATGAAAGGAAGGAAGAAGAAGAAGAGGAGAAGAAGGAGAAGGAGAGGGAGGAGGATAAGAAGAAGGAGGAGAAGGAGGAGAAGAAGGAGAAGGAGCTCCTCCTTCTCCTTCTCCTTCTTCTTTTCTTCTTCGTCTCCTCTTTCGTCTCCTTCTCCTCCTCCTCCTCCTCCTCCTCCTCCTTCTTTTACTTCTACTTCTCTTTCTCTTATTCTACGTAGCTTAATTAGACTCATCCAACAAAGCCTAAATTGGCTAATTATCCATCTAAATGACATAATTAGCTTAGTTAGCTCCTAAATGGTCTATTTAATAAAAAATGACCTATACTTAGCTAATTATCCTCGAAATGACATAATTAGATCCAAAAAGGCATTCTTAGCCAATTTAGCCCGAAGAAGGAGACGAGAAGAGAAGAAAGAGGAAAAATGAAAGGAAGGAAGAAGAAGAAGAGGAGAAGAAGAAGAAGGAGAGGGAGGAGGATAAGAAGAAGGAGAAGAAGGAGGAGAAGAAGGAGAAGGAGCTCCTCCTTCTCCTTCTTCCTCCTTCTCCTTCTCCTTCTTCTTTTCTTCTTCTTCTCCTCTTCCGTCTCCTTCTCCTCCTCCTCCTCCTCCTCCTCCTTCTTTTACTTCTTCTTCTCTTTCTCTTATTCTACGTAGCTTAATTAAGCTCATCCAACAAAGCCTAAATTGGCTAATTATCCATCTAAATGACATAATTAGCTTAGTTAGCTCCTAAATGGTCTATTTAATAAAAAATGACCTATACTTAGCTAATTATCCTCGAAATGACATAATTAGCTCCAAAAAGGCATTCTTAGCCAATTTAGCCCGAAGAAGGAGACGAGAGGAGAAGAAAGAGGAAAAATGAAAGGAAGGAAGAAGAAGAAGAGGAGAAGCACAAGAAGGAGAGGGAGGAGGATAAGAAGAAGGAGGAGAAGAAGGAGAAGGAGCTCCTCCTTCTCCTTCTTGCTGCTTCTTCCTCCTTCTCCTTCTCCTTCTTCTTTTCTTGTTCTTCTCCTCTTCCGTCTCCTTCTCCTCCTCCTCCTCCTCCTCCTCCTTCTTTTACTTCTTCTTCTCTTTCTCTTATTCTACGTAGCTTAATTAGACTCATCCAACAAAGCCTAAATTGGCTAATTATCCATCTAAATGACATAATTAGTTTAGTTAGCTCCTAAATGGTCTGTTTAATAAAAAATGACCTATACTTAGCTAATTATCCTCAAAATGACATAATTAGCTCCAAAAAGGCATTCTTAGCCAATTTAGCCCGAAGAAGGAGACGAGAGGAGAAGAAAGAGGAAAAATGAAAGGAAGGAAGAAGAAAAAGAGGAGAAGAAGAAGAAGGAGAGGGAGGAGGATAAGAAGAAGGAGGAGAAGAAGGAGAAGGAGCTCCTCCTTCTCCTTCTTCCTCCTTCTTCCTCCTTCTCCTTCTCCTTCTTCTTTTCTTCTTCTTCTCCTCTTCCGTCTCCTACTCCTCCTCCTCCTCATCCTCCTCCTTCTTTTACTTCTTCTTCTCTTTCTCTTATTCTACGTAGCTTAATTAGGCTCATCCAACAAAGCCTAAATTGGCTAATTATCCATCTAAATGACATAATTAGCTTAGTTAGCTCCTAAATGGTCTATTTAATAAAAAATGACCTATACTTAGCTAATTATCCTCGAAATGACATAATTAGCTCCAAAAAGGCATTCTTAGCCAATTTAGCCCGAAGAAGGAGATGAGAGGAGAAGAAAGAGGAAAAATGAAAGGAAGGAAGAAGAAGAAGAGGAGAAGAAGGAGAAGGAGAGGGAGGAGGATGAGAAGAAGGAGGAGAAGGAGGAGAAGAAGGATAAGGAGCTCCTCCTTCTCCTTCTTCCTCATTCTCCTTCTCCTTCTTCTTTTCTTCTTCTTCTCCTCTTCCGTCTCCTACTCCTCCTCCTCCTCCTCCTCCTCCTCCTTCTTTTACTTCTTCTTCTCTTTCTCTTATTCTATGTAGCTTAATTAGACTCATCCAACAAAGCCTAAATTGGCTAATTATCCATCTAAATTACATAATTAGCTTAGTTAGCTCCTAAATTATCTATTTAATAGAAAATGACCTATACTTAGCTAATTATCCTCGAAATGACAAAATTAGCTCCAAAAAGGCATTCTTAACCAATTTAGCCCGAAGAAGGAGACGAGAGGAGAAGAAAGAGGAAAAATGAAAGGAAGGAAGAAGAAGAAGAGGAGAAGAAGGAGAAGGAGAGGGAGGAGGATAAGAAGAAGGAGGAGAAGGAGGAGAAGAAGGAGAAGGAGAGCTCCTCCTTCTCCTTCTCCTTCTTCTTTTCTTCTTCTTCTCCTCTTCCGTCTCCTTCTCCTCCTCCTCCTCCTCCTCCTCCTTCTTTTACTTCTACTTCTCTTTCTCTTATTCTACGTAGCTTAATTAGACTCATCCAACAAAGCCTAAATTGGCTAATTATCCATCTAAATGACATAATTAGCTTAGTTAGCTCCTAAATGGTCTATTTAATAAAAAATGACCTATACTTAGCTAATTATCCTCGAAATGACATAATTAGATCCAAAAAGGCATTCTTAGCCAATTTAGCCCGAAGAAGGAGACGAGAAGAGAAGAAAGAGGAAAAATGAAAGGAAGGAAGAAGAAGAAGAGGAGAAGAAGAAGAAGGAGAGGGAGGAGGATAAGAAGAAGGAGAAGAAGGAGGAGAAGAAGGAGAAGGAGCTCCTCCTTCTCCTTCTTCCTCCTTCTCCTTCTCCTTCTTCTTTTCTTCTTCTTCTCCTCTTCCGTCTCCTTCTCCTCCTCCTCCTCCTCCTCCTCCTTCTTTTACTTCTTCTTCTCTTTCTCTTATTCTACGTAGCTTAATTAAGCTCATCCAACAAAGCCTAAATTGGCTAATTATCCATCTAAATGACATAATTAGCTTAGTTAGCTCCTAAATGGTCTATTTAATAAAAAATGACCTATACTTAGCTAATTATCCTCGAAATGACATAATTAGCTCCAAAAAGGCATTCTTAGCCAATTTAGCCCGAAGAAGGAGACGAGAGGAGAAGAAAGAGGAAAAATGAAAGGAAGGAAGAAGAAGAAGAGGAGAAGCACAAGAAGGAGAGGGAGGAGGATAAGAAGAAGGAGGAGAAGAAGGAGAAGGAGCTCCTCCTTCTCCTTCTTCCTCCTTCTTCCTCCTTCTCCTTCTCCTTCTTCTTTTCTTCTTCTTCTCCTCTTCCGTCTCCTTCTCCTCCTCCTCCTCCTCCTCCTCCTCCTTCTTTTACTTCTTCTTCTCTTTCTCTTATTCTACGTAGCTTAATTAGACTCATCAAACAAAGCCTTAATTGGCTAATTATCCATCTAAATGACATAATTAGCTTAGTTAGCTCCTAAATGGTCTGTTTAATAAAAAAATGACCTATACTTAGCTAATTATCCTCAAAATGACATAATTAGCTCCAAAAAGGCATTCTTAGCCAATTTAGCCCGAAGAAGGAGACGAGAGCAGAAGAAAGAGGAAAAATGAAAGGAAGGAAGAAGAAAAAGAGGAGGAGAAGAAGAAGGAGAGGGAGGAGGATAAGAAGAAGGAGGAGAAGGAGCTCCTCCTTCTCCTTCTTCCTCCTTCTTCCTCCTTCTCCTTCTCCTTCTTCTTTTCTTCTTCTTCTCCTCTTCCGTCTCCTACTCCTCCTCCTCCTCATCCTCCTCCTTCTTTTACTTCTTCTTCTATTTCTCTTATTCTACGTAGCTTAATTAGGCTCATCCAACAAAGCCTAAATTTGCTAATTATCCATCTAAATGACATAATTAGCTTAGTTAGCTCCTAAATGGTCTATTTAATAAAAAATGACCTATACTTAGCTAATTATCCTCGAAATGACATAATTAGCTCCAAAAAGGCATTCTTAGCCAATTTAGCCCGAAGAAGGAGACGAGAGGAGAAGAAAGAGGAAAAATGAAAGGAAGGAAGAAGAAGAAGAGGAGAAGAAGGAGAAGGAGAGGGAGGAGGATGAGAAGAAGGAGGAGAAGGAGGAGAAGAAGGATAAGGAGCTCCTCCTTCTCCTTCTTCCTCCTTCTCCTTCTCCTTCTTCTTTTCTTCTTCTTCTCCTCTTCCATCTCCTTCTCCTCCTCCTCCTCCTCCTCCTCCTTCTTTTACTTCTTCTTCTCTTTCTATTATTCTACGTAGCTTAATTAGACTCATCCAACAAAGCCTAAATTGCCTAATTATCCATATAAATGACATAATTAGCTTAGTTAGCTCCTAAATGGTCTATTTAATAAAAAATGACCTATACTTAGCTAATTATCCTCGAAATGACATAATTAGCTCCAAAAAAAAAATTCTTAGCCAATTTAGCCCGAAGAAGGAGACGAGAGGAGAAGAAAGAGGAAAAATGAAAGGAAGGAAGAAGAAGAAGAGGAGAAGCACAAGAAGGAGAGGGAGGAGGATAGGAAGAAGGAGGAGAAGAAGGAGAAGGAGCTCCTCCTTCTCCTTCTTCCTCCTTCTTCCTCCTTCTCCTTCTCCTTCTTCTTTTCTTCTTCTTCTCCTCTTCCGTCTCCTCCTCCTCCTCCTCCTCCTCCTCCTCCTTCTTCTTTTACTTCTTCTTCTCTTTCTCTTATTCGACGTAGCTTAATTAGACTCATCCAACAAAGCCTAAATTGGCTAATTATCCATCTAAATGACATAATTAGCTTAGTTAGCTCCTAAATGGTCTATTTAATAAAAAATGACCTATACTTAGCTAATTATCCTCGAAATGACATAAGTAGCTCAAAAAAGGCATTCTTAGCCAATTTAGTCCGAAGAAGGAGACGAGAGGAGAAGAAAGAGGAAAAATGAAAGGAAGGAAGAAGAAGAAGAGGAGAAGAAGAAGAAGGAGAGGGAGGAGGATAAGGAGAAGGAGGAGAAGAAGGATAAGGAGCTCCTCCTTCTCCTTCTTCCTCCTTCTTCCTCCTTCTCCTTCTCCTTCTTCTTTTCTTCTTCTTCTCCTCTTCCGTCTCCTACTCCTCCTCCTCCTCCTCCTCCTTCTTTTACTTCTTCTTCTCTTTCTCTTATTCTACGTAGCTTAATTAGACTCATCCAACAAAGCCTAAATTGGCTGATTATCCATCTAAAGGACATAATTAGCTTAGTTAGCTCCTAAATGGTCTATTTAATAAAAAATGACCTATACTTAGCTAATTATCCTCGAAATGACATAATTAGCTCCAAAAAGGCATTCTTAGCGAATTTAGCCCGAAGAAGGAGATGAGAGGAGAAGAAAGAGGAAAAATGAAAGGAAGGAAGAAGAAGAAGAGGAGAAGAAGGAGAAGGAGAGGGAGGAGGATGAGAAGAAGGAGGAGAAGGAGGAGAAGAAGGAGAAGGAGCTCCTCCTTCTCCTTCTTCCTCCTTCTCCTTCTCCTTCTTCTTTTCTTCTTCTTCTCCTCTTCCGTCTCCTTCTCCTCCTCCTGCTCCTTCTTTTACTTCTTCTTGTCTTTCTCTTATTCTACGTAGCTTAATTAGACTCATCCAACAAAGCCTAAATTGGCTAATTATCCATCTAAATGACATAATTAGCTTAGTTAGCCCCTAAATGGTCTATTTAATAAAAAATGACCTATACTTAGCTAATTATCCTCGAAATGACATAATTAGCTCCAAAAAGGCATTCTTAGCCAATTTAGCCCGATGAAGGAGACGAGAGGAGAAGAAAGAGGAAAATGAAAGGGAGGAAGAAGAAGAAGAGGATAAGAAGGAGAAGGAGAGGGAGGAGGATAAGAAGAAGGAGGAGAAGGAGGAGAAGAAGGAGAAGGAGCTCCTCCTTCTCCTTCTTCCTCCTTCTTCCTCCTTCTCCTTCTCCTTCTTCTTTTCTTCTTTTTCTCCTCTTCCGTCTCCTTCTCCTCCTCCTCCTCCTCCTCCTTCTTTTACTTCTTCTTCTCTTTCTCTTATTCTACATAGCTTAATTAGACTCATCCAACAAAGCCTAAATTGGTTAATTATCCATCTAAATGACATAATTAGCTTAGTTAGCTCCTAAATGGTCTATTTAATAAAAAATGAGCTATACTTAGCTAATTATCCTCGAAATGACATAATAAGCTCCAAAAAGGCATTCTTAGCCAATTTAGCCCGAAGAAGGAGACGACAGGAGAAGAATGAGGAAAAATGAAAGGAAGGAAGAAGAAGAAGAGGAGAAGAAGGAGAAGGAGAGGGAGGAGGATAAGAAGAAGGAGGAGAAGGAGGAGAAGAAGGAGAAGGAGCTCCTCCTTCTCCTTCTTCCTCCTTCTTCCTCCTTCTCCTTCTCCTTCTTCTTTTCTTCTTCTTCTCCTCTTCCGTCCCCTTCTCCTCCTCCTCCTCCTCCTCCTCCTTCTTTTACTTCTTCTTCTCTTTCTCTTATTCTACGTAGCTTAATTAGACTCATCCAACAAAGCCTAAATTGGCAAATTATCCATCTAAATGACATAATTAGCTTATTTAGGTCCTAAATGGTCTATTTAATAAAAAATGACCTATACTTAGCTAATTATCCTCGAAATGACATAATTAGCTCCAAAAAGGCATTCTTAGACAATTTAGCCCGAAGAAGGAGACGAGAGGAGAAGAAAGAGGAAACATGAAAGGAAGAAAGAAGAAGAAGAGGAGAAGAAGGAGAGGGAGGAGGATAAGAAGAAGGAGGAGAAGGAGGAGAAGAAGGAGAAGGAGCTCCTCCTTCTCCTTCTTCCGCCTTCTCCTTCTCCATCTTCTTTTCTTCTTCTTCTCCTCTTTCGTCTCCTTCTCCTCCTCCTCCTCCTTCTTTTACTTCTTCTTCTCTTTCTCTTATTCTACGTAGCTTAATTAGACTCATCCAAGAAAGCCTAAATTGGCTAATTATCCATCTAAATGACATAACTAGCTTAGTTAGCCCCTAAATGGTCTATTTAATAAAAAATGACCTATACTTAGCTAATTATCCTCGAAATGACATAATTAGCTCCAAAAAGGCATTCTTAGCCAATTTAGCCCGATGAAGGAGACGAGAGGAGAAGAAAGAGGAAAATGAAAGGGAGGAAGAAGAAGAAGAGGATAAGAAGGAGAAGGAGAGGGAGGAGGATAAGAAGAAGGAGGAGAAGGAGGAGAAGAAGGAGAAGGAGCTCCTCCTTCTCCTTCTTCCTCCTTCTTCCTCCTTCTCCTTCTCCTTCTTCTTTTCTTCTTTTTCTCCTCTTCCGTCTCCTTCTCCTCCTCCTCCTCCTCCTGCTCCTTCTTTTACTTCTTCTTCTCTTTCTCTTATTCTACATAGCTTAATTAGACTCATCCAACAAAGCCTAAATTGGTTAATTATCCATCTAAATGACATAATTAGCTTAGTTAGCTCCTAAATGGTCTATTTAATAAAAAATGAGCTATACTTAGCTAATTATCCTCGAAATGACATAATAAGCTCCAAAAAGGCATTCTTAGCCAATTTAGCCCGAAGAAGGAGACGACAGGAGAAGAATGAGGAAAAATGAAAGGAAGGAAGAAGAAGAAGAGGAGAAGAAGGAGAAGGAGAGGGAGGAGGATAAGAAGAAGGAGGAGAAGGAGGAGAAGAAGGAGAAGGAGCTCCTCCTTCTCCTTCTTCCTCCTTCTTCCTCCTTCTCCTTCTCCTTCTTCTTTTCTTCTTCTTCTCCTCTTCCGTCCCCTTCTCCTCCTCCTCCTCCTCCTCCTCCTCCTTCTTTTACTTCTTCTTCTCTTTCTCTTATTCTACGTAGCTTAATTAGACTCATCCAACAAAGCCTAAATTGGCAAATTATCCATCTAAATGACATAATTAGCTTATTTAGGTCCTAAATGGTCTATTTAATAAAAAATGACCTATACTTAGCTAATTATCCTCGAAATGACATAATTAGCTCCAAAAAGGCATTCTTAGACAATTTAGCCCGAAGAAGGAGACGAGAGGAGAAGAAAGAGGAAACATGAAAGGAAGGAAGAAGAAGAAGAGGAGAAGAAGGAGAGGGAGGAGGATAAGAAGAAGGAGGAGAAGGAGGAGAAGAAGGAGAAGGAGCTCCTCCTTCTCCTTCTTCCGCCTTCTCCTTCTCCATCTTCTTTTCTTCTTCTTCTCCTCTTCCGTCTCCTTCTCCTCCTCCTCCTCCTTCTTTTACTTCTTCTTCTCTTTCTCTTATTCTACGTAGCTTAATTAGACTCATCCAACAAAGCCTAAATTGGCTAATTATCCATCTAAATGACATAACTAGCTTAGTTAGCTCCTAAATGGTCTATTTAATAGAAAATGACCTATACTTAGCTAATTATCCTCGAAATGACATAATTAGCTCCAAAAAGGCATTCTTAGCCTATTTAGCCCGAAGAAGGAGACGAGAGGAAAAGAAAGAGGAAAAATGAAAGGAAGGAAGAAGAAAAAGAGGAGAAGAAGAAGAAGGAGAGGGAGGAGGATAAGAAGAAGGAGGAGAAGAAGGAGAAGGAGCTCCTCCTTCTCCTTCTTCCTCCTTCTTCCTCCTTCTCCTTCTCCTTCTTCTTTTCTTCTTCTTCTCCTCTTCCGTCTCCTACTCCTCCTCCTCCTCATCCTCCTCCTTCTTTTACTTCTTCTTCTCTTTCTCTTATTCTACGTAGCTTAATTAGACTCATCCAACAAAGCCTAAATTGGCTGATTATCCATCTAAATGACATAATTAGCTTAGTTAGCTCCTAAATGGTCTATTTAATAAAAAATGACCTATACTTAGCTAATTATCCTCGAAATGACATAATTAGCTCCAAAAAGGCATTCTTAGCCAATTTAGCCCGAAGAAGGAGACGAGAGGAGAAGAATGAGGAAAAATGAAAGGAAGGAAGGAAGAAGAAGAGGAGAAGTAGGAGAAGGAGAGGGAGGAGGATGAGAAGAAGGAGGAGAAGGAGGAGAAGAAGGAGAAGGAGATCCTCCTTCTCCTTCTTCCTCCTTCTTCCTCCTTCTCCTTCTCCTTCTTCTTTTCTTCTTCTTCTCCTCTTCCGTCTCCTTCTCCTCCTCCTGCTCCTTCTTTTACTTCTTCTTCTCTTTCTCTTATTCTACGTAGCTTAATTAGACTCATCCAACAAAGCCTAAATTGGCTAATTATCCATCTAAATGACATAATTAGCTTAGTTAGCTCCTAAATGGTCTATTTAATAAAAAATGACCTATACTTAGCTAATTATCCTCGAAATGACATAATTAGCTCCAAAAAGGCATTCTTAGCCAATTTAGCCCGAAGAAGGAGACGAGAGGAGAAGAAAGAGGAAAAATGAAAGGAAGGAAGAAGAAGAAGAGGAGAAGAAGAAGATGGAGAGGGAGGAGGATAAGAAGAAGGAGGAGAAGAAGGAGAAGGAGCTCCTCCTTCTCCTTCTTCCTCCTTCTCCTTCTCCTTCTTCTTTTCTTCTTCTTCTCCTCTTCCGTCTCCTTCTCCTCCTCCTCCTCCTCCTCCTTCTTTTACTTCTTCTTCTCTTTCTCTTATTCTACGTAACTTAATTAGACTCATCCAACAAAGCCTAAATTGGCTAATTATCCATCTAAATGACATAATTAGCTTAGTTAGCTCCTAAATGGTCTATTTAATAAAAAATGACCTATACTTAGCTAATTATCCTCGAAATGACATAATTAGCTCCAAAAAGGCATTCTTAGACAATTTAGCCCGAAGAAGGAGACGAGAGGAGAAGAAAGAGGAAAAATGAAAGGAAGGAAGAAGAAGAAGAGGAGAAGAAGGAGAAGATGAGGGAGGAGGATAAGAAGAAGGAGGAGAAGGAGGAGAAGAAGGAGAAGGAGCTCCTCCTTCTCCTTCTTCCTCCTTCTCCTTCTCCTTCTTCTTTTCTTATTCTTGTCCTCCTCCTCCTCCTCCTCCTCCTCCTTCTTTTACTTCTTCTTCTCTTTCTCTTATTCTACGTAGCTTAATTAGACTCATCCAACAAACCTAAATTGGCTAATTATCCATCTAAATGACATAATTAGCTTAGTTAGCTCCTAAATGGTCTATTTAATAAAAAATGACCTATACTTAGCTAATTATCCTCGAAATGACATAATTAGCTCCAAAAAGGCATTCTTAGCCAATTTAGCCCGAAGAAGGAGACGAGAGGAGAAGAAAGAGGAAAAATGAATGGAAGGAAGAAGAAGAAGAGGAGAAGAAGGAGAAGGAGATGGAGGAGGATAAGAAGAAGGAGGAGAAGGAGGATAAGAAGGAGAAGGAGCTCCTCCTTCTCCTTCTTCCTCCTTCTTCCTCCTTCTTCCTCCTTCTTCCTCCTTCTCCTTCTCCTTCTTCTTTTCTTCTTCTTCTCCTCTTCGGTCTCCTTCTCCTCCTCCTCCTGCTCCTCCTCCTCCTCCTCCTTCTTTTACTTCTTCTTCTCTTTCTCTTATTCTACGTAGCTTAATTACACTCATCCAACAAAGCCTAAATTGGCTAATTATCCATCTAAATGACATAATTAGCTTAGTTAGCTCCTAAATGGTCTATTTAATAAAAAATGACCTATACTTAGCTAATTATCCTCAAAATGACATAATTAGCTCCAAAAAGGAATTCTTAGCCAATTTAGCCCGAAGAAGGAGACGAGAGGAGAAGAAAGAGGAAAAATGAAAGGAAGGAAGAAGAAGAAGAGGAGAAGAAGGAGAAGGAGAGGGAGGAGGATAAGAAGAAGCAGGAGAAGGAGGAGAAGAAGGAGAAGGAGCTCCTCCTTCTCCTTCTTCCTCCGTCTTCCTCCTTCCTCCTTCTCCTTCTCCTTCTTCTTTTCTTCTTCTTCTCCTTTTCCGTCCCCTTCTCCTCCTCCTCCTCCTTCTTTTACTTCTTCTTCTCTTTCTCTTATTCTACATAGCTTAATTAGACTCATCCAACAAAGCCTAAATTGGCTAATTATCCATCTAAATGACATAATTAGCTTAGTTAGCTCCTAAATGGTCTATTTAATAAAAAATGACCTATACTTAGCTAATTATCCTCGAAATGACATAATTAGCTCCAAAAAGGCATTCTTAGCCAATTTAGCCCGAAGAAGGAGACGAGAGGAGAAGAAAGAGGAAAAATGAAAGGAAGGAAGAAGAAGAAGAGGAGAAGAAGGAGAAGGAGAGGGAGGAGGATAAGAAGAAGGAGGAGAAGGAGGAGAAGAAGGAGAAGGAGCTCCTCCTTCTCCTTCTTCCTCCTTCTCCTTCTCCTTCTTCTTTTCTTCTTCTTCTCCTCTTCCGTCTCCTTCTCCTCCTCCTCCTCCTCCTCCTCCTTCTTTTACTTCTTCTTCTCTTTCTCTTATTCTACGTAGCTTAATTAGACTCATCCAACAAAGCCTAAATTGGCAAATTATCCATCTAAATGACATAATTAGCTTAGTTAGCTCCTAAATGGTCTATTTAATAAAAAATGACCTATACTTAGCTAATTATCCTCGAAATGACATAATTAGCTCCAAAAAGGCATTCTTAGCCAATTTAGCCCGAAGAAGGAGACGAGAGGAGAAGAAAGAGGAAGAATGAAAGGAAGGAAGAAGAAGAAGAGGAGAAGAAGGAGAAGGAGAGGGAGGAGGATAAGAAGAAGGAGGAGAAGGAGGAGAAGAAGGAGAAGGAGCTCCTCCTTCTCCTTCTTCCTCCTTCTCCTTCTCCTTCTTCTTTTCTTCTTCTTCTCCTCTTCCGTCTCCTTCTCCTCCTCCTCCTCCTCCTCCTTCTTTTACTTCTTCTTCTCTTTCTCTTATTCTACGTAGCTTAATTACACTCATCCAACAAAGCCTAAATTGGCTAATTATCCATCTAAATGACATAATTAGCTTAGTTAGCTCCTAAATGGTCTATTTAATAAAAAATGACCTATACTTAGATAATTATCCTCGAAATGACATAATTAGCTCCAAAAAGGCATTCTTAGCCTATTTAGCCCGAAGAAGGAGACGAGAGGAGAAGAAAGAGGAAAAATGAAAGGAAGGAAGAAGAAAAAGAGGAGAAGAAGAAGAAGGAGAGGGAGGAGGATAAGAAGAAGGAAGAGAAGAAGGAGAAGGAGCTCCTCCTTCTCCTTCTTCCTCCTTCTTCCTCCTTCTCCTTCTCCTTCTTCTTTTCTTCTTCTTCTCCTCTTCCGTCTCCTACTCCTCCTCCTCCTCATCCTCCTCCTTCTTTTACTTCTTCTTCTCTTTGTCTTATTCTACGTAGCTTAATTAGACTCATCCAACAAAGCCTAAATTGGCAAATTATCCATCTAAATGACATAATTAGCTTAGTTAGCTCCTAAATGGTCTATTTAATAAAAAATGACCTATACTTAGCTAATTATCCTCGAAATGACATAATTAGCTCCAAAAAGGCATTCTTAGCCAATTTAGCCCGAATAAGGAAACGAGAGGAGAAGAAAGAGGAAACATGAAAGGAAGGAAGAAGAAGAAGAGGAGAAGAAGGAGAATGAGAGGGAGGAGGATAAGAAGAAGGAGGAGAAGGAGGAGAAGAAGGAGAAGGAGCTCCTCCTTCTCCTTCTTCCGCCTTCTCCTTCTCCTTCTTCTTTTCTTCATCTTCTCCTCTTCCGTCTCCTTCTCCTCCTCCTCCTCCTTCTTTTACTTCTTCTTCTCTTTCTCTTATTCTACGTAGCTTAATTAGACTCATCCAACAAAGCCTAAATTGGCTAATTATCCATCTAAATGACATAATTAGCTTAGTTAGCTCCTAAATGGTCTATTTAATAAAAAATGACCTATACTTAGCTAATTATCCTAGAAATGACATAATTAGCTCCAAAAAGGCATTCTTAGCCTATTTAGCCCGAAGAAGGAGACGAGAGGAGAGGAAAGAGGAAAAATGAAAGGAAGGAAGAAGAAAAAGAGGAGAAGAAGAAGAAGGAGAGGGAGGAGGATAAGAAGAAGGAGGAGAAGAAGGAGAAGGAGCTCCTCCTTCTCCTTCTTCCTCCTTCTTCCTCCTTCTCCTTCTCCTTCTTCTTTTCTTCTTCTTCTCCTCTTCCGTCTCCTACTCCTCCTCCTCCTCATCCTCCTCCTTCTTTTACTTCTTCTTCTCTTTGTCTTATTCTACGTAGCTTAATTAGACTCATCCAAAAAGCCTAAATTGGCTAATTATCCATCTAGATGACATAATTAGCTTAGTTAGCTCCTAAATGGTCTATTTAATAAAAAATGACCTATACTTAGCTAATTATCCTCGAAATGACATAATTAGCTCCAAAAAGGCATTCTTAGCCAATTTAGCCCGAAGAAGGAGACGAGAGGAGAAGAATGAGGAAAAATGAAAGGAAGGAAGGAAGAAGAAGAGGAGAAGAAGGAGAAGGAGAGGGAGGAGGATGAGAAGAAGGAGGAGAAGGAGGAGAAGAAGGAGAAGGAGATCCTCCTTCTCCTTCTTCCTCCTTCTTCCTCCTTCTCCTTCTCCTTCTTCTTTTCTTCTTCTTCTCCTCTTCCGTATCCTTCTCCTCCTCCTCCTCCTTCTTTTACTTCTTCTTCTCTTTCTCTTATTCTACGTAGCTTAATTAGACTCACCCAACAAAGCCTAACTTGGCTAATTATCCATCTAAGTGACATAATTAGCTTAGTTAGCTCCTAAATGGTCTATTTAATAAAAAATGACCTATACTTAGCTAATTATCCTCGAAATGACATAATTAGCTCCAAAAAGGCATTCTTAGCCAATTTAGGCCGAAGAAGGAGACGAGAGGAGAAGAAAGAGGAAAAATGAAAGGAAGGAAGAAGAAGAAGAGGAGAAGAAGAAGAAGGAGAGGGAGGAGGATAAGAAAAAGGAGGAGAAGAAGGAGAAGGAGCTCCTCCTTCTCCTTCTTCCTCCTTCTCCTTCTCCTTCTTCTTTTCTTCTTCTTCTCCTCTTCCGTCTCCTTCTCCTCCTCCTCCTCCTCCTTCTTTTACTTCTTCTTCTCTTTCTCTTATTCTACGTAGCTTAATTAGACTCATCCAATAAAGCCTAAATTGGCTAATTATCCATCTAAATGACATAATTAGCTTAGGTAGCTCCTAAATGGTTTATTTAATAAAAAATGACCTATACGTAGCTAATTATCCTCGAAATGACATAATTAGCTCCAAAAAGGCATTCTTAGACAATTTAGCCCGAAGAAGGAGACGAGAGGAGAAGAAAGAGGAAAATGAAAGGAAGGAAGAAGAAGAAGAGGAGAAGAAGGAGAAGGAGAGGGAGGAGGATAAGAAGAAGGAGGAGAAGGAGGAGAAGAAGACGAAGGAGCTCCTCCTTCTCCTTCTTCCTCCTTCTTCCTCCTTCTCCTTCTCCTTCTTCTTTTCTTATTCTTCTCCTCTTCCGTCTCCTTCTCCTCCTCCTCCTCCTCCTCCTTCTTTTACTTCTTCTTCTCTTTCTCTTATTCTACGTAGCTTAATTAGACTCATCCAACAAACCTAAATTGGCTAATTATCCATCTAAATGACATAATTAGCTTAGTTAGCTCCTAAATGGTCTATTTAATAAAAAATGACCTATACTTACCTAATTATCCTCGAAATGACATAATTAGCTCCAAAAAGGCATTCTTAGCCAATTTAGCCCGAAGAAGGAGACGAGAGGAGAAGAAAGAGGAAAAATGAAAGGAAGGAAGAAGAAGAAGAGGAGAAGAAGGAGAAGGAGATGGAGGAGGATAAGAAGAAGGAGGAGAAGGAGGAGAAGAAGGAGAAGGAGCTCCTCCTTCTCCTTCTTCCTCCTTCTTCCTCCTTCTTCCTCCTTCTCCTTCTCCTTCTTCTTTTCTTCTTCTTCTCCTCTTCGGTCTCCTTCTCCTCCTCCTCCTCCTCCTCCTCCTCCTCCTTCTTTTACTTCTTCTTCTCTTTCTCTTATTCTACGTAGCTTAATTACACTCATCCAACAAAGCCTAAATTGGCTAATTATCCATCTAAATGACATAATTAGCTTAGTTAGCTCCTAAATGGTCTATTTAATAAAAAATGACCTATACTTAGCTAATTATCCTCAAAATGACATAATTAGCTCCAAAAAGGCATTCTTAGCCAATTTAGCCCGAAGAAGGAGACGAGAGGAGAAGAAAGAGGAAAAATGAAAGGAAGGAAGAAGAAGAAGAGGAGAAGAAGGAGAAGGAGAGGGAGGAGGATAAGAAGAAGGAGGAGAAGGAGGAGAAGAAGGAGAAGGAGCTCCTCCTTCTCCTTCTTCCTCCTTCTTCCTCCTTCTTCCTCCTTCTCCTTCTCCTTCTTCTTTTCTTGTTCTTCTCCTTTTCCGTCCCCTTCTCCTCCTCCTCCTCCTTCTTTTACTTCTTCTTCTCTTTCTCTTATTCTACGTAGCTTAATTAGACTCATCCAACAAAGCCTAAATTGGCAAATTATCCATCTAAATGACATAATTAGCTTATTTGCTCCTAAATCGTCTATTTAATAAAAAATGACATATACTTAGCTAATTATCCTCGAAATGACATAATTAGCTCCAAAAAGGCATTCTTAGACAATTTAGCCCGAAGAAGGAGATGAGAGGAGAAGAAAGTGGAAAAATGAAAGGAAGGAAGAAGAAGAAGAGGAGAAGAAGGAGAAGGAGAGGGATGAGGATAAGAAGACGGAGGAGAAGGAGGAGAAGAAGGAGAAGGAGCTCCTCCTCCTCCTTCTTTTACGTCTTCTTCTCTTTCTCTTATTCTACATAGCTTAACTAGACTCATCCAACAAAGCCTAAATTGGCTAATTATCCATCTAAATGACATAATTAGCTTAGTTAGCTCCTAAATGGTCTATTTAATAAAAAATGACCTATACTTAGCTAATTATCCTCGAAATGACATAATTAGCTCCAAAAAGGCATTCTTAGACAATTTAGCCCAAAGAAGGAGACGAGAGGAGAAGAAAGTGGAAAAATGAAAGGAAGGAAGAAGAAGAAGAGGAGAAGAAGGAGAAGGAGAGGGAGGAGGATAAGAAGAAGGAGGAGAAGGAGGAGAAGAAGGAGAAGGAGCTCCTCCTTCTCCTTCTTCCTCCTTCTCCTTCTCCTTCTTCTTTTCTTCTTCTTCTCCTCTTCCATCTCCTTCTCCTCCTCCTCCTCCTCCTCCTCCTTCTTTTACTTCTTCTTCTCTTTCTCTTATTCTACTTAGCTTAATTAGACTCATCCAACAAAGCCTAAATTGGCTAATTATCCATCTAAATGACATAATTAGCTTAGTTAGCTCCTAAATGGTCTATTTAATAAAAAATGACCTATACTTAGCTAATTATCCTCGAAATGACATAATTAGCTCCAAAAAGGCATTCTTAGCCAATTTAGCCCGAAGAAGGAGACGAGAGGAGAAGAAAGAGGAAAAATGAAAGGAAGGAAGAAGAAGAAGAGGATAAGCACAAGAAGGAGACGGGGGAGGATAAGAAGAAGGAGGAGAAGATGGAGAAGGAGCTCCTCCTTCTCCTTCTTCCTCCTTCTTCCTCCTTCTCCTTCTCCTTCTTCTTTTCTTCTTATTCTCCTATTCCGTCTCTTTCTCCTCCTCCTCCTTCTTTTACTTCTTCTTCTCTTTCTCTTATTCTACTTAGCTTAATTAGACTCATCCAACAAAGCCTAAATTGGCTAATTATCCATCTAAATGACATAATTAGCTTAGTTAGCTCCTAAATGGTCTATTTAATAAAAAATGACCTATACTTAGCTAATTATCCTCGAAATGACATAATTAGCTCCAAAAAGGCATTCTTAGCCAATTTAGCCCGAAGAAGGAGACGAGAGGAGAAGAAAGAGGAAAAATGAAAGGAAGGAAGAAGAAGAAGAGGAGAAGCACAAGATGGAGAGGGAGGAGGATAAGAAGAAGGAGGAGAAGAAGGAGAAGGAGCTCCTCCTTCTCCTTCTTCCTCCTTCTTCCTCCTTCTCCTTCTCCTTCTTGTTTTCTTCTTCTTCTCCTCTTCCGTCTCCTTCTCGTCCTCCTCCTCCTCCTCCTCCTTCTTTTACTTCTTCTTCTCGTTCTCTTATTCTACGTAGCTTAATTAGACTCATCCAACAAAGCATATATTGGCTAATTATCCATCTAAATGACATAATTAGCTTAGTTAGCTCCTAAATGGTCTATTTAATAAAAAATGACCTATGCTTACCTAATTATCCTCGAAATGACATAATTAGCTCCAAAAAGGCATTCTTAGCCAATTTAGCCCGAAGAAGGAGACGAGAGGAGAAGAAAGAGGAAAAATGAAAGGAAGGAAGAAGAAGAAGAGGAGAAGCACAAGAAGGAGAGGGAGGAGGATAAGAAGAAGGAGGAGAAGAAGGAGAAGGAGCTCCTCCTTCTCCTTCTTCCTCCTTCTTCCTCCTTCTCCTTCTCCTTCTTGTTTTCTTCTTCTTCTCCTCTTCCGTCTCCTTCTCGTCCTCCTCCTCCTCCTCCTCCTTCTTTTACTTCTTCTTCTCGTTCTCTTATTCTACGTAGCTTAATTAGACTCATCCAACAAAGCCTATATTGGCTAATTATCCATCTAAATGACATAATTAGCTTAGTTAGCTCCTAAATGGTCTATTTAATAAAAAATGACCTACGCTTAGCTAATTATCCTCGAAATGACATAATTAGCTCCAAAAAGGCATTCTTAGCCAATTTAGCCCGAAGAAGGAGACGAGAGGAGAAGAAAGAGGAAAAATGAAAGGAAGGAAGAAGAAGAAGAGGACAAGCACAAGAAGGAGAGGGAGGAGGATAAGAAGAAGAAGGAGAAGAAGGAGAAGGAGCTCCTCCTTCTCCTTCTTCCTCCTTATCCTTCTCCTTCTTGTTTTCTTCTTCTCCTCCTCTTCCGTCTCCTTCTCATCCTCCTCCTCCTCCTCCTCCTTATTTTACTTCTTCTTCTCGTTCTCTTATTCTACGTAGCTTAATTAGACTCATCCAACAAAGTCTATATTGGCTAATTATCCATCTAAATGACATAATTAGCTTAGTTAGCTCCTAAATGGTCTATTTAATAAAAAATGACCTATGCTTAGCTAATTATCCTCGAAATGACATAATTAGCTCCAAGAAGGCATTCTTAGCTAATTTAGCCCGAAGAAGGAGACGAGAGGAGAAGAAAGAGGAAAAATGAAAGGAAGGAAGAAGAAGAAGAGGAGAAGAAGAAGAAGGAGAGGGAGGAGGATAAGAAGAAGGAGGAGAAGAACGAGAAGGAGCTCCTCCTTCTCCTTCTTCCTCCTTCTTCCTCCTTCTCCTTCTCCTTCTTCTTTTCTTCTTCTTATCCTCTTCCGTCTCCTACTCCTCCTCCTCCTCCTCCTCCTCCTTCTTTTACTTCTTCTTCTCTTTCTCTTATTCTACGTTGCTTAATTAGACTCATCCACCAAAGCCTAAATTGGCTGATTATCCATCTAAATGACATAATTAGCTTAGTTAGCTCCTAAATGGTCTATTTAATAAAAAATGACCTATACTTAGCTAATTATCCTCGAAATGACATAATTAGCTCCAAAAAGGCATTCTTAGCCAATTTAGCCCGAAGAAGGAGACGAGAGGAGAAGAAAGAGGAAGAATGAAAGGAAGGAAGAAGAAGAAGAGGATAAGCACAAGAAGGAGACGGAGGAGGATAAGAAGAAGGAGGAGAAGAAGGAGAAGGAGCTCCTCCTTCTCCTTCTTCCTCCTTCTTCCTCCTTCTCCTTCTCCTTCTTCTTTTGTTCTTCTTCTCCTCTTCCGTCTCCTTCTCCTCCTCCTCCTCCTCCTTCTTTTACTTCTTCTTCTCTTTCTCTTATTCTACTTAGCTTAATTAGACTCATCCAACAAAGCCTAAATTGGCTAATTATCCATCTAAATGACATAATTAGCTTAGTTAGCTCCTAAATGGTCTATTTAATAAAAAATGACCTATACTTAGCTAATTATCCTTGAAATGACATAATTAGCTCCAAAAAGGCATTCTTAGCCAATTTAGCCCGAAGAAGGAGACGAGAGGAGAAGAAAGTTGAAAAATGAAAGGAAGGAAGAAGAAGAAGAGGAGAAGCACAAGAAGGAGAGGGAGGAGGATAAGAAGAAGGAGGAGAAGAAGGAGAAGGAGCTCCTCCTTCTCCTTCTTCCTCCTTCTTCCTCCTTCTCCTTCTCCTTCTTGTTTTTTCTTCTTCTCCTCTTCCGTCTCCTTCTCGTCCTCCTCCTCCTCCTCCTCCTTCTTTTACTTCTTCTTCTCGTTCTCTTATTCTACGTAGCTTAATTAGACTCATCCAACAAAGCCTATATTGGCTAATTATCCATCTAAATGACATAATTAGCTTAGTTAGCTCCTAAATGGTCTATTTAATAAAAAATGACCTATGCTTAGCTAATTATCCTCGAAATGACATAATTAGCTCCAAAAAGGGATTCTTAGCCAATTTAGCCCGAAGAAGGAGACGAGAGGAGAACAAAGAGGAAAAATGAAAGGAAGGAAGAAGAAGAAGAGGAGAAGCACAAGAAGGAGAGGGAGGAGGATAAGAAGAAGGAGGAGAAGAAGGAGAAGGAGCTCCTCCTTCTCCTTCTTCCTCCTTCTTCCTCCTTCTCCTTCTCCTTCTTGTTTTCTTCTTCTTCTCCTCTTCCGTCTCCTTCTCGTCCTCCTCCTCCTCCTCCTCCTTCTTTTACTTCTTCTTCTCGTTCTCTTATTCTACATAGCTTAATTAGACTCATCCAACAAAGCCTATATTGGCTAATTATCCATCTAAATGACATAATTAGCTTAGTTAGCTCCTAAATGGTCTATTTAATAAAAAATGACCTATGCTTAGCTAATTATCCTCGAAATGACATAATTAGCTCCAAAAAGGCATTCTTAGCCAATTTAGCCCGAAGAAGGAGACGAGAGGAGAAGAAAGTTGAAAAATGAAAGGAAGGAAGAAGAAGAAGAGGAGAAGCACAAGAAGGAGAGGGAGGAGGATAAGAAGAAGGAGGAGAAGAAGGAGAAGGAGCTCCTCCTTCTCCTTCTTCCTCCTTCTTCCTCCTTCTCCTTCTCCTTCTTGTTTTTTCTTCTTCTCCTCTTCCGTCTCCTTCTCGTCCTCCTCCTCCTCCTCCTCCTTCTTTTACTTCTTCTTCTCGTTCTCTTATTCTACGTAGCTTAATTAGACTCATCCAACAAAGCCTATATTGGCTAATTATCCATCTAAATGACATAATTAGCTTAGTTAGCTCCTAAATGGTCTATTTAATAAAAAATGACCTATGCTTAGCTAATTATCCTCGAAATGACATAATTAGCTCCAAAAAGGCATTCTTAGCCAATTTAGCCCGAAGAAGGAGACGAGAGGAGAAGAAAGAGGAAAAATGAAAGGAAGGAAGAAGAAGAAGAGGAGAAGAAGAAGAAGGAGAGGGAGGAGGATAAGAAGAAGGAGAAGGAGCTCCTCCTTCTCCTTCTTCCTCCTTCTTCCTCCTTCTCCTTCTCCTTCTTCTTTTCTTCTTCTTCTCCTCTTCCGTCTCCTACTCCTCCTCCTCCTCCTCCTCCTTCTTTTACTTCTTCTTCTCTTTCTCTTATTCTACGTAGCTTAATTAGACTCATCCAACAAAGCCTAAATTGGCTAATTATCCATTTAAATGACATATTTAGCTTAGTTAGCTCCTAAATGGTCTATTTAATAAAAAATGACCTATACTTAGCTAATTATCCTCGACATGACATAATTTGCTCCAAAAAGGCATTCTTAGCCAATTTAGCCCGAAGAAGGAGATGAGAGGAGAAGAAAGAGGAAAAATGAAAGGAAGGAAGAAGAAGAAGAGGAGAAGAAGGAGAAGGAGAGGGAGGAGGATAAGAAGGAGGAGAAGGAGGAGAAGAAGGAGAAGGAGCTCCTCCTTCTCCTTCTGCCTCCTTCTCCTTCTCCTTCTTTTCTTCTTCTTCTCCTCTTCCGTCTCCTTCTCCTCCTCCTGCTCCTTCTTTTAATTCTTCTTCTCTTTCTCTTATTCTATGTAGCTTAATTAGGCTCATCCAACAAAGCCTAAATTGGCTAATTATCCATCTAAATGACATTATTAGCTTAGTTAGCTCCTAAATGGTATATTTAATAAAAAATGACCTATACTTAGCTAATTATCCTCGAAATGACATAATTAGCTCCAAAAAGGCATTCTTAGCCAATTTAGCCCGAAGAAGGAGACGAGAGGAGAAGAAAGAGGAAAAATGAAAGGAAGGAAGAAGAAGAAGAAGAGGAGAAGAAGAAGAAGGAGAGGGAGGAGGATAAGAAGAAGGAGGAGAAGAAGGAGAAGGAGCTCCTCCTTCTCCTTCTTCCTCCTTCTCCTTCTCCTTCTTCTTTTCTTCTTCTTCTCCTCTTCCGTCTCCTTCTCCTCCTCCTCCTCCTCCTCCTCCTTCTTTTACTTCTTCTTCTCTTTCTCTTATTCTACGTAGCTTAATTAGACTCATCCAACAAAGCCTAAATTGGCTAATTATCCATCTAAATGACATAATTAGCTTAGTTAGCTCCTAAATGGTCTATTTAATGAGAAATGACCTATACTTAGCTAATTATCCTCGAAATGACATAATTAGCTCCAAAAAGGCATTCTTAGACAATTTAGCCCGAAGAAGGAGACGAGAGGAGAAGAAAGAGGAAAAATGAAAGGAAGGAAGAAGAAGAAGAGGAGAAGAAGGAGAAGGAGAGGGAGGAGGATAAGAAGAAGGAGGAGAAGGAGGAGAAGAAGGAGAAGGAGCTCCTCCTTCTCCTTCTTCCTCCTTCTTCCTCCTTGTCCTTCTCCTTCTTCTTTTCTTATTCTTCTCCTCTTCCGTCTCCTTCTCCTCCTCCTCCTCCTCCTCCTCCTTCTTTTACTTCTTCTTCTCTTTCTCTTATTCTACGTAGCTTAATTAGACTCATCCAACAAACCTAAATTGGCTAATTATCCATCTAAATGACATAATTAGCTTAGTTAGCTCCTAAATGGTCTATTTAATAAAAAATGACCTATACTTAGCTAATTATCCTCGAAATGACATAATTAGCTCCAAAAAGGCATTCTTAGCCAATTTAGGCCGAAGAAGGAGACGAGAGGAGAAGAAAGAGGAAAAATGAAAGGAAGGAAGAAGAAGAAGAGGAGACGAAGAAGAAGGAGAGGGAGGAGGATAAGAAAAAGGAGGAGAAGAAGGAGAAGGAGCTCCTCCTTCTCCTTCTTCCTCCTTCTCCTTCTCTTTCTTCTTTTCTTCTTCTTCTCCTCTTCCGTCTCCTTCTCCTCCTCCTCCTCCTCCTTCTTTTACTTCTTCTTCTCTTTCTCTTATTCTACGTAGCTTAATTAGACTCATCCAACAAAGCCTAAATTGGCTAATTATCCATCTAAATGACATAATTAGCTTAGGTAGCTCCTAAATGGTCTATTTAATAAAAAATGACCTATACGTAGCTAATTATCCTCGAAATGACATAATTAGCTCCAAAAAGGCATTCTTAGACAATTTAGCCCGAAGAAGGAGACGAGAGGAGAAGAAAGAGGAAAAATGAAAGGAAGGAAGAAGAAGAAGAGGAGAAGAAGGAGAAGGAGAGGGAGGAGGATAAGAAGAAGGAGGAGAAGGAGGAGAAGAAGGAGAAGGAGCTCCTCCTTCTCCTTCTTCCTCCTTCTCCTTCTCCTTCTTCTTTTCTTATTCTTCTCCTCTTCCGTCTCCTTCTCCTCCTCCTCCTCCTCCTCCTTCTTTTACTTCTTCTTCTCTTTCTCTTATTCTACGTAGCTTCATTAGACTCATCCAACAAACCTAAATTGGCTAATTATCCATCTAAATGACATAATTAGCTTAGTTAGCTCCTAAATGGTCTATTTAATAAAAAATGACCTATACTTAGCTAATTATCCTCGAAATGACATAATTAGCTCCAAAAAGGCATTCTTAGCCAATTTAGCCCGAAGAAGGAGACGAGAGGAGAAGAAAGAGGAAAAATGAAAGGAAGGAAGAAGAAGAAGAGGAGAAGAAGGAGAAGGAGATGGAGGAGGATAAGAAGAAGGAGGAGAAGGAGCAGAAGAAGGAGAAGGAGCTCCTCCTTCTCCTTCTTCCTCCTTCTTCCTCCTTCTTCCTCCTTCTCCTTCTCCTTCTTCTTTTCTTCTTCTTCTCCTCTTCGGTCTCCTTCTCCTCCTCCTCCTCCTCCTCCTCCTCCTTCTTTTACTTCTTCTTCTCTTTCTCTTATTCTACGTAGCTTAATTACACTCATCCAACAAAGCCTAAATTGGCTAATTATCCATCTAAATGACATAATTAGCTTAGTTAGCTCCTAAATGGTCTATTTAATAAAAAATGACCTATACTTAGCTAATTATCCTCAAAATGACATAATTAGCTCCAAAAAGGCATTCTTAGCCAATTTAGCCCGAAGAAGGAGATGAGAGGAGAAGAAAGTGGAAAAATGAAAGGAAGGAAGAAGAAGAAGAGGAGAAGAAGGAGAAGGAGAGGGAGGAGGATAAGAAGACGGAGGAGAAGGAGGAGAAGAAGGAGAAGGAGCTCCTCCTTCTCCTTCTTCCTCCTTCTTCCTCCTTCTTCCTCCTTCTCCTTCTCCTTCTTCTTTTCTTGTTCTTCTCCTTTTCCGTCCCCTTCTCCTCCTCCTCCTCCTTCTTTTACTTCTTCTTCTCTTTCTCTTATTCTACGTAGCTTAATTAGACTCATCCAACAAAGCCTAAATTGGCAAATTATCCATCTAAATGACATAATTAGCTTATTAGCTCCTAAATCGTCTATTTAATAAAAAATGACCTATACTTAGCTAATTATCCTCGAAATGACATAATTAGCTCCAAAAAGGCATTCTTAGACAATTTAGCCCGAAGAAGGAGATGAGAGGAGAAGAAAGTGGAAAAATGAAAGGAAGGAAGAAGAAGAAGAGGAGAAGAAGGAGAAGGAGAGGGAGGAGGATAAGAAGACGGAGGAGAAGGAGGAGAAGAAGGAGAAGGAGCTCCTTCCTCCTCCTCCTCCTTCTTTTACGTCTTCTTCTCTTTCTCTTATTCTACATAGCTTAACTAGACTCATCCAACAAAGCCTAAATTGGCTAATTATCCATCTAAATGACATAATTAGCTTAGTTAGCTCCTAAATGGTCTATTTAATAAAAAATGACCTATACTTAGCTAATTATCCTTGAAATGACATAATTAGCTCCAAAAAGGCATTCTTAGACAATTTAGCCCAAAGAAGGAGACGAGAGGAGAAGAAAGTGGAAAAATGAAAGGAAGGAAGAAGAAGAAGAGGAGAAGAAGGAGAAGGAGAGGGAGGAGGATAAGAAGAAGGAGGAGAAGGAGGAGAAGAAGGAGAAGGAGCTCCTCCTTCTCCTTCTTCCTCCTTCTCCTTCTCCTTCTTCTTTTCTTCTTCTTCTCCTCTTCCATCTCCTTCTCCTCCTCCTCCTCCTCCTCCTCCTTCTTTTACTTCTTCTTCTCTTTCTCTTATTCTACTTAGCTTAATTAGACTCATCCAACAAAGCCTAAATTGGCTAATTATCCATCTAAATGACATAATTAGCTTAGTTAGCTCCTAAATGGTCTATTTAATAAAAAATGACCTATACTTAGCTAATTATCCTCGAAATGACATAATTAGCTCCAAAAAGGCATTCTTAGCCAATTTAGCCCGAAGAAGGAGACGAGAGGAGAAGAAAGAGGAAAAATGAAAGGAAGGAAGAAGAAGAAGAGGATAAGCACAAGAAGGAGACGGGGGAGGATAAGAAGAAGGAGGAGAAGATGGAGAAGGAGCTCCTCCTTCTCCTTCTTCCTCCTTCTTCCTCCTTCTCCTTCTCCTTCTTCTTTTCTTCTTATTCTCCTATTCCGTCTCTTTCTCCTCCTCCTCCTCCTCCTCCTCCTTCTTTTACTTCTTCTTCTCTTTCTCTTATTCTACTTAGCTTAATTAGACTCATCCAACAAAGCCTAAATTGGCTAATTATCCATCTAAATGACATAATTAGCTTAGTTAGCTCCTAAATGGTCTATTTAATAAAAAATGACCTATACTTAGCTAATTATCCTCGAAATGACATAATTAGCTCCAAAAAGGCATTCTTAGCCAATTTAGCCCGAAGAAGGAGACGAGAGGAGAAGAAAGAGGAAAAATGAAAGGAAGGAAGAAGAAGAAGAGGAGAAGCACACGAAGGAGAGGGAGGAGGATAAGAAGAAGGAGGAGAAGAAGGACAAGGAGCTCCTCCTTCTCCTTCTTCCTCCTTCTTCCTCCTTCTCCTTCTCCTTCTTGTTTTCTTCTTCTTCTCCTCTTCCGTCTCCTTCTCGTCCTCCTCCTCCTCCTCCTCCTTCTTTTACTTCTTCTTCTCGTTTTCTTATTCTACGTAGCTTAATTAGACTCATCCAACAAAGCCTATATTGGCTAATTATCCATCTAAATGACATAATTAGCTTAGTTAGCTCCTAAATGGTCTATTTAATAAAAAATGACCTACGCTTAGCTAATTATCCTCGAAATGACATAATTAGCTCCAAAAAGGCATTCTTAGCCAATTTAGCCCGAAGAAGGAGACGAGAGGAGAAGAAAGAGGAAAAATGAAAGGAAGGAAGAAGAAGAAGAGGAGAAGCACAAGAAGGAGAGGGAGGAGGATAAGAAGAAGAAGGAGAAGAAGGAGAAGGAGCTCCTCCTTCTCCTTCTTCCTCCTTCTCCTTCTCCTTCTTGTTTTCTTCTTCTCCTCCTCTTCCGTCTCCTTCTCGTCCTCCTCCTCCTCCTCCTCCTTATTTTACTTCTTCTTCTCGTTCTCTTATTCTACGTAGCTTAATTAGACTCATCCAACAAAGTCTATATTGGCTAATTATCCATCTAAATGACATAATTAGCTTAGTTAGCTCCTAAATGGTCTATTTAATAAAAAATGACCTATGCTTAGCTAATTATCCTCGAAATAACATAATTAGCTCCAAGAAGGCATTCTTAGCCAATTTTGCCCGAAGAAGGAGACGAGAGGAGAAGAAAGAGGAAAAATGAAAGGAAGGAAGAAGAAGAAGAGGAGAAGAAGAAGAAGGAGAGGGAGGAGGATAAGAAGAAGGAGGAGAAGAACGAGAAGGAGCTCCTCCTTCTCCTTCTTCCTCCTTCTTCCTCCGTCTCCTTCTCCTTCTTCTTTTCTTCTTCTTCTCCTCTTCCGTCTCCTACTCCTCCTCCTCCTCCTCCTCCTCCTTCTTTTACTTCTTCTTCTCTTTCTCTTATTCTACGTAGCTTAATTAGACTCATCCACCAAAGCCTAAATTGGCTGATTATCCATCTAAATGACATAATTAGCTTAGTTAGCTCCTAAATGGTCTATTTAATAAAAAATGACCTATACTTAGCTAATTATCCTCGAAATGACATAATTAGCTCCAAAAAGGCATTCTTAGCCAATTTAGCCCGAAGAAGGAGACGAGAGGAGAAGAAAGAGGAAGAATGAAAGGAAGGAAGAAGAAGAAGAGGATAAGCACAAGAAGGAGACGGAGGAGGATAAGAAGAAGGAGGAGAAGAAGGAGAAGGAGCTCCTCCTTCTCCTTCTTCCTCCTTCTTCCTCCTTCTCCTTCTCCTTCTTCTTTTGTTCTTCTTCTCCTCTTCCGTCTCCTTCTCCTCCTCCTCCTCCTCCTTCTTTTACTTCTTCTTCTCTTTCTCTTATTCTACTTAGCTTAATTAGACTCATCCAACAAAGCCTAAATTGGCTAATTATCCATCTAAATGACATAATTAGCTTAGTTAGCTCCTAAATGGTCTATTTAATAAAAAATGACCTATACTTAGCTAATTATCCTTGAAATGACATAATTAGCTCCAAAAAGGCATTCTTAGCCAATTTAGCCCGAAGAAGGAGACGAGAGGAGAAGAAAGAGGAAAAATGAAAGGAAGGAAGAAGAAGAAGAGGAGAAGCACAAGAAGGAGAGGGAGGAGGATAAGAAGAAGGAGGAGAAGAAGGAGAGGGAGCTCCTCCTTCTCCTTCTTCCTCCTTCTTCCTCCTTCTCCTTCTCCTTCTTGTTTTCTTCTTCTTCTCCTCTTCCGTCTCCTTCTCGTCCTCCTCCTCCTCCTCCTCCTTCTTTTACTTCTTCTTCTCGTTCTCTTATTCTACGTAGCTTAATTAGACTCATCCAACAAAGCCTATATTGGCTAATTATCCATCTAAATGACATAATTAGCTTAGTTAGCTCCTAAATGGTCTATTTAATAAAAAATGACCTATGCTTAGCTAATTATCCTCGAAATGACATAATTAGCTCCAAAAAGGGATTCTTAGCCAATTTAGCCCGGAGAAGGAGACGAGAGGAGAACAAAGAGGAAAAATGAAAGGAAGGAAGAAGAAGAAGAGGAGAAGCACAAGAAGGAGAGGTAGGAGGATAAGAAGAAGGAGGAGAAGAAGGAGAAGGAGCTCCTCCTTCTCCTTCTTCCTCCTTCTTCCTCCTTCTTCCTCCTTCTCCTTCTCCTTCTTGTTTTCTTCTTCTTCTCCTCTTCCGTCTCCTTCTCGTCCTCCTCCTCCTCCTCCTCCTTCTTTTACTTCTTCTTCTCGTTCTCTTATTCTACGTAGCTTAATTAGACTCATCCAACAAAGCCTATATTGGCTAATTATCCATCTAAATGACATAATTAGCTTAGTTAGCTCCTAAATGGTATATTTAATAAAAAATGACCTATGCTTAGCTAATTATCCTCGAAATGACATAATTAGCTCCAAAAAGGCATTCTTAGCCAATTTAGCCCGAAGAAGGAGACGAGAGGAGAAGAAAGAGGAAAAATGAAAGGAAGGAAGAAGAAGAAGAGGAGAAGAAGAAGAAGGAGAGGGAGGAGGATAAGAAGAAGGAGAAGGAGCTCCTCCTTCTCCTTCTTCCTCCTTCTTCCTCCTTCTCCTTCTCCTTCTTCTTTTCTTCTTCTTCTCCTCTTCCGTCTCCTACTCCTCCTCCCCCTCCTCCTCCTTCTTTTACTTCTTCTTCTCTTTCTCTTATTCTACGTAGCTTAATTAGACTCATCCAACAAAGCCTAAATTGGCTAATTATCCATTTAAATGACATATTTAGCTTAGTTAGCTCCTAAATGGTCTATTTAATAAAAAATGACCTATACTTAGCTAATTATCCTCGACATGACATAATTAGCTCCAAAAAGGCATTCTTAGCCAATTTAGCCCGAAGAAGGAGATGAGAGGAGAAGAAAGAGGAAAAATGAAAGGAAGGAAGAAGAAGAAGAGGAGAAGAAGGAGAAGGAGAGGGAGGAGGATAAGAAGGAGGAAAAGGAGGAGAAGAAGGAGAAGGAGCTCCTCCTTCTCCTTCTGCCTCCTTCTCCTTCTCCTTCTTTTCTTCTTCTTCTCCTCTTCCGTCTCCTTCTCCTCCTCCTGCTCCTTCTTTTACTTCTTCTTCTCTTTCTCTTATTCTATGTAGCTTAATTAGACTCATCCAACAAAGCCTAAATTGGCTAATTATCCATCTAAATGACATTATTAGCTTAGTTAGCTCCTAAATGGTATATTTAATAAAAAATGACCTATACTTAGCTAATTATCCTCGAAATGACATAATTAGCTCCAAAAAGGCACTCTTAGCCAATTTAGCCCGAAGAAGGAGACGAGAGGAGAAGAAAGAGGAAAAATGAAAGGAAGGAAGAAGAAGAAGAAGAGGAGAAGAAGAAGAAGGAGAGGGAGGAGGATAAGAAGAAGGAGGAGAAGAAGGAGAAGGAGCTCCTCCTTCTCCTTCTTCCTCCTTCTCCTTCTCCTTCTTCTTTTCTTCTTCTTCTCCTCTTCCGTCTCCTTCTCCTCCTCCTCCTCCTCCTCCTCCTTCTTTTACTTCTTCTTCTCTTTCTCTTATTCTACGTAGCTTAATTAGACTCATCCAACAAAGCCTAAATTGGCTAATTATCCATCTAAATGACATAATTAGCTTAGTTAGCTCCTAAATGGTCTATTTAATGAAAAATGACCTATACTTAGCTAATTATCCTCGAAATGACATAATTAGCTCCAAAAAGGCATTCTTAGACAATTTAGCCCGAAGAAGGAGACGAGAGGAGAAGAAAGAGGAAAAATGAAAGGAAGGAAGAAGAAGAAGAGGAGAAGAAGGAGAAGGAGAGGGAGGAGGATAAGAAGAAGGAGGAGAAGGAGGAGAAGAAGGAGAAGGAGCTCCTCCTTCTCCTTCTTCCTCCTTCTTCCTCCTTGTCCTTCTCCTTCTTCTTTTCTTATTCTTCTCCTCTTCCGTCTCCTTCTCCTCCTCCTCCTCCTCCTCCTCCTTCTTTTACTTCTTCTTCTCTTTCTCTTATTCTACGTAGCTTAATTAGACTCATCCAACAAACCTAAATTGGCTAATTATCCATCTAAATGACATAATTAGCTTAGTTAGCTCCTAAATGGTCTATTTAATAAAAAATGACCTATACCTAGCTAATTATCCTCGAAATGACATAATTAGCTCCAAAAAGGCATTCTTAGCCAATTTAGCCCGAAGAAGGAGACGAGAGGAGAAGAAAGAGGAAAAATGAAAGGAAGGAAGAAGAAGAAGAGGAGAAGAAGAAGAAGGAGAGGGAGGAGGATAAGAAGAAGGAGAAGGAGCTCCTCCTTCTCCTTCTTCCTCCTTCTTCCTCCTTCTCCTTCTCCTTCTTCTTTTCTTCTTCTTCTCCTCTTCCGTCTCCTACTCCTCCTCCTCCTCCTCCTCCTTCTTTTACTTCTTCTTCTCTTTCTCTTATTCTACGTAGCTTAATTAGACTCATCCAACAAAGCCTAAATTGGCTAATTATCCATTTAAATGACATATTTAGCTTAGTTAGCTCCTAAATGGTCTACTTAATAAAAAATGACCTATACTTAGCTAATTATCCTCGACATGACATAATTAGCTCCAAAAAGGCATTCTTAGCCAATTTAGCCCGAAGAAGGAGATGAGAGGAGAAGAAAGAGGAAAAATGAAAGGAAGGAAGAAGAAGAAGAGGAGAAGAAGGAGAAGGAGAGGGAGGAGGATAAGAAGGAGGAGAAGGAGGAGAAGAAGGAGAAGGAGCTCCTCCTTCTCCTTCTGCCTCCTTCTCCTTCTCCTTCTTTTCTTCTTCTTCTCCTCTTCCGTCTCCTTCTCCTCCTCCTGCTCCTTCTTTTACTTCTTCTTCTCTTTCTCTTATTCTATGTAGCTTAATTAGACTCATCCAACAAAGCCTAAATTGGCTAATTATCCATCTAAATGACATTATTAGCTTAGTTAGCTCCTAAATGGTATATTTAATAAAAAATGACCTATACTTAGCTAATTATCCTCGAAATGACATAATTAGCTCCAAAAAGGCACTCTTAGCCAATTTAGCCCGAAGAAGGAGACGAGAGGAGAAGAAAGAGGAAAAATGAAAGGAAGGAAGAAGAAGAAGAAGAGGAGAAGAAGAAGAAGGAGAGGGAGGAGGATAAGAAGAAGGAGGAGAAGAAGGAGAAGGAGCTCCTCCTTCTCCTTCTTCCTCCTTCTCCTTCTCCTTCTTCTTTTCTTCTTCTTCTCCTCTTCCGTCTCCTTCTCCTCCTCCTCCTCCTCCTCCTCCTTCTTTTACTTCTTCTTCTCTTTCTCTTATTCTACGTAGCTTAATTAGACTCATCCAACAAAGCCTAAATTGGCTAATTATCCATCTAAATGACATAATTAGCTTAGTTAGCTCCTAAATGGTCTATTTAATGAAAAATGACCTATACTTAGCTAATTATCCTCGAAATGACATAATTAGCTCCAAAAAGGCATTCTTAGACAATTTAGCCCGAAGAAGGAGACGAGAGGAGAAGAAAGAGGAAAAATGAAAAGAAGGAAGAAGAAGAAGAGGAGAAGAAGGAGAAGGAGAGGGAGGAGGATAAGAAGAAGGAGGAGAAGGAGGAGAAGAAGGAGAAGGAGCTCCTCCTTCTCCTTCTTCCTCCTTCTTCCTCCTTGTCCTTCTCCTTCTTCTTTTCTTATTCTTCTCCTCTTCCGTCTCCTTCTCCTCCTCCTCCTCCTCCTCCTCCTCCTTCTTTTACTTCTTCTTCTCTTTCTCTTATTCTACGTAGCTTAATTAGACTCATCCAACAAACCTAAATTGGCTAATTATCCATCTAAATGACATAATTAGCTTAGTTAGCTCCTAAATGGTCTATTTAATAAAAAATGACCTATACCTAGCTAATTATCCTCGAAATGACATAATTAGCTCCAAAAAGGCATTCTTAGCCAATTTAGCCCGAAGAAGGAGACGAGAGGAGAAGAAAGAGGAAAAATGAAAGGAAGGAAGAAGAAGAAGAGGAGAAGAAGAAGAAGGAGAGGGAGGAGGATAAGAAGAAGGAGAAGGAGCTCCTCCTTCTCCTTCTTCCTCCTTCTTCCTCCTTCTCCTTCTCCTTCTTATTTTCTTCTTCTTCTCCTCTTCCGTCTCCTACTCCTCCTCCTCCTCCTCCTCCTTCTTTTACTTCTTCTTCTCTTTCTCTTATTCTACGTAGCTTAATTAGACTCATCCAACAAAGCCTAAATTTTCTAATTATCCATTTAAATGACATATTTAGCTTAGTTAGCTCCTAAATGGTCTATTTAATAAAAAATGACCTATACTTAGCTAATTATCCTCGACATGACATAATTAGCTCCAAAAAGGCATTCTTAGCCAATTTAGCCCGAAGAAGGAGATGAGAGGAGAAGAAAGAGGAAAAATGAAAGGAAGGAAGAAGAAGAAGAGGAGAAGAAGGAGAAGGAGAGGGAGGAGGATAAGAAGGAGGAGAAGGAGGAGAAGAAGGAGAAGGAGCTCCTCCTTCTCCTTCTGCCTCCTTCTCCTTCTCCTTCTTTTCTTCTTCTTCTCCTCTTCCGTCTCCTTCTCCTCCTCCTGCTCCTTCTTTTACTTCTTCTTCTCTTTCTCTTATTCTATGTAGCTTAATTAGACTCATCCAACAAAGCCTAAATTGGCTAATTATCCATCTAAATGACATTATTAGCTTAGTTAGCTCCTAAATGGTATATTTAATAAAAAATGACCTATACTTAGCTAATTATCCTCGAAATGACATAATTAGCTCCAAAAAGGCACTCTTAGCCAATTTAGCCCGAAGAAGGAGACGAGAGGAGAAGAAAGAGGAAAAATGAAAGGAAGGAAGAAGAAGAAGAAGAGGAGAAGAAGAAGAAGGAGAGGGAGGAGGATAAGAAGAAGGAGGAGAAGAAGGAGAAGGAGCTCCTCCTTCTCCTTCTTCCTCCTTCTCCTTCTCCTTCTTCTTTTCTTCTTCTTCTCCTCTTCCGTCTCCTTCTCCTCCTCCTCCTCCTCCTCCTCCTTCTTTTACTTCTTCTTCTCTTTCTCTTATTCTACGTAGCTTAATTAGACTCATCCAACAAAGCCTAAATTGGCTAATTATCCATCTAAATGACATAATTAGCTTAGTTAGCTCCTAAATGGTCTATTTAATGAAAAATGACCTATACTTAGCTAATTATCCTCGAAATGACATAATTAGCTCCAAAAAGGCATTCTTAGACAATTTAGCCCGAAGAAGGAGACGAGAGGAGAAGAAAGAGGAAAAATGAAAGGAAGGAAGAAGAAGAAGAGGAGAAGAAGGAGAAGGAGAGGGAGGAGGATAAGAAGAAGGAGGAGAAGGAGGATAAGAAGGAGAAGGAGCTCCTCCTTCTCCTTCTTCCTCCTTCTTCCTCCTTGTCCTTCTCCTTCTTCTTTTCTTATTCTTCTCCTCTTCCGTCTCCTTCTCCTCCTCCTCCTCCTCCTCCTCCTTCTTTTACTTCTTCTTCTCTTTCTCTTATTCTACGTAGCTTAATTAGACTCATCCAACAAACCTAAATTGGCTAATTATCCATCTAAATGACATAATTAGCTTAGTTAGCTCCTAAATGGTCTATTTAATAAAAAATGACCTATACCTAGCTAATTATCCTCGAAATGACATAATTAGCTCCAAAAAGGCATTCTTAGCCAATTTAGCCCGAAGAAGGAGACGAGAGGAGAAGAAAGAGGAAAAATGAAAGGAAGGAAGAAGAAGAAGAGGAGAAGAAGGAGAAGGAGAAGGAGATGGAGGAGGATAAGAAGAAGGAGGAGAAGGAGGAGAAGAAGGAGAAGGAGCTCCTCCTTCTCCTTCTTCCTCCTTCTTCCTCCTTCTTCCTCCTTCTCCTTCTCCTTCTTCTTTTCTTCTTCTTCTCCTCTTCGGTCTCCTTCTCCTCCTCCTCCTCCTTCTTTTACTTCTTCTTCTCTTTCTCTTATTCTACGTAGCTTAATTACACTCATCCAACAAAGCCTAAATTGGCTAATTAGCCATCTAAATGACATAATTAGCTTAGTTAGCTCCTAAATGGTCTATTTAATTAAAAATGACCTATACTTAGCTAATTATCCTCAAAATGACATAATTAGCTCCAAAAAGGCATTCTTAGCCAATATAGCCCGAAGAAGGAGACGAGAGGAGAAGAAAGAGGAAAAATGAAAGGAAGGAAGAAGAAGAAGAGGAGAAGAAGGAGAAGGAGAGGGAGGAGGATAAGAAGAAGGAGGAGAAGGAGGAGAAGAAGGAGAAGGAGCTCCTCCTTCTCCTTCTTCCTCCTTCTTCCTCCTTTTTCCTCCTTCTCCTTCTCCTTCTTCTTTTCTTCTTCTTCTCCTCTTCCGTCCCCTTCTCCTCCTCCTCCTCCTCCTCCTCCTTGTTTTACTTCTTCTTCTCTTTCTCTTATTCTACTTAGCTTAATTAGACTCATCCAACAAAGCCTAAATTGGCTAATTATCCATCTAAATGACATAATTAGCTTAGTTAGCTCCTAAATGGTCTATTTAATAAAAAATGACCTATACTTAGCTAATTATCCTCGAAATGACATAATTAGCTCCAAAAAGGCATTCTTAGCCAATTTAGCCCGAAGAAGGAGACGAGAGGAGAAGAAAGAGGAAAAATGAAAGGAAGGAAGAAGAAGAAGAGGATAAGCACAAGAAGGAGACGGAGGAGGATAAGAAGAAGGAGGAGAAGAAGGAGAAGGAGCTCCTCCTTCTCCTTCTTCCTCCTTCTTCCTCCTTCTCCTTCTCCTTCTTCTTTTCTTCTTCTTCTCCTATTCCGTCTCCTTCTCCTCCTCCTCCTTCTTTTACTTCTTCTTCGCTTTCTCTTATTCTACTTAGCTTAATTAGACTCATCCAACAAAGCCTAAATTGGCTAATTATCCATCTAAATGACATAATTAGCTTAGTTAGCTCCTAAATGGTCTATTTAATAAAAAATGACCTATACTTAGCTAATTATCCTCGAAATGACATAATTAGCTCCAAAAAGGCATTCTTAGCCAATTTAGCCCGAAGAAGGAGACGAGAGGAGAAGAAAGAGGAAAAATGAAAGGAAGGAAGAAGAAGAAGAGGAGAAGCACAAGAAGGAGAGGGAGGAGGATAAGAAGAAGGAGGAGAAGAAGGAGAAGGAGCTCCTCCTTCTCCTTCTTCCTCCTTCTTCCTCCTTCTCCTTCTCGTTCTTGTTTTCTTCTTCTTCTCCTCTTCCGTCTCCTTCTCGTCCTCCTCCTCCTCCTCCTCCTTCTTTTACTTCTTCTTCTCGTTCTCTTATTCTACGTAGCTTAATTAGACTCATCCAACAAAGCCTATATTGGCTAATTATCCATCTAAATGACATAATTAGCTTAGTTAGCTCCTAAATGGTCTATTTAATGAAAAATGACCTATGCTTAGCTAATTATCCTCGAAATGACATAATTAGCTCCAAAAAGGCATTCTTAGCCAATTTAGCCCGAAGAAGGAGACGAGAGGAGAAGAAAGACGAAAAATGAAAGGAAGGAAGAAGAAGAAGAGGAGAAGCACTAGAAGGAGAGGGAGGAGGATAAGAAGAAGGAGGAGTAGAAGGAGAAGGAGCTCCTCCTTCTCCTTCTTCCTCCTTCTTCCTCCTTCTCCTTCTCCTTCTTGTTTTCTTCTTCTTCTCCTCTTCTGTCTCCTTCTCGTCCTCCTCCTCCTCCTCCTCCTTCTTTTACTTCTTCTTCTCGTTCTCTTATTCTACGTAGCTTAATTAGACTCATCCAACAAAGCCTATATTAGCTAATTATCCATCTAAATGACATAATTACCTTAGTTAGCTCCTAAATGGTCTATTTAATAAAAAATGACCTACGCTTAGCTAATTATCCTCGAAATGACATAATTAGCTCCAAAAAGGCATTCTTAGCCAATTTAGCCCGAAGAAGGAGACGAGAGGAGAAGAAAGAGGAAAAATGAAAGGAAGGAAGAAGAAGAAGAGGAGAAGCACAAGAAGGAGAGGGAGGAGGATAAGAAGAAGGAGGAGAAGAAGGAGAAGGAGCTCCTCCTTCTCCTTCTTCCTCCTTCTTCCTCCTTCTCCTTCTCCTTCTTGTTTTCTTCTTCTTCTCCTCTTCCGTCTCCTTCTCGTCCTCCTCCTCCTCCTCCTCGTTCTTTTACTTCTTCTTCTCGTTCTCTTATTCTACGTAGCTTAATTAGACTCATCCAACAAAGCCTATATTGGCTAATTATCCATCTAAATGACAAAATTAGCTTAGTTAGCTCCTAAATGGTCTATTTAATAAAAAATGACCTATGCTTAGCTAATTATCCTCGAAATGACATAATTAGCTCCAAAAAGGCATTCTTAGCCAATTTAGCCCGAAGAAGGAGACGAGAGGAGAACAAAGAGGAATAATGAAAGGAAGGAAGAAGAAGAAGAGGAGAAGCACAAGAAGGAGAGGGAGGAGGATAAGAAGAAGGAGGAGAAGAAGGAGAAGGAGCTCCTCCTTCTCCTTCTTCCTCCTTCTTCCTCCTTCTCCTTCTCCTTCTTGTTTTCTTCTTCTTCTCCTCTTCCGTCTCCTTCTCGTCCTCCTCCTCCTCCTCCTCCTTCTTTTACTTCTTCTTCTCGTTCTCTTATTCTACGTAGCTTAATTAGACTCATCCAACAAAGCCTATATTGGCTAATTATCCATCTAAATGACATAATTAGCTTAGTTAGCTCCTAAATGGTCTATTTAATAAAAAATGACCTACGCTTAGCTAATTATCCTCGAAATGACATAATTAGCTCCAAAAAGGCATTCTTAGCCAATTTAGCCCGAAGAAGGAGACGAGAGGAGAAGAAAGAGGAAAAATGAAAGGAAGGAAGAAGAAGAAGAGGAGAAGCACAAGAAGGAGAGGGAGGAGGATAAGAAGGAGAAGGAGCTCCTCCTTCTCCTTCTTCCTCCTTCTTCCTCCTTCTCCTTCTCCTTCTTGTTTTTTTCTTCTTCTCCTCTTCCGTCTCCTTCTCGTCCTCCTCCTCCTCCTCCTCCTTCTTTTACTTCTTCTTCTCGTTCTCTTATTCTACGTAGCTTAATTAGACTCATCCAACAAAGCCTATATTGGCTAATTATCCATCTAAATGACATAATTAGCTTAGTTAGCTCCTACATGGTCTATTTAATAAAAAATGACCTATGCTTAGCTAATTATCCTCGAAATGACATAATTAGCTCCCAAAAGGCATTCTTAGCCAATTTAGCCCGAAGAAGGAGACGAGAGGAGAAGAAAGAGGAAAAATGAAAGGAAGGAAGAAGAAGAAGAGGAGAAGAAGAAGAAGGAGAGGGAGGAGTATAAGAAGAAGGAGGAGAAGAAGGAAAAGGAGCTCCTCCTTCTCCTTCTTCCTCCTTCTTCCTCCTTCTCCTTCTCCTTCTTCTTTTCTTCTTCTTCTCCTCTTCCGTCTCCTACTCCTCCTGCTCCTCCTCCTCCTCCTTCTTTTACTTCTTCTTCTCTTTCTATTATTCTACGTAGCTTAATTAGACTCATCCAACAAAGCCTAAATTGGCTAATTATCCATCTAAATGACATATTTAGCTTAGTTAGCTACTAAATGGTCTATTTAATAAAAAATGACCTATACTTAGCTAATTATCCTCGACATGACATAATTAGCTCCAAAAAGGCATTCTTAGCCAATTTAGCCCGAAGAAGGAGATAAGAGGAGAAGAAAGAGGAAAAATGAAAGGAAGGAAGAAGAAGAAGAGGAGAAGAAGGAGAAGGAGAGGGAGGAGGATAAGAAGGAGGAGAAGGAGGAGAAGAAGGAGAAGGAGCTCCTCCTTCTCCTTCTGCCTCCTTCTCCTTCTTTTCTTCTTCTTCTCCTCTTCCGTCTCCTTCTCCTCCTCCTGCTCCTTCTTTTACTTCTTCTTCTCTTTCTCTTATTCTATGTAGCTTAATTAGACTCATCCAACAAAGCCTAAATTGGCTAATTATCCATCTAAATGACATAATTAGCTTAGTTAGCTCCTAAATGGTATATTTAATAAAAAATGACCTATACTTAGCTAATTATCCTCGAAATGACATAATTAGCTCCAAAAAGGCATTCTTAGCCAATTTAGCCCGAAGAAGGAGACGAGAGGAGAAGAAAGAGGAAAAATGAAAGGAAGGAAGAAGAAGAAGAGGAGAAGAAGAAGAAGGAGAGGGAGGAGGATAAGAAGAAGGAGGAGAAGAAGGAGAAGGAGCTCCTCCTTCTCCTTCTTCCTCCTTCTCCTTCTCCTTCTTCTTTTCTTCTTCTTCTCCTCTTCCATCTCCTTCTCCTCCTCCTCCTCCTCCTCCTCCTCCTTCTTTTACTTCTTCTTCTCTTTCTCTTATTCTACGTAGCTTAATTAGACTCATCCAACAAAGCCTAAATTGGCTAATTATCCATCTAAATGACATAATTAGCTTAGTTAGCTCCTAAATGGTCTATTTAATAAAAAATGACCTATACTTAGCTAATTATCCTCGAAATGACATAATTAGCTCCAAAAAGGCATTCTTAGACAATTTAGCCCGAAGAAGGAGACGAGAGGAGAAGAAAGAGGAAAAATGAAAGGAAGGAAGAAGAAGAAGAGGAGAAGAAGGAGAAGGAGAGGGAGGAGGATAAGAAGAAGGAGGAGAAGGAGGAGAAGAAGGAGAAGGAGCTCCTCCTTCTCCTTCTTCCTCCTTCTTCCTCCTTGTCCTTCTCCTTCTACTTTTCTTATTCTTCTCCTCTTCCGTCTCCTTCTCCTCCTCCTCCTCCTCCTCCTTCTTTTACTTCTTCTTCTCTTTCTCTTATTCTACGTAGCTTAATTAGACTCATCCAACAAACCTAAATTGGCTAATTATCCATCTAAATGACATAATTAGCTTAGTTAGCTCCTAAATGGTCTATTTAATAAAAAATGACCTATACCTAGCTAATTATCCTCGAAATGACATAATTAGCTCCAAAAAGGCATTCTTAGCCAATTTAGCCCGAAGAAGGAGACGAGAGGAGAAGAAAGAGGAAAAATGAAAGGAAGGAAGAAGAAGAAGAGGAGAAGAAGGAGAAGGAGAAGGAGATGGAGGAGGATAAGAAGGAGGATAAGGAGGAGAAGAAGGAGAAGGAGCTCCTCCTTCTCCTTCTTCCTCCTTCTTCCTCCTTCTTCCTCCTTCTCCTTCTCCTTCTTCTTTTCTTCTTCTTCTCCTCTTCGGTCTCCTTCTCCTCCTCCTCCTCCTTGTTTTACTTCTTCTTCTCTTTCTCTTATTCTACTTAGCTTAATTACACTCATCCAACAAAGCCTAAATTGGCTAATTATCCATCTAAATGACATAATTAGCTTAGTTAGCTCCTAAATGGTCTATTTAATAAAAAATGACCTATACTTAGCTAATTATCCTCAAAATGACATAATTAGCTCCAAAAAGGCATTCTTAGCCAATTTAGCCCGAAGAAGGAGACGAGAGGAGAAGAAAGAGGAAAAATGAAAGGAATGAAGAAGAAGAAGAGGAGAAGAAGGAGAAGGAGAGGGAGGAGGATAAGAAGAAGGAGGAGAAGGAGGAGAAGAAGGAGAAGGAGCTCCTCCTTCTCCTTCTTCCTCCTTCTTCCTCCATCTTCCTCCTTCTCCTTCTCCTTCTTCTTTTCTTCTTCTTCTCCTCTTCCGTCCCCTTCTCCTCCTCCTCCTCCTCCTCCTTCTTTTACTTCTTCTTCTCTTTCTCTTATTCTACGTAGCTTAATTAGACTCATCCAACAAAGCCTAAATTGGCAAATTATCCATCTAAATGACATAATTAGCTTAGTTAGCTCCTAAATGGTCTATTTAATAAAAAATGACCTATACTTACCTAATTATCCTCGAAATGACATAATTAGCTCCAAAAAGGCATTCTTAGACAATTTAGCCTGAAGAAGGAGACGAGAGGAGAAGAAAGAGGAAAAATGAAAGGAAGGAAGAAGAAGAATAGGAGAAGAAGGAGAAGGAGAGGGAGGAGGATAAGAAGACGGAGAAGAAGGAGGAGAAGAAGGAGAAGGAGCTCCTCCTCCTCCTCCTCCTCCTTCTTTTACTTCTTCTTCTCTTTCTCTTATTCTACATAGCTTAATTAGACTCATCCAACAAAGCCTAAATTGGCTAATTATCCATCTAAATGACATAATTAGCTTAGTTAGCTCCTAAATGGTCTATTTAATAAAAAATGACCTATACTTAGCTAATTATCCTCGAAATGACATAATTAGCTCCAAAAAGGCATTCTTAGCCAATTTAGCCCGAAGAAGGAGACGAGAGGAGAAGAAAGAGGAAAAATGAAAGGAAGGAAGAAGAAGAAGAGGAGAAGAAGGAGAAGGAGTGGGAGGAGGATAAGAAGAAGGAGGAGAAGGAGGAGAAGAAGGAGAAGGAGCTCCTCCTTCTCCTTCTTCCTCCTTCTCCTTCTCCTTCTTCTTTTCTTCTTCTTCTCCTCTTCCGTCTCCTTCTCCTCCTCCTCCTCCTCCTCCTCCTCCTTCTTTTACTTCTTCTTCTCTTTCTCTTATTCTACTTAGCTTAATTAGACTCATCCAACAAAGCCTAAATTGGCTAATTATCCATCCAAATGACATAATTAGCTTAGTTAGCTCCTAAATGGTCTATTTAATAAAAAATGACCTATACTTAGCTAATTATCCTCGAAATGACATAATTAGCTCCAAAAAGGCATTCTTAGCCAATTTAGCCCGAAGAAGGAGACGAGAGGAGAAGAAAGAGGAAAAATGAAAGGAAGGAAGAAGAAGAAGAGGAGAAGCACAAGAAGGAGACGGAGGAGGATAAGAATAAGGAGGAGAAGAAGGAGAAGGAGCTCCTCCTTCTCCTTCTTCCTCCTTCTTCCTCCTTCTCCTTCTCCTTCTTCTTTTCTTCTTCTTCTCCTCTTCCGTCTCCTTCTCCTCCTCCTCCTCCTCCTCCTCCTCCTTCTTTTACTTCTTCTTCTCTTTCTCTTATTCTACGTAGCTTAATTAGACTCATCCAACAAAGGCTAATTATCCATCTAAATGACATAATTAGCTTAGTTAGCTCCTAAATGGTCTATTTAATAAAAAATGACCTATACTTAGCTAATTATCCTCGAAATGACATAATTAGCTCCAAAAAGGCATTCTTAGCCAATTTCGCCCGAAGAAGGAGACGAGAGGAGAAGAAAGAGGAAAAATGAAAGGAAGGAAGAAGAAGAAGAGGAGAAGCACAAGAAGGAGAGGGAGGAGGATAAGAAGAAGGAGGAGAAGAAGGAGAAGGAGCTCCTCCTTCTCCTTCTCCTTCTTGTTTTCTTCTTCTTCTCCTCTTCCGTCTCCTTCTCGTCCTCCTCCTCCTCCTCCTCCTTCTTTTACTTCTTCTTCTCGTTCTCTTATTCTACGTAGTTTAATTCGACTCACCCAACAAAGCCTATATTGGCTAATTATCCATCTAAATGACATAATTAGCTTAGTTAGCTCCTAAATGGTCTATTTAATAAAAAATGACCTATGCTTAGCTAATTATCCTCGAAATGACATAATTAGCTCCAAAAAGGCATTCTTAGCCAATTTAGCCCGAAGAAGGAGACGAGAGGAGAAGAAAGAGGAAAAATGAAAGGAAGGAAGAAGAAGAAGAGGAGAAGAAGAAGAAGGACAGGGAGGAGGATAAGAAGAAGGAGGAGAAGAAGGAGAAGGAGCTCCTCCTTCTCCTTCTTCCTCCTTCTTCCTCCTTCTCCTTCTCCTTCTTCTTTTCTTCTTCTTCTCCTCTTCCGTCTCCTACTCCTCCTCCTCCTCCTCGTCCTTCTTTTACTTCTTCTTCTCTTTCTCTTATTCTACGTAGCTTAATTAGACTCATCCAACAAAGCCTAAATTGGCTAATTATCCATCTAAATGACATATTTAGCTTAGTTAGCTCCTAAATGGTCTATTTAATAAAAAATGACCTATACTTAGCTAATTATCCTCGACATGACATAATTAGCTCCAAAAAGGCATTCTTAGCCAATTTAGCCCGAAGAAGGAGATGAGAGGAGAAGAAAGAGGAAAAATGAAAGGAAGGAAGAAGAAGAAGAGGAGAAGAAGGAGAAGGAGAGGGAGGAGGAGAAGAAGGAGGAGAAGGAGGAGAAGAAGGAGAAGGAGCTCCTCCTTCTCCTTCTTCCTCCTTCTCCTTCTCCTTCTTCTTTTCTTCTTCTTCTCCTCTTCCGTCTCCTTCTCCTCCTCCTGCTCCTTCTTTTACTTCTTATTCTCTTTCTCTTATTCTATGTAGCTTAATTAGACTCATCCAACAAAGCCTAAATTGGCTAATTATCCATCCAAATGACATAATTAGCTTAGTTAGCTCCTAAATTGTCTATTTAATAAAAAATGACCTATACTTAGCTAATTATCCTCGAAATGACATAATTAGCTCCAAAAAGGCATTCTTAGACAATTTAGCCTGAAGAAGGAGACGAGAGGAGAAGAAAGAGGAAAAATGAAAGGAAGGAAGAAGAAGAAGAGGAGAAGAAGGAGAAGGAGAGGGAGGAGGATAAGAAGACGGAGAAGAAGGAGGAGAAGAAGGAGAAGGAGCTCCTCCTCCTCCTCCTCCTTCTTTTACTTCTTCTTATCTTTCTCTTATTCTACATAGCTTAATTAGACTCATCCAACAAAGCCTAAATTGGCTAATTATCCATCTAAATGACATAATTAGCTTAGTTAGCTCCTAAATGGTCTATTTAATAAAAAATGACCTATACTTAGCTAATTATCCTCGAAATGACATAATTAGCTCCAAAAAGGCATTCTTAGCCAATTTAGCCCGAAGAAGGAGACGAGAGGAGAAGAAAGAGGAAAAATGAAAGGAAGGAAGAAGAAGAAGAGGAAAAGAAGGAGAAGGAGTGGGAGGAGGATAAGAAGAAGGAGGAGAAGGAGGAGAAGAAGGAGAAGGAGCTCCTCCTTCTCCTTCTTCCTCCTTCTCCTTCTCCTTCTTCTTTTCTTCTTCTTCTCCTCTTCTGTCTCCTTCTCCTCCTCCTCCTCCTCCTCCTCCTTCTTTTACTTCTTCTTCTCTTTCTCTTATTCTACTTAGCTTAATTAGACTCATCCAACAAAGCCTAAATTGGCTAATTATCCATCCAAATGACATAATTAGCTTAGTTAGCTCCTAAATGGTCTATTTAATAAAAAATGACCTATACTTAGCTAATTATCCTCGAAATGACATAATTAGCTCCAAAAAGGCATTCTTAGCCAATTTAGCCCGAAGAAGGAGACGAGAGGAGAAGAAAGAGGAAAAATGAAAGGAAGGAAGAAGAAGAAGAGGAGAAGAAGGAGAAGGAGAGGGAGGAGGATAAGAGAAGGAGGAGAAGGAGGAGAAGAAGGAGAAGGAGCTCCTCCTTCTCCTTCTTCCTCCTTCTGCTTCTCCTTCTTCTTTTCTTCTTCTTCTCCTCTTCCGTCTCCTTCTCCTCCTCCTCCTCCTCCTCCTCCTTCTTTTACTTCTTCTTCTCTTTCTCTTATTCTACGTAGCTTAAGTAGACTCATCCAACAAAGCCTAAATTGGCTAATTATCCATCTAAATGACATAATTAGCTTAGTTAACTCCTAAATGGTCTATTCAATAAAAAATGACCTATACTTAGCTAATTATCCTCGAAATGACATAATTAGATCCAAAAAGGCATTCTTAGCCAATTTAGCCCGAAGAAGGAGACGAGAAGAGAAGAAAGAGGAAAAATGAAAGGAAGGAAGAAGAAGAAGAGGAGAAGAAGAAGAAAGAGAGGGAGGAGGATAAGAAGAAGGAGAAGAAGGAGGAGAAGAAGGAGAAGGAGCTCCTCCTTCTCCTTCTTCCTCCTTCTCCTTCTCCTTCTCCTTTTCTTCTTCTTCTCCTCTTCCGTCTCCTTCTCCTCCTCCTCCTCCTCCTTCTTTTACTTCTTCTTCTCTTTCTCTTATTCTACGTAGCTTAATTAAGCTCATCCAACAAAGCCTAAATTGGCTAATTATCCATCTAAATGACATAATTAGCTTAGTTAGCTCATAAATGGTCTATTTAATAAAAAATGACCTATACATAGCTAATTATCCTCGAAATGACATAATTAGCTCCAAAAAGGCATTCTTAGCCAATTTAGCCCGAAGAAGGAGACGAGAGGAGAAGAAAGAGGAAAAATGAAAGGAAGGAAGAAGAAGAAAAGGAGAAGCACAAGAAGGAGAGGGAGGAGGATAAGAAGAAGGAGGAGAAGAAGGAGAAGGAGCTCCTCCTTCTCCTTCTTCCTCCTTCTTCCTCCTTCTCCTTCTCCTTCTTCTTTTCTTCTTCTTCTCCTCTTCCGTCTCGTTCTCCTCCTCCTCCTCCTCCTCCTCCTTCTTTTACTACTTCTCTTTCTCTGATTCTTCGTAGCTTAATTAGACTCATCCAACAAAGCCTAAATTGGCTAATTATCCATCTAAATGACATAATTAGCTTAGTTAGCTCCTAAATGGTCTGTTTAATAAAAAATGACCTATACTTAGCTAATTATCCTCCAAATGACATAATTAGCTTCAAAAAGGCATTCTTAGCCAATTTAGCCCGAAGAAGGAGACGAGAGGAGAAGAAAGAGGAAAAATGAAAGGAAGGAACAAGAAAAAGAGGAGAAGAAGAAGAAGGAGAGGGAGGAGGATAAGAAGAAGGAGGAGAAGAAGGAGAAGGAGCTCCTCCTTCTCCTTCTTCCTCCTTCTTCCTCCTTCTCCTTCTCCTTCTTCTTTTCTTCTTCTTCTCCTCTTCCGTCTCCTACTCCTCCTCCTCCTCATCCTCCTCCTTCTTTTACTTCTTCTTCTCTTTCTCTTATTCTACGTAGCTTAATTAGACTCATCCAACAAAGCCTAAATTGGCTAATTATCCATCTAAATGACATAATTAGCTTAGTTAGCTCCTAAATGGTCTATTTAATAAAAAATGACCTATACTTAGCTAATTATCCTCGAAATGACATAATTAGCTCCAAAAAAGGCATTCTTAGCCAATTTAGCCTGAAGAAGGAGACGAGAGGAGAAGAATGAGGAAAAATGAAAGGAAGGAAGAGGAAGAAGAGGAGAAGAAGGAGAAGGAGAGGGAGGAGGATGGGAAGAAGGAGGAGAAGGAGGAGAAGAAGGAGAAGGAGCTCCTCCTTCTCCTTCTTCCTCCTTCTTCCTCCTTCTCCTTCTCCTTCTTCTTTTCTTCTTCTTCTCCTCTTCCGTCTCCTTCTCCTCCTCCTGCTCCTTCTTTTACTTCTTCTTCTCTTTCTCTTATTCTACGTAGCTTAATTAGACTCATCCAACAAAGCCTAAATTGGCTAATTATCCATCTAAATGACATAATTAGCTTAGTTAGCTCCTAAATGGTCTATTTAAAAAAAATGACCTATACTTAGCTAGTTATCCTCGAAATGACATAATTAGCTCCAAAAATACATTCTTAGCCAATTTAGCCCGAAGAAGGAGACGAGAGGAGACGAAAGAGGAAAAATGAAAGGAAGGAAGAAGAAGAAGAGGAGAAGAAGAAGAAGGAGAGGGAGGAGGATAAGAAGAAGGAGGAGAAGAAGGAGAAGGAGCTCCTCCTTCTCCTTCTTCCTCCTCCTTCCTCCTTCTGCTTCTCCTTCTTCTTTTCTTCTTCTTCTCCTTTTCTGTCTCCTTCTCCTCCTCCTCCTCCTCCTCCTTCTTTTACTTCTTCTTCTGTTTCTCTTATTCTACGTAGCTTAATTAGAAAAATCCAACAAAGCCTAAATTGGCTAATTATCCATCCAAATGACATAATTAGCTTAGTTAGCTCCTAAATGGTCTATTTAATAAAAAATGACCTATACTTAGCTAATTATCCTCTAAATGACATAATTAGCTCCAAAAAGGCATTCTTGGCCAATTTAGCCCGAAGAAGGAGACGAGAGGAGAAGAAAGAGGAAAAATGAAAGGAAGGAAGAAGAAGAAGAGGAGAAGAAGAAGAAGGAGAGGGAGGAGGATAAGAAGGAGGAGAAGAAGGAGAAGGAGCTCCTCCTTCTCCTTCTTCCTCCTTCCTCCTCCTTCTCCTTCTCCTTCTTCTTTTCTTCTTCTTCTCCTCTTCCGTCTCCTTCTCCTCCTCCTCCTCCTCCTCCTCCTCCTCCTTATACTTCTTCTTCTCTTTCTCTTATTCTACGTAGCTTAATTAGACTCATCCAACAAAGCCTAAATTGGCTAATTATCCATCTAAATGACATAATTAGCTTAGTTAGCTCCTAAATGGTCTATTTAATAAAAAATGACCTATACTTAGCTAATTATCCTCGAAATGACATAATTAGCTCCAAAAAGGCATTCTTAGACAATTTAGCCCGAAGAAGGAGACGAGAGGAGAAGAAAGAGGAAAAATGAAGGGAAGGAAGAAGAAGAAGAGGAGAAGAAGGAGAAGGAGAGGGAGGAGGATAAGAAGAAGGAGGAGAAGGAGGAGAAGAAGGAGAAGGAGCTCCTCCTTCTCCTTCTTCCTCCTTCTTCCTCTTTCTCCTTCTCCTTCTTCTTTTCTTCTTCTTCTCCTCTTCCGTCTCCTTCTCCTCCTTCTCCTCCTCTTCCTCCTTCTCTTACTTCTTCTTCTCTTTCTCTTATTCTACGTAGCTTAATTAGACTCATCCAACAAAGCCTAAATTGGCTAATTATCCATCTGAATGACATAATTAGCTTAGTTAGCTCCTAAATGGTATATTTAATAAAAAATGACCTATACTTAGCTAATTATCCTCGAAATGACATAATTAGCTCCAAAAAGGCATTCTTAGCCAATTTAGCCCGAAGAAGGAGACGAGAGGAGAAGAATGAGGAAAAATGAAAGGAAGGAAGAGGAAGAAGAGGAGAAGAAGGAGAAGGAGAGGGAGGAGGATGAGAAGAAGGAGGAGAAGGAGGAGAAGAAGGAGAAGGAGCTCCTCCTTCTCCTTCTTCCTCCTTCTTCCTCCTTCTCCTTCTCCTTCTTCTTTTCTTCTTCTTCTCCTCTTCCGTCTCCTTCTCCTCCTCCTGCTCCTTCTTTTACTTCTTCTTCTCTTTCTCTTATTCTACGTAGCTTAATTAGACTCATCCAACAAAGCCTAAATTGGCTAATTATCCATCTAAATGACATAATTAGCTTAGTTAGCTCCTAAATGGTCTATTTAATAAAAAATGACCTATACTTAGCTAATTATCCTCGAAATGACATAATTAGCTCCAAAAAGACATTCTTAGCCAATTTAGCCCGAAGAAGGAGACGAGAGGAGAAGAAAGAGGAAAAATGAAAGGAAGGAATAAGAAGAAGAGGAGAAGAAGAAGAAGGAGAGGGAGGAGGATAAGAAGAAGGAGGAGAAGAAGGAGAAGGAGCTCCTCCTTCTCCTTCTTCCTCCTTCTTCCTCCTTCTCCTTCTCCTTCTTCTTTTCTTCTTCTTCTCCTCTTCTGTCTCCTTCTCCTCCTCCTCCTCCTCCTCCTTCTTTTACTTCTTCTTCTCTTTCTCTTATTCTACGTAGCTTAATTAGACTCATCCAACAAAGCCTAAATTGGCTAATTATCCATCTAAATGACATAATTAGCTTAGTTAGCTCCTAAATGGTCTATTTAATAAAAAATGACCTATACTTAGCTAATTATCCTCGAAATGACATAATTAGCTCCAAAAAGGCATTCTTAGCCAATTTAGCCCGAAGAAGTAGACGAGAGGAGAAGAAAGAGAAAAATGAAAGGAAGGAAGAAGAAGAAGAGGAGAAGAAGAAGAAGGAGAGGGAGGAGGATAAGAAGAAGGAGGAGAAGAAGGAGAAGGAGCTCCTCCTTCTCCTTCTTCCTCCTTCCTCCTCCTTCTCCTTCTCCTTCTTCTTTTCTTCTTCTTCTCCTCTTCCATCTCCTTCTCCTCCTCCTCCTCCTCCTCCTCCTTATTTTACTTCTTCTTCTCTTTCTCTTATTCTACGTAGCTTAATTAGACTCATCCAACAAAGCCTAAATTGGCTAATTATCCATCTAAATGACATAATTAGCTTAGTTAGCTCCTAAATGGTCTATTTAATAAAAAATGACCTATACTTAGCTAATTATCCTCGAAATGACATAATTAGCTCCAAAAAGGCATTCTTAGACAATTTAGCCCGAAGAAGGAAACGAGAGGAGAAGAAAGAGGAAAAATGAAAGGAAGGAAGAAGAAGAAGAGTAGAAGAAGGTGAAGGAGAGGGAGGAGGATAAGAAGAAGGCGGAGAAGGAGGAGAAGAAGGAGAAGGAGCTCCTCCTTCTCCTTCTTCCTCCTTCTTCCTCCTTCTCCTTCTCCTTCTTCTTTTCTTCTTCTTCTCCTCTTCCGTCTCCTTCTCCTCCTCCTCCTCCTCCTCCTCCTCCTTCTTTTACTTCTTCTCTTTCTCTTATTCTACGTAGCTTAATTAGACTCATCCAACAAAGCCTAAATTGGCTAATTATCCATCTAAATGACATAATTAGCTTAGTTAGCTCCTCAATGGTATATTTAATAAAAAATGACCTATACTTAGCTAATTATCCTCGAAATGACATAATTAGCTCCAAAAAGGCATTCTTAGCCAATTTAGCCCGAAGAAGGAGACGAGAGGAGAAGAAAGAGGAAAAATGAAAGGAAGGAAGAAGAGGAGAAGAAGAAGAAGGAGAGGGAGGAGGATAAGAAGAAGGAGGAGAAGAAGGAGAAGGAGCTCCTCCTTCTCCTTCTTCCTCCTTCCTCCTTCTCCTTCTCCTTCTTCTTTTCTTCTCCTCCTCCGTCTCCTTCTCCTCCTCCTCCTCCTTCTTTTACTTCTTCTTCTCTTTCTCTTATTCTACGTAGCTTAGACTTATCCAATAAAGCCTAAATTGTCTAATTATCCATCTGAATGTCATAATTAGCTTAGTTAGCTCCTAAATGGTCTATTTAATAAAAAATGACCTATACTTAGCTAATTATCGTGAAATGACATAATAAGGCTTACGTAGCTGCAACATGACCTATTCCCCCTAACTTAGGTATTAAATGGCCTATAATTAGCTTAGCTAGATCAAAAATGGCTTAATAAACATAATTTGCTCTGGAATGACCTATTTTACCCAAGTTAGCTCTGAAACGACCTATAGTTAGCTAGGGTTCCACCTAAATGACATAATTAGCTTAGTTAGCTCCTAAATGGTCTATACTTAGCTAATTTCTCTCCGAAATAACCTATATATACACTACTTCATCTACTATTATTCTTCTAACTTTCTTATTTGTCATTTTGCAGATTAGCTTCACTTCACGGGAAGCTTGGCAAATATTGATGGAATGCTTGAAGATGATTTCTTGTAAAATGGGTTGTATTGAAACTATTGTAGTATATGAATATATGAAACTTTGTATGCACGTGGATGAAACTGGTGTAATATATGAAACTTTGTATGCACGTGGATGCACCTTGATAGCTGGATATAAGAGGTTATTTTAATATGGTTATGAGTATGGAAAGAAATTTATTTATGTCAAATATATATATATATATCCTGATTATTGTTAAAAATGCTGGATATAACAAAAAATAAATAAAAAAGGGGCTGGTTCCCCTCTTTGCCGTCTGCCCCCACATGGCAAAGTGGGGGAGGCAGACGGCAAAGTGGGGAATCTGCCCCCTCTCTCTCCCCTCTTTGCCATCTGCCCCTACATGACAAAGGGGGGAATCTGCCCCTATCTCTCCCCTCTTTGCCGTCTGCCCCCACATGGCAAAGGGGTGGAGGCAGACGGCAAAGGGGGGAATCTGCCCCCTCTCTCTCCCCTCTTTGCCGTCTGCCCACGCACGGCAAAGGAGGGGAGGCAGACGGCCTGCCGTTAACACTTAACGGGGACGTTGCACCCTTTGCCGTCCCAGCTAATTTGCCGTCAGCCCACTCATGGCAAAGATTCTTTGCCGTCCGCTTTGGGAAAGCTGACGGCAAAGAACCTCTTCACCGGATTTTTTTTACCGTCTACTTTGCCGTCTGCTGACCGACGGCAAAGCCTTTGCCGTCCATGGTTGCACCCTTTGCCGTCAGCTTTGGCGGACGGCAAATTTATGAATTTCAGTAGTGTATGTAATATCTCCATTTTACCAGAAAGTCATAGAAGGCAGGAGCAGGAAGGATAATATAGAAAACACGCTGCCGGTTAAATATCAAACAGTATAGGAGGGATTCATCATCCCTCTCAAGGAACTGGTAGTGTGTCAAAGCGACGCGGTCATGGGAAGCTGTATGGAGCGGGGGATCTCCTTCGCGGATGGGTACTCCAAGAAAATTTGCTATGCGGGTGGCATAGATCCCACCAAAGAAACTCCCTGCATTAGCATTCTTATTCGACATCCTTGCTATAATAGCTCCCATGTTGAAACTTTTATCACCCGTTACTGCACTCTTAAGGATACTAAGGTCAGGTGCGTAGAGGTGACAATGCTCAATATTGCCATTAATGCATCTTCCTATGAAGAGGGCAAAATAATGCAAGGCACGAAGATGAATGCTCCCTATGGTAGCTTGCGTAATATCTCTAGTTTCTCCAACAGTTATACCAGAGAAAAAAAATCTCTAACCGAAGATTTAGGAGGATCATTGAGACTACCCCAAATAGGTATCTTGCAAATTCTATTGAAATACTCTAAATCCATGGTATACGATTTGTCATAGAGATCAAACAGTACCGATGTGTCACAGCCAACTGAAAATTTGAATCTACGACAAAAGAGGAAGTGAGAGCAACATACTGTTCACATTTATCGGATATGAATTCTTCGAGTCGGACGTTGCGAACAAGTGCATCAAACTCATCTTTGAAACCTGCCTCAATTATAAATTCATTTGAAGGCCATTCACATGGTTGTACTTGCGAGTCCCTTGGTTGGTAAGGATCGGGCTCCCAAATCGCAAGACGGGGACCTCTCTTGCTTGAGGAGCCACCATGATAATTTCTCCTGAACATCTTCCTTTTCTGAAATTTTCAGTGTTCCAAAAGAAAAATGAACAAGGCTCAACTAAACTCGTAGCAATTACTCCCACAAGTACCTAGAGGCCATATTACGCATCAAAACTACTTGCGACCAACTAAAGTCAGCATGCAAAGCTCAAGAACATTGTCACCAAGGCAGCAAAAATACGCGGAGTATAAGGCACTAGAGAAAAAACTAATTGCACCAATAGAGGAGTCACTTACCAAGGAGTAATTTCCCCAAAACAGTTCGGAGAATGGCACTTTGAGCAAAGAGATCGAAAATCCCAACAAGAGGAGCAAGAACACGGGTTTGAGCTGCGAAACGATTTTTTCTGGAGGTAGGAGAACCAGATGAGAGCAAGAATGAGTGGAGGGGTGCCTGTGGGCCCCACAAGACTGGGTGGGGTGGCCAGGGGGGTGCTCGCGCCTCAAGGGCTTGTGGCCCACTGGTGCAGCCCCCAGACAAGTTCTTTGTCTCAGATTTTTTCAAAAAATCCAGAAAAATCATACTTGGTTTACAGGACGTTCGGAGAACTTTTATTTTCGGGGTACTTTTCCACCGGACGCTAATACAGAAAACAGGAAAACTAATCTAAATCTATCATTTTTCTTCTAAGCAACCGAAGGTGAAAGCTTGGAACAGAGGTTCGTGACACCTCGATTCATCCATGTCATGGTCGTCGAAAGAAATTCGTCAGTCAGGTTGATCAACTCCCTTTGACAAACTTTTTCGAATCGCAAAAGAGAACGGAGAATTTCCTAATAGTCACTAGGTCACCTCAATGGGGATATGTATCTCCCCAACAAGCAAATCATACTTCATCTTGACACGAGGTATAGGGCATTCAAAGCTCCCAATAAGAATCGATGAAGTTTTTTCGATAACATTGATGCAATGTACTCGATATGGTTTCTTCGGAAAGTGCACCGTATGCTCATTACCGTTGACATGGAAAGTAACATTGCCTTTGTTGCAATCTATAACAGCCCCTGCAGTGTTTAAAAAGGGTCTTCCGAGGATGACCGCCACGGCATTGTCCTCAGCAATATCCAGAATAACAATGTCCGTTAAGATAGTGACGTTAGCAACCACAACAGGCACATCCTCGCAAATGCCGATAGGGAAAGCAGTTGATTTGTCGGCCATTTGCAGAGAGATTTCAGTGGGTGTCAATTTATCTAGTTCAAGTCTACGATAAAGAGAGAGAGAGGCATAACACTGACACCGGCTCCAAGGTCGCATAAAGCATTTCTAATGTAGTTACCTTTAATGGAGCAAGGTATAGTGGGCACACCGGGATCGCCTAGTTTCTTAGGAGTTCCACCCTTTAAGGTATAATTAGCAAGCATGGTGGAAATCTCAACCTTAGGTATCCTCCTCTTGTTAGTCACAATATCCTTCATGTACTTAGCATACAGAGACATTTTGAGCATATCTGTCAAACGCATTTGCAGAAAGACAGGTCTGATCATTTCAACAAATCGCTCAAAATCCTCATCATCCTTTGTCTTTTATGGTTTGGGAGGAAAGGGCATGGGTTTCTAAACCCATGGTTCCCTTTACTTACCATGCTTCCTAGCAGCAAAGTCGTTCTTATCATATCTTCTATTCTTAGGCTGTGGGTTATCAAGATCAACAGGTTCAATCTACACATCCTTATCATTGCTAGGTTGAGCATCAACATGAACATCACTATTGATATCATCATTAGGCTCATGTTCATCGCCAGATTGTGTTTCAGCATCAGAGACAGAGACATCGTCTGGACCCTTAGGTGTAGCAGCAACTGGGTTGCTAGTGTGCAAGTTCCTATCATCTTTCTTCTTCTTTCTAGGATGACTAGGTGCATCAGTGCTAACTCCTTGAGAATCTTGTTCAATTCTCTTAGGATGACCCTCAGGATACAAAGGTTCCTGAGTCATTCTACCGCCTCTAGTAACGACTCTGACAGAATTGTCATTCAACTCATTGAGCAAGTCATTCTGAGCTTTAAGTACTTGTTCTAGCTGAGTAGTAACCATAGAGGCATGTTTACTCAGAAGCTTAAGATCATTGACGTTTCTGTCCACACAAGCACTTAAATGACTAAGCATACGAGCATTCTGTTCCAATTGTCTGCTAACATAATCATTGAAACTCTGTTGTTTGGCAACAAAGTTATCAAATTCATCCAGGCATAAGCTAGCGGGTTTATCAAAAGGAATATCACTCTCATCAAACCTACGCAGAGAATTTACTTCTACTACCTGTATCGGGTTATCAAGACCATGGATCTCTTAGATAGGTGGTAGGTTTTTGACATCTTCAGATTTAATGCCTTTCTCTCGCATAGATTTCTTAGCTTCTTGCATATCTTCAGGACTGAGGAATAGAATACCTCTTTTCTTCGGAGTTGGCTGATACGTCTCCAACATATCTATAATTGTTTATGGTTTCATGCTATTATCTTGTCAAACTTTGGACGTTATGCATGCCTTTTATATATTTTTTGGAACTAACTTATAGTGCCAAGTGCCAGTTCCTATTTTTTCCATGTTTTTGACCCCTTTCAGAGGACATTTTAAAACGGAGTCCAAACGGAAGAAAATCCCCTAAAAGATTTTTTCCGTAACGGAAGAAGATCGGGAAGCTTGAGAGCCAATGTAGGGGAGCCCCAGGGGCCCACAAGCCCTCACCCGGCGGCCAGGGGGGAGGACGCGGCCCACAGGCTTGTGGGCCCCCTGTACGCCCACTGCCCTAGGGGTTGCGCCTATATATTCCCTAAAAATCCCAAAACAATCAAGAGATCATCGAAAGTACTTTTCCGCCGTCGCAAGCTTCTGTCTCCACAAGATCCCATCTGGGCACGTTCTGGTGCCCTGCCGGAGGGGGGATTCGGATACAGAGGGCTTCTTCATCAACACCATGACCTCTTCGATGATGCGTGAGTAGTTCACCATAGACCTGTAGGTCCATAGTTAGTATCTAGATGTCTTCTTCTCTCTCTTGGATCTTCAATACAAAGTTCTCCATGATCTTCATGGAGATCTATCTGATGTAATCTTCTTTTGCGGTGTGTTTGTTGAGATCCGATGAATTGTGGATTTATGATCAGATTATCTATGAACCTTATTTGAGTTTCTTCTGATCTCTCTTATGCATGATTTCATATCCTTATAATTCTTTTCGAGTTGTGGGTTTTGTCTGGCCAACTAGATCTATGATTCTGGCAATGGGAGAAGTGCTTGGTTTTGGGTTCATACCGTGCGGTGACCTCACCCAGTGACAGAAGGGGTAGCGAGGCACGCATCATGTTGTTGCCATCAAGGGTAAAAACATGGGGTTTTCATCATTGGTTTGAGATTATCCCTCTACATCATGTCATCTTGCTTAAGGTGTTACTCTGTTCGTCATGAACTCAATACATTAGATGCATGTTGGATAGCGGTCGATGTGTGGAGTAATAGTGGTAGATGCAGAAAGTATCGGTCTACTTGTCTCGGATGTGATGCCTATATGTATGATCATTGCCTTAGATATCATCATGACTTTGCGCGGTTCTATCAATTGCTCGACAGTAATTGGTGCACCCACCATGATATTTGCTATTTTGAGAGAAGCCTCTAGTGAACACTATGGCCCCCGGGTCTACTCCACCATATTTTCAGCCTTACACTTTTTACTTCGTTGCACTTTCCGCCTTGAGATCTCACTTTGCAAACAATCTCGAAGGGATTGACACCCCCTTTGAAGCGTTGGGTGCAAGCTTGTTTGTGTTTGCGCAGGTACTCTGGAGTTGACGAGACCCTCCTTCTGGATCGATACCTTGGTTCTCAAACTGAGGGAAATACTTACTGCTCCTGTGCTGCATCACCCTTTCCTCTTCAAGTGAAAAACCAACGCAAGCCCAGTCTCCGTCAACGTGTCAATTTCTGGCGCTGTTGTTTGAGAAGTAGCAGAATGATTTCTGGCGCCGTTGCCGGGGAGGAAGATCAAGTCAAGAACTCATGCAAGTAGGTGTCGCAAACTCATCTCTTGCATTTACTTTGTTTGCTAGTTGCCTCTCGTTTTCCTCTCCCCCACTTCACCAATTTGCCTTTTTCGTTTGCCTTTTCCGTTTGCCTTTTCGTTCGCCCTTTTTCTCGCTTGCTCTTTGTTTGCTTGTGTGCCTGCTTGCTTGCTGAAGTCACCATGAACGAAAACACCAAGCTTTGTGACTTCTTGAATACTAATAATAATGATTTTATTAGTACTCCGATTGCTCCCGCCACTAGTGCGGAGTCATACGAAATCAATGCCGCTTTGCTGAATCTTTTTATGAAAGAGCAATTCTGTGGCCTTCCTAGTGAAGATGCCGCATCCCACCTCAATACCTTCATTGAGCTTTGCGATATGCAAAAGAAGAAATATGTGGATAATGACGTGATTAAACTGAAGCCTTTTCCTTTCTCGTTGCCAGATCGCGCAAAAACTTGGTTTTCTTCTTTTCCCAAAAATAGTATCGATTCTTGGGATAAGTGCAAAGATGCTTATATATCCAAGTATTTTCCATCAGCTAAGATCATCTCTCTCCATAATGATATCATGAATTTCAAGCAACTTGATCATGAACATGTTGCACAATCTTAGGAGAGAATGAAATTCATGATTAGAAATTGTCCCGCTCATGGCTTGAGTCTTTGGATGATTATACAAATCTTTTACGCTGGCTTGAATTTCTCTTCTAGAATATCTTGGACTCCACCTCAGGTGGAACGTTCAGGGAAATCACGTTAGGAGAAGCCACAAAGCTCTGAGACAACATCATGACGAACTACTCTCAGTGGCACACTGAAAGGTCACCTACTAGTAAGAAGGTACACACTATAGAGGAAATTAACTCGTTGAGTGCTAAGATGGAAGAGTTAATGAAATTGTTGTCTAGTAGAAGTGCTCCTTTTGACCCTAATGATATGCCCTTGTCTTCTTTGTTTGAGAGTAGCAACACTAGCTTGGACTTTAATTTTGTTGGTAGGAATAACTTTGGCAACAACAATGCTTTTAGAGGAAACTATGTTGCTAGGCCTTTTCCTAGTAACTCCTCTAATAATTTTGGCAACTCCTACAAAAATACTCATGGAAATTACAATAGATTACCCTCTGATCTAGAGAGTAATATCAAAGAGTTCATCAACTCTCAAAAGATTTTCAATGCGTCCATAGAGGAAAAGCTACTCAAAATTGACGATTTGGCTAAGAGCGTTGATAGAATGTCTAGTGATGTTGATGCTTTGAAAGTTAGATGTGATCCTCCCAAAATCAACATGGATGAAACTTTGAAAGCTATGCGTGTTTCCATGATTGAGAGCCAAGAAAGAACTGCCCAAATTCGTGCTAGACATGAATGGCTTAAAAAGGCGTGTTCTTGTGATGAGAATCACGAAGATCTTAAAGTGCTTGGTGTGACTCCCATTGAATCTTTGTTTTCTTGTATCAAACCTAATGATTATGGGGATGGATATGAATCCACTTTGGTTGAAAAGTGCCCCAATGATTCAGAGTCCATCTATCTTGATGCTAAAAGCATTGAAAGTGGAGTAGAAGATGTTAAAACTTTGAGTACTAATGAAATTACTACCATGGATTTCAATGAATTCAATTATGATAGTTGCTCCTTGATTGAATGCATTTCTTTGATGCAATCCATGTTAAACTCTCCACACGCTTATAGCCAAAACAAGGCCTTTACCGATCATATCATCGAAGCTATGATAAAATATCTTGAAGATAAACTTGAATTGGAAGTCTCTATCCCTAGAAAGCTTCATGATGAGTGGGAACCTACCATCAAAATCTAAATAAAAAACTACGAATGCAATGCTCTGTGTGATTTGGGTGCTAGTGTTTCTGCGATTCCAAAGTCTTTATGTGATGTTCTGGATTTTAATGAGATTGAAGAGTGTTCTCTTAATTTGCATCTTGCTGATTCTATTGTCAAGAAACCCATGGGAAGGATCGATGATATTCTTATTATTGCAAATAGGAACTATGTACCCATGGATTTCATTGTGCTTGACATTGATTGCAATCCTACATGCCCTATTATTCTTGGTAGACCTTTCCTAAGGACTATCGGTGCTATCATCGATATGAAGGAAGGGAATATTAGATTTCAATTTCTTTTAAGGAAGGTCATGGAACACTTTCCTAAAAAGAAAATAAGATTGCCTTATGAATCCATGATGAGGGCCACTTATGGTTTGAGCACCAAAGACGACGATACGTGATTCTATCGCTTTTATGCCTAGCTAAGGGCGTTAAACAATAGTGCTTGTTGGGAGGCAACCCAATGAATTTATCTTTTTTCTTTCTGTTTTGTTGCGCCCACGCCATCACAGTTCTGTTGTGATTGTGTTTTTTGTGTTTCCTTTTGTGCTTGAGCCAAGCAAAACCTTTATGACTAGTCTTGGTAATGGTTGTTTGATCCTGTTGGAAAAAGACAGAAACTTTTCGCCCACGAGATGTTTTTTCATTTTTATTCAGAAAGAGATTTTGAGTTGATTCTTTTTGCTTCTGGTTGATATGTTTTTTTCCCAGGCCGTTGTATTGTTTCAGTTTTTTTGAGGTACCAGAAGTATACGAAGTATACAGATTGCTACAGACTGGTCTGTTTTTGACAGATTCTGTTTTTGTTGAGTTGGTTGCTTGTTTTGATGAAACTATGGTTAGTATCGGGGGGGGGGGGGGTACTAGACATGGAAAAGTGAGAATACAGTAGCCGAACACCAATATAGATAGAATTCAAGTTTGCTACGTACCAAAAGAAGTGGTAGTTTGTTTTCTTGTGCTAATCTTATGACGAGTTTCTGTTTAAGTTTTGTGTTGTGAAGTTTTCAAGTTTTGGGTGATTTTCTCATGGATAAAGAGATAAGGAGTGGAAAGAGCTCAAGCTTGGGGATTCCCAAGGCATCCCAAGCCAAATTCAAGGACACCAAAAAGCCTAAACTTGGGGATGCCCCGGGAAGGCATCCCCTCTTTCGTCTTCAATCCATCGGTAACATTACTTGGAGCTATATTTTTATTCACCACATGATATGTGTTTTGCTTGGAGCGTCTTGTATCATAGGAGTCTTTTATTTTTGTTGTGTCACAATCATCCTTGCTTCACACCTTTTTGAGAGAGAGAGACATGCACTCATCGTGATTTTGCTAGAATGCTCATAGTGCTTCACTTATATCTTTTGAGCTAGATACTTTTGATCTAGTGCTTCATTTATATATTTTGAGCTAGATACTTTTGCTCTATGTGCTTCACTTATATCTTTTAGAGCACGGTGGTGCATGACTTGGTAGTTGGATTATGCTATGAAAGTAGTCCCAAAGGTGATAGATACCCAAAGAGGATGCAAAAACCTCCATCTTCATGTGCATTGAATAGAAAGAGAAGTTTTGATTCCTATCAAATAGTTTTGAGACGTGGATTTGGTAATATTAAGAGCTATGTTAGTAGGGTGTTGTGAATCTAGAAATACCTGTGTTGAAGTTAGTGATTCCCGTAGCATGCACGTATGGTGAACCTCTATGTTAGGAAGTCGGAGCATAACTGATCTATTGATTGTCATCCTTTGTATTGAGGTCGGCATCGCGCGATGGTTAACACCTACCAACCATTCCCCTAGGAGTATGCGTTTAGCACTTTGTTTCGATTACTAATAAAAAATTTCGCAACAATTATGTGAGTTCTTCATGACTAATGTGAGTCCATGGTATAGATGCACTTTCACCTTCCACCATTGCTAGCCTCTCTCGTGCCGCGCAATTCTCGCTGGTGCACAAACCCACCATATTCCTTCCTCAAAACAGCCACCATACCTACCTACTATGTCATTTTCATACCCATTCTGAGATATATTGCCATGCAACTCCACCCTTCCGTCTCATGACTTGTGCCGTCACTCTCATAGTGCCATTGCATGATCGTAAGATAGCTAGCGAGATGTTTCAACGTCATATGCCGTGCTAGATCGTTGCACATCCCGGTACACTGCCATAGGCTATGGAGTCATCATCATTGTGAGCTTTGAGCTGTGAGTAAATAAAAGTGTGATGATCATCATTATTAGAGCATTGTCCCATGTGAGGAAATAAAAAAAGAGAGGCCAAAGAGCCCAAAAACAAAAAAAAAAGTTGAAAAGAAAAGAAAAAAAGAGGCCTAAGAGCCCAAAAGAAAAAAAGAGAGAAAAAGAGAGAAGGGACAATGCTACTATCTTTTTCCACACTTGTGCTTCATAATAGCACCATGTTCTTCATGATTGAGAGATTCTTGCTTTGTCACTACGATATGCTGGTGGGAATCTTCATTATATAACTTGGCTTGTATATTCCAATGATGGGCTTCCTCAAAATTGACCCAGGTCTTTGTGAGCAAGAAAGTTGGATGCACACCCACTAGTTTTCCTTTTGAGCTTCCACATACTTATAGCTCTAGTGCATCTCTTGTATGGCAATCCCTACTTGTCATGGTTTTGTCACGGCAGATGTTCTCGTGAGAGAACTTAGGTGTGAGGCCATCGCAACCATGTGGCGGCTTGAAGGAGTTGGTCGGAATCGAGAGACGCGAGTTTACCCAGGTTCGGCCCCTCCGATGGAGGTAAAAACCTACGTCCTCCTTGTGATCCATTGACGAAGATGATGATCTCGATTACAAGAGTGCAGACTCGCCACCTCTAATCTTGTGGGTGTCTAATCTGTCTATCTCATGATTTGTCTTGTCTAGACCTAAGTTGTGAATCTTCTCCCTCTTGGGGCGCCTTACCCCTCCTTATATAGGTGGAAGGGGTAGGTTTACATGTAGAGTCCTACTAGTAATAGGAATAGGACTAGTCTCTCTTGAATCCTAATCCGGGTCTTGTTTCCTTCTTGTGGGAGTCTTTCCTCTTCTTGGGCCTTCTCTTGTGAGTTGGCCCTCCTGGCCTCTCTATGAGTCGCCTTATGCCAGGGTGCACGCTGGGCCTTGGGCCTTCGTCATTTATCTAAGTCGCCTGTGGGGACAAGTATGATTCGCCCGGCAGGTCACTGCTGAGTCGCCGGTGAGTCGCCAAGTCCTTTGGCGGGTCATACTCCAAGCCGGGTTACACACGGGGTATATCCCCGACATTAGCCCCCAAGGTTAGCTTGAATTTATTCATGGTAAGCTCGTGAAATAAGAATAATAAATAAGTTAAGGGACCGGCTTGCTCCTCTGGACGACTTGATTTACTGAAGTGGCTCCTTGACAAATCCGGGTTTCTTCGAGCCATCTTCACAATCATCTTGTTGGTACGTGTCCTTTGTAATAAAATACATATGCCATTGAGTCGGCCTCCAATGCTTTGGCTTGATGAAAATTTGGGAAATAAGAAATCCACACAATGTTGAACTAGCTTCTCTTGCTTTGGCGGGTTATGATTGACAATGGCGGGTCATGATTGACAATGGCGGGTCATCATTATTAGTAGTGCCCCGTCAAACAACTGAACTCCAATTGACAAATCCGTGTGATGTTGAGCCGGTCTTTCAGTGCTTCAACAAGATAAAAATATGCTGAACCGGTCTCCCAATACTTCACCTCCATGACAGAATGAAATGTGCTCTTCAATTTTTTGATATATCCATATTATCTGTAGCCCCCAAGGGCCGGGTCATCAGTGTGTGATGTGCCGGGTCTTCAATTTGAACCTCATGATCTATAAAATAACTTAGTGTTGTAGCCCCCAAGGGTCGGGTTGTCTTGCCTGCAGCAATCTGGGACTTTAGAATTTATGATCTGAATAGTGTAACCCCCAAGTGACGGGTCGATTGCTTGCGGTGACTCGGGATTTCCATGTTCTTCTCTTGAATAAAGAGTGGCATGTAGCCTTCCAAGGCCGGCTTATCTCCTTGAGGTAGCCGGGTCTGTTGATGATGTGATGATTTGAAAAGCGGATTGCATTAGCCCCCAAGTGGCATGGTGTATGCTTGCAGCGACATGGGACTTTCATACTTTGATGTAATCTTGATTTGAATAATGTAGCCCCCAAGTGTCGGGTTGTGTGCCTACAGCGACTGGGGGCTATTCCTTCCATTGTAGAATAAAATCATATCCACTCTGTGACCTGATGATGCCTTTGTGATAAACGAAATCCTTGACTGTGGTTGCAATGTAACCCGGCAAATATATCCTTGAGAAATCCATATGTCGGAGAAATCCATAAGTGTTGTAGTTTACTACAGAACACAAGTTGAAGAAATCCAAGAGCCGGTCAATTAGATGACTCCGCATTATATGTGATCGGGCGGCTCTTTGACAATAGTCAATTCTTCAGAGCTGGCTTAAAAAACCCCCAATCATTTAACACTGGTTATGATACACCATGATAAAAATACAGCCAAATTGGCTATTCAAAGATTTATTTGCACCTGCAAGAATTTATGCTTTGACCTGGTTTGAAGACCGGCATGATACGTATGTATGATGTGTGATACAATGCAATATGATGCATGTATATGATATGATAAGTATGGCATCAAGATATTTTAAATAAGCCGGCTCAGTGAGTCACGGTGGCTAGCACCTCAGTTAGTAATGGGTGATAATAAACAGCAATCGGCCCAAGATATTTTGAGGCGAGTCAGAAAAAAGCCTGAAAAACCTTGTGGCAGTGCGAGGAAGGTAAAAAATAGCAATTTCGTCGGCTCATCAGGTCGCGACAGGATGGGGCGGGTCAGAAAGCTCAAGCGCGCACCCTAGATGATGGTTTCATCGCCTCATAAGGTCGCGACAGGATGGGGCGAGTCAGAAAGCTCAAGCACCACCCTAGATGATGGTTTCGTCGGCTCATAAGGTCGCGACAGGATGGGGCGAGTCAGAAAGCTCAAGCGCCACCCTAGATGATGGTTTCGTCGGCTCATAAGGTCGCGACAGGATGGGGCGAGTCAGAAAGCTCAAGCGCCACCCTAGATGATGGTTTCTTTGGATCATAAGGTCGCGACAGGATGGGGCGAGTCAGAAAGCTCAAGCGCGCACCCTAGATGATGGTTTCGTCGGCTCATAAGGTCGCGACAGGATGGGGCGAGTCAGAAAGCTCAAGCGCGCACCCTAGGTGATGGTTTCGTCGGCTCATAAGGTCGCGACAGGATGGGGCGAGTCAGAAAGCTCAAGCGTGCACCCTAGATGATGGTTTCGTCGGCTCATAAGGTCGCGACACGATGGGGCGAGTCAGAAAGCTCAAGCGCGCACCCTAGATGATGGTTTCGTCGGCTCATAAGGTCGCTACAGGATGGGGCGAGTAAGAAAGTTGAAGCGCGCACCCTAGATGATGGTTTCGTCGGCTCATAAGGTCGCGACAGGATATGGCGAGTCAGAAAGCTCAAGCGCCACCCTAGATGATGGTTTCGTCAGCTCATAAGGTCGCGACAGGATGGGGCGAGTCAGAAAGCTCAAGCGCCACCCTAGATGATGGTTTCGTCGGCTCATAAGGTTGCGACAGGATGGGGCGAGTCAGAAAGCTCAAGCGCGCACCCTAGATGTTGGTTTCGTCGGCTCATAAGGTCGCGACAGGATGGGGCGAGTCAGAAAGCTCAAGCGCGCACCCTAGATGATGGTTTCGTCGGCTCATAAGGTCGCGACAGGATGGGGCGAGTCAGAAAGCTCAAGCGCGCACCCTAGATGATGGTTTCGTCGGCTCATAAGGTCACGACAGGATGGGGCGAGTCAGAAAGCTCAAGCGCGCACCCTAGATGATGGTTTCGTTAGCTCATAAGGTCGCGACTGGATGTGGCGAGTCAGAAAGCTCAAGCACGCACCCTAGATGATGGTTTCGTCGGCTCATAAGGTCGCGACAGGATGGGGCGAGTCAGAAAGCTCAAGCGCGCACCCTACATGATGGTTTCGTCGGCTCATAAGGTCGTGACAGGATGGGGTGAGTCAGAAAGATCAAGCGTGCACCCTAGATGATGGTTTTGTCGGCTCATAAGGTCGCGACAGGATGGGGCGAGTCAAAAAGCTCAAGCGCCACCCTAGATGATGGTTTCGTCGGCTCATAAGGTCGCGACAGGATGGGGCGAGTCAGAAAGCTCAAGCGCCACCCTAGATGATGGTTTCGTCGGCTCATAAGGTCGCGACAGGATGGGGCGAGTCAGAAAGGTCAAGCGCGCACCCTAGATGATGGTTTCGTCGGCTCATAAGGTCTTGAATTATTCATCCCAGTTGAGCCTGCCGAGCCATGTCCATGTAGCCCCCGAGTCTTAAGTCGACTCAAGGAGGCGGCTTGAGAGTCTCCATACTTGATTGTGGCATAAACCGGTAGAGAAAAGATACTGGTACTCGCTCCATCTCCGAGATATAAAGCCACTGCACCGGCAAATTGATGATATCCGGACCGTGAGGGTGGCGACTTGCGTCCTTCGGTTAGGCGGCTCGTACAGGCGAGCATTACACCGGCAGGTTCATGTAATCCGGGCCGTGAGGAGGACGACTTGCATCCGTCTATTGGGCGGCTCGTATAGGCGAGCTCTGCACCGATGAGTTAATATAAACTGGGCCATGAGGGCGGCGACTTGAGTCCGTCTGTTGGGCGGCTCGTATAGGCGAGCATTGCACTGGCGGGTTGACATAATCCGGTCGTGAGGACGGCGACTTGAGTCCGTCTGTTGGGCGGCTCATACAGGCGAGCACTACACCGGCAGGTTGATATAATCCGGACCGTGAGGACGGCATCTTGCGTCCTTCTGTTGGGCGGCTCGTATAAGCGGGCAGTGCACCGGCGTGTTGAGTTGAATGTGAGAGTTGTCTGACGATTTGGCACGGTTCGAGAATCGCTCGCGGCATTGCAAGCTGTCTTGGTTGCGCGGATGTGAGAGTTGGCCGCGTCATTGTAAGCCGACGGTGATGGCGAGTTTGATCACTCCATTGTAAGTCGGTGCGGACATGGTCATATTGGCGCAAACTCCATAGTCGCGGTATAACTCCTTTTTTCAACAAATAAGTATCCTGTAAAAATATTACAGAAAAAGCAATAGTTTTCAAGGAAATTAATTTATGCTTTTAAAATAAATTGGATGAATATCACCTGATTTTTGTTGTAAGAATACAAACGTTGGTGCTTGATAATGCTTGATGTAGTACAGACGGAAACAAATATATGTCCAACTTCGGTTGATCTGATTGTTGGGGAACGTTGCATGGGAAACAAAAATTTTCCTACGCGCACGAAGACCAATCATGGTGATGTCCATCTAGGAGAGAGGATTTCCGATCTACGTACCCTTGTAGATCGCACAACAGAAGCGTTAGTGAACGCGGTTGATGTAGTGGAACGTCCTCACGTCCCTCGATCCGCCCCACGAACCGTCCCGCGATCCGTCCCACGATCTAGTGCCAAACGGACGGCACCTCCGCGTTCAGCACACGTACATCTCGACGATGATCTCGGCCTTCTTGATCCAGCAAGAGAGACGGAGAGGTAGATGAGTTCTCCGTCAGCGTGACGGCGCTCCGGAGGTTGGTGGTGATCTGATCTCGGCAGGGCTCCTCCCGAGCTCCGTAGAAATGCGATTTAGAGGAAAAACCGTGGAGATATGTGGTCGGGCTGCCGTGGCAAAAGTTGTCTCAAATCATCCCTAATACCTCTGTATATATAGGTGGGAGGGGAGGGGCCTTACCTTGAGGCTCAAGGAGCCCCAAGGGGGTCGGCCGAGCCAAGGGGGGAAGTCCTCCCCTTCCAAACCGAATCCAACTATGGTTGGAAGGTGGAGTCCTTCTCTCCTTTCCCACCTCCCCCTTTTTTTCTTTCTCTTTGATTTCTTATCCTTTGGCGCATAGGGCCTTCTTGGGCTGTCCCACCAGCCCATCAAGGGCCGGTGCGCTACCCCCAAGGCCTATGGGCTTCCCCGGGGTGGGTTGGACCCCCCGGTGAACACCCGGAACCCATTCGTTATTATCGGTAAATTCCCGGTAACTCCGAAAACCTTTCGGTAATCAAATGAGGTCATCCTATATATCAATCTTCGTTTCCGGACCATTCCGGAAACCCTTGTGACGTCCGTGATCTCATCCGGGACTCCAAACAAGATTCGGTAACCAATCATATGACTCAAATACGCATAAAACAACGTCGAACCTTAAGTGTGCAGACCCTGCGGGTTCGAGAACTATGCAGACATGACCCGAGTGACTCCTCGGTCAATATCCAATAGCGGGACCTGGATGCCCATATTGGATCCCACATATTCTACGAAGATGTTATCGTTTGAACCTCAGTGCCAAGGATTCATATAATCCCGTATGTCATTCCCTTCGTCCTTCGGTATGTTACTTGCCCGAGATTCGATCGTCAGTATCCGCATACCTATCTCAATCTCGTTTACCGGCAAGTCTCTTTACTCGTTCCGTAATACAAGATCCCGCAACTTACACTAAGTCACTTTGCTTGCAAGGCTTGTGTGTGATGTTGTATTACCGAGTGGGCCCCGAGATACCTCTCCGTCACACGGAGTGACAAATCCCAGTCTCGATCCATACTAACTCAACGAACACCTCGGATATACCTGTAGAGCATATTTATAGTCACCCAGTTATGTTGCGACGTTTCATACGCACAAAGCATTCCTCCGGTGTCAGTGAGTTTATATGATCTCATGGTCATAGGAACAAATACTTGACACGCAGAAAACAGTAGCAACAAAATGACACGATCAACATGCTACATCTATTAGTTTGGGTCTAGTCCATCACGTGATTCTCCTAATGACGTGATCCAGTTATCAAGCAACAACACCTTGTACATAATCAGAAGACCCTGACTATCTTTGATCAACTGGCTAGCCAACTAGAGGCTTGCTAGGGACAGTGTTTTGTCTATGCATCCACACATGTATATAAGTCTTCATTCAATACAATTATAGCATGGATAATAAATGATTATCTTGATACAGGAATTATAATAATAACTATATTTATTATTGCCTCTAGGGCATAATTCCAACAGTCTCCCACTTGCACTAGAGTCAATAATCTAGCCCTCACATCATCATGCGAATTACATTGTAATAAATCTAACACCCATAGAGTTCTGGTGTTGATCATGCTTTGCCCGTGGAAGAGGTTTAGTCAGCGGGTCTGCTACATTCAGATCCATGTGTACTTTGCATATATTTACGTCCTCCCCTTCGACGTAGTCGCGGATGAGGTTGAAGCGTCGTTTGATGTGTCTGGTCTTCTTGTGAAACCGTGGTTCCTTTGCTAAGGCAATGGCACCCGTGTTGTCACAGAACAAGGTTATTGGATTCAGTGCGCTTGGCACCACTCCAAGATCCGTCATGAACTGCTTCATCCAGACACCCTTCTTAGCCGCCACCGAGGCAGCCATGTACTTCGCTTCACATGTAGAATCTGCTACAACGCTTTGCTTGGAACTGCACCAGCTTACCGCACCCCCATTAAGAATAAATACGTATCCGGTCTGCGACTTAGAGTCGTCCGGATCTGTGTCAAAGCTTGCATCAACGTAACCCTTTACGGCGAGCTCTTCGTCACCTCCATACATGAGAAACATCTCCTTAGTCCTTTTCAGGTACTTCAGGATATTCTTGACCGCCGTCCAGTGATCCACTCCTGGATTACTCTGGAACCTGCCTGCCATACTTATGGCCAGGCTAACGTCCGGTCTAGTGCACAACATTGCATACATGATAGAACCTATGGTTGAAGCATAGGGGACGGTGCTCATATGCTCTCTATCCTTATCAGTTGCTGGGCACTGAGTCTTACTCAATCTCGTACCTTGTAAAACTGGCAAGAACCCTTTCTTGGACTATTCCATTTTGAACCTCTTCAAAACTTTATCAAGGTATGTGTTTTGTGAAAGTCCTATCAGGCGTTTTGATCTATCCCTGTAGATCTTAATGCCTAGAATGTAAGCAGCTTCTCCTAGGTCCTTCATAGAGAAACTTTTATTCAAATAACCCTTTATGCTCTCCAAAAACTCTACGTTGTTTCCAATTAGTAATATGTCGTCCACATATAATATTAGGAACGCCACAGAGCTCCCACTCACTTTCTTGTAAATACAAGATTCTCCAACCACTTGTATAAACCCAAATGCTTTGATCACCTCATCAAAGCGTTTGTTCCAACTCCGAGATGCTTGCACCAGTCCATAAATGGATCGCTGGAGCTTGCACACCTTGTTAGCATTCTTAGGATCGACAAAACCTTCAGGTTGCATCATATACAACTCTTCCTTAAGGAAACCGTTAAGGAACGCCGTTTTGACATCCATCTGCCAGATTTCATAATCGAAAAATGCAGCTATTGCTAACATGATTCTGACGGACTTACGCATCGCTACGGGTGAGAATGTCTCATCGTAGTCAACTCCTTGAACTTGTGAAAAACCCTTTGCCACAAGTCGAGCTTTATAAACGGTCACATTGCCGTCAGCGTCCGTCTTCCTCTTAAAGATCCATTTGTTCTGAATAGCCTTGCGGCCCTCAAGCAGTACCTCCAAAGTCCACACTTTGTTCTCATACATGGATCCTATCTCGGATTTCATGGCTTCTAGCCATTTGTTGGAATCTGGGCCCACCATTGCTTCTTCATAATTTGCAGGTTCATTGTTGTCCAACAACATGATTGCTAAGACGGGATTACCTTACCACTCTGGAGCAGCACATGGTCTCGTCGACCTGCGTGGTTCGACAAAAACTTGAACCGGAGTTTCATGATCATCATCATTAACTTCCTCCTCAACCGGCGTCGCAACGACAGAGGTTTCCCCTGCCCTGCGCCACCATCCAGAGGGATGAGGTTCGACAACCTCGTCAAGTTCTATCTTCCTCCCACTCAATTCTCTCGAGAGAAACTCCTTCTCGAGAAAATCTCCGTTTTTAGCAACAAACACTTTGCCCTCGGATTTGAGATAGAAGGTGTACCCAACTGTCTCTTTTGGGTAACCTCTGAAGACGCACTTTTCTGCTTTGGGTTCCAGCTTTTTAGGCTGAAGCTTTTTGACATAAGCATCACATCCCCAAACTTTAAGAAACGACAACTTTGGCCTTTTGCCATACCACAGTTCGTATGGTGTCGTCTCAACGGATTTTGATGGTGCCCTATTTAAAGTGAATGCTGCCGTGTCTAATGCATAACCCCAAAACGATAACGGTGAATCGGTAAGAGACATCATAGATCGCACCATCTCTAATAAAGTACGATTACGACGTTCGGACACACCATTATGCTGTGGTGTTCCAGGCGGTGTCAACTGTGAAACAATTCCACATTGTCTTAAGTGAGCACCAAACTCGAAACTCAGATATTCACCCCCACGATCAGACCGTTGGAACTTGATCTTCTTGTTATGATGATTTTCAACTTCACTCTGAAATTGCTTGAACTTTTCAAATGTTTCAGACTTGTGCTTCATTAAGTAGACATAACCATATCTACTCAAATCGTCAGTGAAGGTGAGAAAATAACGATATCTGCCGCGTGCCTCTACGCTCATCGGACCGCACACATCGGTATGTATGATTTTCAACAAGTCACTGGCACGCTCCATTGTTCTGGAGAACGGAGTTTTAGTCATCTTGCCCATGAGGCATGGTTCGCACGTGTCAAGTGGATCAAAGTCAAGTGACTCCAAAAGTCCATCATCATGGAGTTTCTTCATGCGCTTTACACCAATATGACCTAAGCGGCAGTGCCACAAAAATATGGCGCTATCATTGTTAACGCTAACTCTTTTGGTCTCAATGTTATGTTTATGTGTATCACTATCAAGATTCAATATGAAAAATCCTCTCACATTGGGTGTATGACCATAAAAGATGTTACTCATAGAAATAGAACAACCATTATTCTTTGACTTAAAAGAGTAACCGTCTCGCAATAAACAAGATCCAGATATAATGTTCATGCTCAACGCAGGCAGTAAATAACAATTATTCAAGTTCATAACTAATCCCAATGGTAACTGAAGTGAAACTGTGCCGACGGCGATTGCATCAACCTTGGAACCATTTCCTACGCGCATCGTCACTTCATCTTTCGCCAGCCTTCGCCTATTCCACAGTTCCTGTTTCAAGTTGCAAATATGAGCAACAGAACCGGTATCGAATACCCAGGCAGTACTACGAGAGCCGGTTAAGTACACATCAATAACATGTATATCAAATATACCTAATTTTTCTTTGGCCGCCTTCTTATCAGCCAGATACTTGGGGCAGTTGCGCTTCTAGTGACCCATACCCTTGCAATAGTAGCACTCTGTTTCAGGCTTAGGTCCAGCTTTGGGTTTCTTCATCGGATTGGCAACAGGCTTGCCGCTCTTCTTTGAATTACCCTTCTTGCCTTTGCCGTTTCTCTTGAAACTAGTGGTCTTATTCACCATCAACACTTGATGCTCTTTACGGAGTTCAGACTCTGCGACTTTCAGCATCGCAAACAACTCGCCGGGTGACTTGTTCATCCCTTGCATGTTGTAGTTCAACACAAAGCCCTTATAGCTTGGCAGCAGTGATTGAAGGATTCTGTCAGTGATAGCCTCTTGCGGGAGTTCAATCCCTAGCTCAGCTAGACGGTTTGAGTACCCAGACATTTTGAGCACATGTTCACTGATAGACGAATTCTCCTCCATCTTGCAAGCATAGAATTTATCGGAGGTCTCATACCTCTCGATCCGGGCATTCTTCTGAAAGATGAACTTCAACTCCTGGAACATCTCATATGCTCCATGACGCTCAAAGCGACGTTGAAGTCCCGGTTCTAAGCCATACAAGACTCCACATTGAACTACTGAGTAGTCCTGCTTACGTGTTAACCAAGCGTTCTTAACATCCTGGTCAGCCGTAGCGGGTGGTTCATCTCCTAGCGCAGCATTAAGGACATAATCCTTCTTCCTAGCTTGTAGGATCAACTTAAGATTATGAGCCCAGTCTACAAAGTTGCTTCCATCATCTTTCAACTTAGCTTTCTCTAGGAACGTATTAAAATTCAGGGTGACTGTCGCGTGAGCCATGATCTACAACACAAATATATTCAAAGTGGACTTAGACTATGTTCAAGATAATTAGAGTTTAACTTAATCAAATTACTTGCTAAACTCCCACTCAAAAAGTACATCTCTCTAGTCATTTGAGTGGTTCATGACCCACTTACACTAGCTCAAGTCCGATCATCACGTGAGTTGAGTATAGTTTCCGTGGTAAGCATCCCTATGCTAATCATATCATCTATATGATTCATGATCGACCTTTCGGTCTCATGTGTTCCGAGGCCATGTCTGCACATGCTAGGCTCGTCAAGGTTAACCAGAGTGTTCCGCGTGTGCAACTGTTTTGCACCCGTTGTATGTGAACGTTAAGTCTATCACACCCGATCATCACGTGGTGTCTCGAAACGACGAACTGTAGCGACGGTGCATAGTCGGGGAGAACACAATTTCGTCTTGAAATTTTAGTGAGAGATCACCTCATAATGCTACCGTCGTTCTAAGCAAAATAAGGTGCATAAAAGGATTAACATCACATGCAATTCATATGTGACATGATATGGCCATCATCACATGCTCCTTGATCTCCATCACCAAAACACCGACACAATCTTCTTGTCACCAGCGCCACACCATGATCTCCATCAACGTGTCGCCATCGGGGTTGTTGTTCTACTCATGCTATTACTACTAAAGCTACATCCTAGCAAAATAGTAAACGCATCTGCAAGCACAAACGTTAGTTTAAAGACAACCCTATGGCTCCTGCCGGTTGCCGTACCATCGACGTGCAAGTCGATATTATTTATTACAACATGATCATCTCATACATCCAATATATCATGCCACATCGTTGGCCATATCATATCACAAGCATACCCTGCAAAAACAAGTTAGACGTCCTCTAATTTTGTTGTTGCATGTTTTACGTGGTGACCATGGGTATCTAGTAGGATCGCATCTTACTTACGCAAACACCACAACGGAGATATATGAATTTCTATTTAACCTTGTACAAGGACCTCCTCGGTCAAATCCGATTCAACTAATGTTGGAGAAACCGACACTTGCCAGTCATCTTTGAGCAACGGGGTTACTCGTAGCGATGAAACCAGTCTCTCGTAAGCGTACGAGTAATGTCGGTCCAAGCCGCTTCAACCCAACAATACCGCGGAATCAAGAAAAGACCAAGGAGGGCAGCAAAACGCACATCACCGCCCACAAAAACTTTTGTGTTCTACTCGAGAAGACATCTACGCATAAACCTAGCTCTGATACCACTGTTGGGGAACGTCGCATGGGAAACAAAAAATTTCCTACGCGCACGAAGACCTATCATGGTGATGTCCATCTATGAGAGGGGATTTCCGATCTACCCTTGTAGATCGCACAGCAGAAGCGTTAGTGAACGCGGTTGATGTAGTGGAACATCCTCACGTCCCTCGATCTGCCCCGCGAACCGTCCCGCGATCCGTCCCACGATCTAGTGCCGAACGGACGGCACCTCCGCGTTCAGCACACGTACAGCTCGACGATGATCTCGGCCTTCTTGATCCAGCAAGAGAGACGGAGAGGTAGATGATTTCTCCGGCAGCGTGACGGCGCTCAGGAGGTTGGTGGTGATCTGATCTCGGCAGGGCTCCGCCCGAGCTCCGGAGAAACGCGATCTAGAGGAAAAACCGTGGAGATATGTGGTCGGGCTGCCGTGGCAAAAGTTGTCTCAAATCAGCCCTAATACCTCTGTATATATAGGTGGGAGGGGAGGGGCCTTGCCTTGAGGCTCAAGGAGCCCCAAGGGGGTCGGCCGAGCCAAGGGGGGAAGTCCTCCCCTTCCAAACCGAATCCAACTAGTGTTGGAAGGTGGAGTCCTTCTCTCCTTTCCCACCTCCCCCTTTTTTTCTTTCTCTTTGATTTCTTATCCTTTGGCGCATAGGGCCTTGTTGGGCTGTCCCACCAGCCCATCAAGGGCTGGTGCGCCACCCCCAAGGCCTATGGGCTTCCCCGGGGTGGGTTGCCCCCCCGGTGAACACCCGGAACCCATTCGTCATTCCCGGTACATTCCCGGTAACTCCGAAAACCTTCCGGTAATGAAATGAGGTCATCCTATATATCAGTCTTCATTTCCGGACCATTCCGGAAACCCTCGTGACGTCCGTGATCTCATCCGGGACTCCAAACAACATTCGGTAACCAACCATATAACTCAAATACGCATAAAACAACGTCGAACCTTAAGTGTGCACACTCTGTGGGTTCGAGAACTATGCGGACATGACCCGAGTGACTCCTCGGTCAATATCCAATAGCGGGACCTGGATGCCCATATTGAATCCCACATATTCTACGAAGATCTTATCGTTTGAACTCAGTGCCAAGGATTCATATAATCCCGTATGTCATTCCCTTCGTCCTTCGGTATGTTACTTGCCCGAGATTCCATCGTCAGTATCCGCATACCTATCTCAATCTCGTTTACCGGCAAGTCTCTTTACTCGTTCCGTAATACAAGATCCCGCAACTTACACTAAGTTACTTTTCTTGCAAGGCTTGTGTGTGATGTTGTATTACCGAGTGGGCCCCGAGATACCTCTCCGTCACACGGAGTGACAAATCGCAGTCTCGATCCATACTAACTCAACAAACACCTTCGGATATACCTGTAGAGCATCTTTATAGTCACCCAGTTACGTTGCGACGTTTGATACACACAAAGCATTCCTCCGGTGTCAGTGAGTTTATATGATCTCATGGTCATAGGCACAAATACTTGACACGCAGAAAACAGTAGCAACAAAATGACACGACCAACATGCTACGTCTATTAGTTTGGGTCTAGTCCATCACGTGATTCTCCTAATGACGTGATCCAGTTATCAAGCAACAACACCTTGTACATAATCAGAAGACCCTGACTATCTTTGGTCAACTGGCTAGCCAACTAGAGGCTTGCTAGGGAAAGTGTTTTGTCTATGCATCCACACATGTATATAAGTCTTCATTCAATACAATTATAGCATGGATAATAAATGATTATCTTGATACAGGAATTATAATAATTACTATATTTATTATTGCCTCTAGGGCATAATTCCAACACTGGTGTCTCCTCAAAACCGATGCAATCTCCCTTTGTCTCTGCCCTGAGAGAAGCAAACCGGTTTTCTTTCCTTCTAGATTATCCAGTCAGACTGTCATTTTTAGAACTAGAGGCGCGGTCGGTAGTGAATGTAGACTCGTTGTCTAGATAATCATCAATACTCGGGAGTTATGTAGCCAAGGCAGTCTTTGGCGCGTGGCCGCGGCGGCGCGATGAGTCACCACAGCGGAGGCAGGTGCGGCGAGGTAAGGTGAGGTGGAGCCGACCGACTGCCGCTTCGGTAGGCGGGGCGTATGAGGCCGAGGCGACTGCAGCACAGCGCAATTAGGCGAGGGCGATGGGCAGTAGCGAGTCGTCGAGCTTGACAACAGCACAGGCAGGTCGCGATGGCAACTCGGGTGGGATGGCTCGTCAGCACCGGCCCGCGGCAAAGGCGGAAGTCAGGGCGAAGGCCCGGCCAGGGCGGTTGACGGCACCGACCCGTGGTGGAGGCGGAGGAGCAGTCCGGCGGCTCAGTGAATGCGACGGTGTTCCCGCCCTTCTTTCTTCTTCTTGATGTATGCATGGGTTGCTGGCTGATGGATGGATCATGCGCGGAAGATGGATGGATGCTAGGTTGCCCTTTCCTCCAGTAGGCGAGATGGAGGGAGCCTCCAGCGGCAGCACAGCGAGGCGGCTTCATGCAAGGTGCGACCATGGCGGAGTAAGGTGGGGTGGCCAACAGCGCGCGTACTGCAAGTAAGCGAGGCGGGAGCAGAGCCGACCATGCCACGGCGGGCGTGATGAGTTGAGGGGGGCTCGGACTCGAAGCAATGGAGCATGGTGTGTCTGTCACAAGGTGGAGCTGGTGGCGGCGCGACGAACGCGGCATGATGGAGGCTCAAAGTGCAGCTATGGAAAGCCGCAGGGGCATGGACGCGCGCGATTGGAGGCGAGGCCGATTCGGCGGGGCGATGGCGAAGACCGAGTTGGTGCTCGTGTGTTCTTCCTGATCGTGGCTGAATCCTCCTCCTCTTTTTTCCGTAGGGTGAATCCTACTCCGTGACCATCTCCAGGTCGTGGAGATACATGCATGTATAGAATACGCATGTGATTTGTACTCTGGCCCTGTAATCCATGAACGTAACCAGCTCGCTTTGTTTATTGTGGGACTTGATCCAATGACGTAGCAAGGCACACGGCGATGCAACTTTTACGAGCAGGCGCTCCCATCTACTATCTTCGTGATCACTTTCAATGACACAATATGATTAGCTGTTGATGGACTCTGACCGGGTTGAATCCGTTAATCAACAGCGTGGACGAGTTTGTTCATCTCACAGCTTCCGATTTCACCGGCGCAGTTTAGATCTCATGCGCGTTGTGTTGATGGTAGCACCTGTGAGACCCGATCTGCTGCTTGTGAAAAAACAGGGCCGACATAGATTTTTTTGATCTCCATCGAACAACGAGATTGAAATAGACATCGTTTGTAGAGGATGGATCCTGATTCCGCCGGCTTCGACCACGTTCTCGAGCAAAGACGAAAGTTGAAGTTGGCGGATCCCTTTGTAAGATCGGAGTTGAAATAGATCCTTTCGGACCGACTCAGCTTCTTCTCAAAAATTGCAAGCGTCTCGATACCTAAAAAGATCCCTCCAAGAACACAATACCACCGTACGATCTGCCCCACGGTGGGCGCCAACTGTCGTGGTTTTGTCACGGCAGATGTTCTCGTGAGAGAACTTAGGTGTGAGGCCATCGCAACCATGTGGCGGCTTGAAGGGGTTGGTCGGAATCGAGAGACGCGAGTTTACCCAGGTTCGGCCCCTCCAATGGAGGTAAAACCCTACGTCCTGCTTGTGATCCATTGATGAAGATGCTGATCTCGATTACAAGAGTGCAGACTCGCCACCTCTAATCTTGTGGGTGTCTAATCTGTCTATCTCATGATTTGTCTTGTCTAGACCTAAGTTGTGAATCTTCTCCCTCTTGGGGCGCCTTACCCCTCCTTATATAGGTGGAAGGGGTAGGTTTACATGTAGAATCCTACTATTAATAGGAATAGGACTAGTCTCTCTTGAATCCTAATCCGGGTCTTGTTTCCTTCTTGTGGGAGTCTTTCCTCTTCTTGGGCCTTCTCTTGTGAGTCGGCCCTCCTGGCCTCTCTATGAGTCGCCTTATGCCAGGGTGCACGCTAGGCCTTGGGCCTTCGTCATTTATCTAATTTGCCTGTGGGGACAAGTATGAGTCGCCTGACAGGTCACTGCTGAGTCGCCGGTGAGTCGCCAAGTCCTTTGTCGGGTCATACTCCAAGCCGGGTTACACGCGGGGTAAATCCCCGACACTACTCATTCACATTGATATCTATTAATGGGCATCTCCATAGCCTTTTGATATGCCGAGTCAATGTGACCATCTCATCCCTTTTGTCTCACAACCACCACCACACTCTATTCCACTTATAGTGCTATATCCATGGCTCACGCTCATGTATTGCATGATAGTAATAAAAAGTTTGAGAAAGTAAGAGTGTGAAAACAATTACTTGGCCAATACCGGGGTTGTGCATGATTTACATTAGTTGTGTGAGGATGATGGAGCATAGCTAGACTATATGATTTTGTAGGGATAACTTTCCTTGGCCTTCTTATTTTGAAAGTTCATGATTACCTTGCTAGTTTGCTTGAAGTATTCTTGTTTTCATGTCAATAGCAAATTATTGTTTTGAATCTTACGGATCTGAACATTCATGTCACGTGAGAGAAGTTGCAAAGGACAACTATGCTAGGTAGCATTCCACATCAAATATTCATTCTTTATCACTTCCCTACTCGAGGAGGAGCAGGAGTTAAGCTTGGGGATGCTTCATACGTCTCCAACGTATCTATAATTTTTGATGGTTTCATGCTATTATCTTGTCAAACTTTGGATGTTATGCATGAATTTTATGTATTTCTTGGGACTAACTTATTAACTCAGTGCCAAGTGCCAGTTCCTGTTTTTTCCATGTTTTCGACCCCTTTCACAGGAGATTTTGAAACGGTGTCCAAACGAAAGAAAATCCCCGAAAAGATTTTTTCTGTAACGGAAGAAGATCGGGAAGCTTGAGAGCCAACGCAGGGGTGCCCAGGGGCCCCACAAGCCCTCACCCCGCGGCCAGGGGGGAGGCCGCGGCCCACAGGCTTGTGGGCAACCTGGATGCCCTCTGCCCTAGGGGTTGCGCCTATATATTCCATAAAAATCCCAAAAAAGTCAAGAGATCATCGAAAGTACTTTTCAGCCGCCGCAAGCTTCTGTCTCCGCAAGATTCCATCCGGGGCACGTTCTGGTGGCGTGCCGGAGGGGGATTCGGATACGGAGGGATTCTTCATCAACACCATGACCTCTCCGATGATGCGTGAGTAGTTCACCATAGACCTACAGGTCCATAGTTCGTATCTAGATGGCTTCTTCTCTCTCTTGGATCTTCAATACAAAGTTCTCCATGATCTTCATGGAGATCTATCCGATGTAATCTTCTTTTGCGGTGTGTTTGTCGAGATCCAATGAATTGTGGATTTATGATCAGATTATCTATGAATCTTATTTGAGTTTCTTCTGATCTCTCTTATGCATGATTTCATATCCTTGTAATTCTCTTCGAGTTGTGGGTTCTGTCTGGCCAACTAGATCTATGATTCTTGCAATGGGAGAAGTGCTTGGTTTTGGGTTTCATACCGTGCGGTGACTTCACCCAGTGACGCATCGTGTTGTTGCCATGAAGGGTAAAAAGATGGGGTTTTCATCATTGGTTTGAGATTATCCCTCTACATCATGTCATCTTTCTTAAGGCGTTACTCTGTTCGTCATGAACTCAATTCACTAGATGCATGCTGGATAGCGGTCGATGTGTGGAGTAATAGTAGTAGATGCAGAGAGTATCGGTCTACTTGTCTCGGACGTGATGCCTATATGTATGATCATTGCCTTAGATATCGTCATGACTTTGCGCGGTTCTATCAATTGCTCGACAGTAATTTGTTCACCCACCGTGATATTTGGTATTTTGAGAGAAGCCTCTAGTGAACACTATGGCCCCCGGGTCTACTCCACACCATATTTTCAGCCTTACAGTTTTTACTTCGTTGCACCTTCCGCCTTCAGATTTCACTTTGCAAATAATCTTGAAGGGATTGACAACCCCTTTGAAGCGTTGGGCGCAAGCTTGTTTGTGTTTGCGTAGGTACTCTGGACTTGACGAGACCCTCCTTCTGGATCGATACCTTGGTTCTCAAACTGATGGAAATACTTACTGTTCCTGTGCTGCATCACCCTTTCCTCTTCAAGGGAAAAACCAAGGCAAGCCCAGTCTCCGTCAATGTGTCAATTTGTGGCGCTGTTGTTTGAGAAGTAGCATTGGCTTAGGAGGTGGTTCGGGAATAGTCCAAGCATTCTCATTGCACAAGATGTTATTCAGTAGAATCTCAGCTTGTTCTACGGTTCGTTCCCTAAAAACACAACCGAGACAACTATCTAAGTGGTCTTTAGAAGCATCGGCAAGTCCATTATAGAAGATATCAAGTATTTCATTCTTCTCAAGAGGGTGATAAGGCAAAGCATTCACTAGCTGGACGAGCCTCCCCCAAGCTTGTGGGAGACTCTCTTCCTCAGCTTGAGAAAAGTTGTATATTTCCTGCAAGGCACCTTGCTTCATATGGGCAGAGAAATATTTTTCAGAGAAGTAGTAGATCATATCCTGGGGGCTATGCACACAACAAGGAGCAAGAGAAGTGAACCAGGTCTTAGCATCATCCTTTAGCGAGAAAGGAAACATCTTGAGGATAAAGTAGTGCGGATCTTTTCCTCACTAGTGAATAGGGTGGCTATATCGTGCAGTTTGGTAAGATGGGCTACAACCGTTTCAGACTCATAACCGTGAAAAGGATCAGATTCGACCAGAGTGATTAACTCAGGGTCGACAAAGAATTCATAATCCTTATCGGTCACAAAAATAGGCGAAGTAGCAAACTTCGGGTCGTATTTTTCTTTCCACTTGAGCAGTAATTTCTCAACATCATAGCTATCCTTACACGCAAGAAAGTCCTCAGCTATCTCTCCCTCCATAACATAACGTTCAGGCATAACAGGCAATTCAGGTTTGGTAGCAGGTTCTACTTCAATAGTATCATCAGTTTCAGAAGTATCATCACATCTAGCAGCAACTCTAGCAATTTGTGCATCAAGAAATGCACCTAGTGACAAAGCAGTATCAAGCATAGCATCATCATCAGCATCATGGGCAGCAGAAGTAGCATCATCAAGCACAGGCGACATATCAAGATTTCTAGCAGGAGGTGATGTCACAAACTTACTCATAACTGAAGGTGAATCAAGTGCAGAGCTAGATGGCAGTTCCTTACCTGTCCTCGTAGTTGAGGGCAAGATTTCAGTTCTTGAATCTTTCGGATTCCTCATAGTGACCAGCAGACGTCAATCCCAAGTGACTGAGAGAATATAGTTGTGCTTCCCCGGCAACGGCGCCAAAAAAAGGTCTTGATAACCATCAACTATAGGGGATCGCAACAGTTTTCGAGGGTAGAGTATTCAACCCAAATTTATTGATTCAACTCAAGGGGAAGCGAAAGAATATTCTCGAGTATTAGAAGTTGAGTTGTCAATTCAACCACACCTCAAAGATTTAGTGTCTGCAGCAAAGTATTAGTAGCAAGGTAGTATGATAGCAGCAGTAGCAACAGTAACAACAGTAGCAGCAGAGTAACAGTAGCAGCAGTGACAGCAGTAGCAGCAAAGCAACGTAGCAAGGAACAGTAGTAAAAGACTCGTAGGCATTGGATCGGTGATGGATGATTATGCCAGATGTGATTCATCATGTAACAACTATAACACGGAGAGATAAGTAACTAGCTCCCGTTCGTCAATCTAATGTAGGCATGTATTCCGTATGTAGTCATACGTGCTTAGGGAAAAGAACTTCCATGACATCTATTGTCCATCCCTCCCGTGGCAGCGGGGTCCTAATGGAAACTACGAGATATTAAGGTTCTCCTTTTAATAAAGAACCGGACCAACGCATTAACACTTGGCGAATACTTGAAGTTCTCATACTATGATCATCGGCGGGTGTGGTTCCGCTATTGTCACTCCGGGGTTGCCGGGTCATAACACATAGTAGGTGACTACAACTTGCAAGATAGGATCTAAAACACACATATATTGGCGACAACATAATAGGTTCAGATCTGAAATCATGGCACTCGGGCCCTAGTGACAAGCATTAAGCATCGCAAAGTAGTAGCAACATCAATCTCAGAACATAGTGGATACTAGGGATCAATCCCCATCAAAACTAACTCGATTACATGATAGATCTCATCCAACTCATCACCGTACAACAAGCCTACGATGAGATTACTCACGAACGGTGAAGAGCATCATGGAATTGGCGATGGAGGAAGGTTGATGATGATGATGGCGACGATTTTCCATCTCCGGAGCCCAGAACGGACTCTAGATCTGCACTCCAGATGAAGAACAGGAGGTGGCGGCGACTCCGTATTGTAAAACACGATGAATCCTTCTCTCTGATTTTTTCCGGGCGAGACGGAATATATAGAGCTGAGATTGGAGGCGGTGGAGCCTCGTGGGCCACACAAGCCCTCATGGAGCGGCCAGGGGGGGGGCTGGCCGCGCCTCCTGGGCTTGTGGCCCACTAGCTCACCTCCTCTGGTGGATCATTGCGCAGGTATTTTTCATTAATTCCAGAAAAATTCTCCGTAAATTTTCAGGTCATTCCGAGAACTTTTATTTCTGCACAAAAACAACACCATGGAAATTCTGCTGAAAACAACGTTAGTCCGGGTTAGTTCCATTCAAATCATGCATATTAGAGTCCAAAACAAGGGCAAAAGAGTTTGGAAAAGTAGATACAACGGAGACATATCAATTATAACATGGAAAACTGCCTAGAATGGACAAAATCTGCAAGCTTTGACGAGGTCCCCGTAACCCGACCCCGAAGTTGGCGGAATGTTCGGATCGCCCCGGTACCAAAAATCAGTGAGTAATGGCATACACAACTGGCCAGGATGTATGAAATCTACGAGTATTCACGAGGTCCCCGTAACCGGACGCTGAAGTTCCCCGAACATTCGTATCGGCCCATGACCCAAAATCACTGAGTAATAGCATGGAAAACTGGCCAAAATTAACCAAATCTGCGAGTTTTGACGAGGTCCCCGTAACCGGTCCCCATAGTTCGCGGAACATTTGGATCACCTCGGTACCCAAAATCAGTGAGTAATAGCATAGAAAACTAGACAAAATGTATAAAATCTATGAGTTTTGACGAGGTCTCCGTAACCGGACCCAGGAGTTCCCTGAATGTTTGTAGCGCCCCGGGACCCAAACATAATGAGTAATAACATTCAAAACTGGCTAAAATGGAACAAATCTGCGAGTTTTAACGAGGTCCCCGTAACAGGACCCCGATGTTCCTCGAACGTTCGTATTACCACGGGAACCAGAATCAGTGAGTAATAGCATGGAAAACTAGCCAGAATGCACCAAATCTGTAAGCATTGACGAGGTCTTCGTAACCGAACCCAGCAGTTCCCCGAATGTTTGTAGCGCCACGGGACCCAAACTCAATGAGTAATAGCATACAAAACTGGCCAAAATGGACCAAATCTACGAGTTTTGACGAGGTCCCCGTAACCGGACCCCGAAGTTCCTCGAACGTGCGTATTACCCAGGGAACCAAAATCAGTGAGTAATAGAATGGAAATCTGGCGAGAATGGACCAAATCTGCGAGTTTTGACGAGATCCCCGTAACTGGTCCCGAGAGTTCGCGGAGCATTTGGATCACCTCGGTACCCAAAATCATTGAGTAATAGCATACAAAACTGGACATAATGTACAAAATGTATGAGTTTTGACGAGGTCTCCCTAACCGGACCTAGGAGTTCCCCGAAAGTTTGTAGCGTCCCGCGACCTAAACAAAATGAGAATAGCATACAAAACTGGCCAAAATGGACCAAATCTGCGAGTTTTGACGAGGTCCCCGTAACCGGACACCGATGTTCCCCGAACGTTCGTATTACCCCGGGAACCAAAATTAGTGAGTAATAGCATGGAAAACTGGCCAGAATGGACCAAATCTGTGAGCTTTGACGAGGTCCCCGTAACTAGCCCTTGAAGTTCACGGAACGTTCGGATCGCCCAGTACCCACAAATCAGTGAGTAATAGCATACCAATCTGGCAAGAATGTATAAAATCTACGAGTATTGACGAGATCCCAATAACCGGACCCCGAAGTTCCTCGAACTTTCATATCAGCCCAAGACCCAAAATCAATGAGTAATAGCATGGAAAACTCGCCAGAATTGACCAAATCTACGAATTTAAGCAAGGTCCACATAACCGGTTACCGGACGTCGCGAATCCTTCGTATCGCCTCGGGACCTATAATCAGTGAGTAATAGCATGGAAAACTGGCGAGAATGGACCAAATCTGCGAGTTTTGACGAGGTCCCCGTAACGGGCCCCTAGAGTTCGCGGAACGTTCGGATCCCCACGGTATCCAACATCAATGAGTAATAGCATACAAAATTGGCCAGAATGTATAAAATTTGAGAGTTTAGATGAGGTCCCCGTAACCGGACCCCGATGTTCCCTGAAAGTTCGTATTTCCCCGGGACCCAAAATCAGTGAGTTATAGCATGGAATACTGGCTAGACAGGACAAAATATGCGAGCTTTGACGAGGTCCCCGTAACCCGACCTCCAAATTCGCGGAATGTTCAGTTCGCCCCGGTAACCAAAATTAGTGAGTAATGGCATACACAATTGACCAGAATGTATGAAATCTGCGAGTTTTGACGAGGTCCCCGTAATAGGAACCCGAAGTTCCCCGAACTTCCGTATCGACACAGAACACAAAATCAGTGACTAATAGCATGGAACACTGGCCAAGATTAACCAAATCTACGAGTTTTGATGAGGTCCTCGTAACCGGTCCTGAGAGTTCGCGAAACATTTGGATCACCTCGGTACCCAAAATCAGCGAGTAATAGCATACAAAACTAGACAGAATGCATAAAATCTATGAGTTTTGACGAGGTCTCCGTAACCGGACCCAGGAGTTCGCCGAACGTTTGTCGCGCCCCGGGACCCAAACAGAATGAGTAATAGCATACCAAACTGGCCAAAATGGACCAAATCTGCGAGCTTTGAAGAGGTCCCAGTAACCGCCCCCCGAACTTTGCGGAACATTCGGATCGCCCCGTACCCAAAATCAGTGAGTAATAGCATACAAAACTAGCTAGAATGTATAAAATCTACGAGTTTTGACGAGGTCCCCGTAACCGGACCCCAAGTTCCCCGAACATTCGTATCGGCCCAGGACCCAAAATCAGTGAGTAATAGCATGGAAAACTTGCCAAAATTAACCAAATCTATGAGTTTTGACGAGGTCCCCGTAACAGGTCCCCAGAGTTCGCAGAATATTTGGATAACCTCGGTACCCAAAATCAGTGAGTAATAGTATACTAAACTGGACAGAATGTATAAAATCAATGAGTTTTGACGAGGTCTCCGTAACCGGACCCAGGAGTTCCCCGAACGTTCGTAGCGCCCCGCGGCCGAAACACAATGATTAATAGCATACAAAATAGGCAAAAATGGACCAAATCTGTGAGTTTTGACGAGGTCCCCGTAACCGGACCCCGATGTTCCCCGAACGTTCGTATTTCCCCAGGACCCAAAATCAGTGAGTAATAGCATACAAAACTGACGACAAAGTATTAAATCAGTATCGCCTCAGGACCTAAAATAAGTGAGTAATAGCATGGAAAACTGACGAGAATGGATCAAATCTGCGAGTTTTGACGAGGTCCACGTAACGGGTCCCTAGCGTTCGCGGAACGTACGGATCCCCACGGTACCCAAAATCAGCGAGTAATAGCATATAAAATTGGCCAGAATGTATTAAATCTGCGAGTTTAGACGAGGTCCCCGTAACCGGATCCCGATGTTCCCCCAACGTTTGTATTTCCCCAGGACCCAAAATCAGTGAGGAATAGCATATAAAACTGGCTAGAATGTATAAAATCTACGAGTTTTGACAAGGTCCCCGTAACCGGACCCTGAAGTTCCCCGAACATTCGTATCGGCCCAGGACAAAAAATCAGTGAGTAATAGCATGGAAAACTAGCCAAAATTAACCAAATCTGCGAGTTTTGACGAGGTTCCCGTAACCGGTTCGAGAGTTCGCGGAACATTCGGATCATCTCGATACCCAAAATCAGTGAGTAATACCATACAAAACTGGACATAATGTATAAAATCTATGAGTTTTGACGAGTTCTCCGTAACCAGACCCAGCAGTTCCCCGAACGTTTGTAGCGCCCCGTGACCCAAACACAATGAGTAATAGCATACAAAACTGGCCAAAATGGACCAAATCTGCGTGTTTTGACATGGTCCCCGTAACCGGACCCCGATGTTCCCCGAACGTTCGTATTACCCCGGGAACCAAAATCACTCAGTAATAGCATGGAAAACTGCCAGAATGGACCAAATTTCTGAGCTTTGATGAGGTCCCCGTAACCGGCCCCCGAAGTTTGCGGAACGTTCGGATCGCCCTGTTCCCAAAATCAGTGAGTAATAGCATACACAACTGGCCAGAATGTATAAAATCTATGAGTTCTTACGAGGTCCCCATAACCGGACCCCGAAGTTCCCTGGACTTTCATATCACCCCAAGACCCAAAATCAATGAGTAATAGCATGGAAAACTTGCCAGAATTGACCAAATCTTCGAGTTTAAGAAAGGTCCCCATAACCGGTCCACGTAGTTCGCGGAACGTTCGTATCGCCTCGGGGCCTAAAATCCATGAGTAGTAGCTTGGAAAACCGGTGAGAATGGACCAAATATGCGAGTTTTGACGAGGTCCCCATAACTGGTCCCTAGAGTTCGCAGAACGTTCGGATATACACGGTACCTAAAATCAGCGAGTAATAGTATCGGCCCAGGACAAAAAATCAGTGAGTAATACCATGGAAAACTAGCCAAAATTAACCAAATCTGCGAGTTTTGACGAGGTCCCCGTAACCGGCCCCCAGAGTTCGCGGAATATTTGGATCACCTCGGTACCCAAAATCAGTGAGTAATAGCATAGAAAACTGGACAAAATGTATAAAATCTATGAGTTTTGATGAGGTCTCCGTAACCGGACCCAGGAGTTCCCATAATGTTTGTAGCGCCCCAGGACCCAAACACAATGAGTAATAGCATAGAAAACTGGCCAAAATAGTTTTGACGAGGTCCCCGTAACCGAAGGCCGATGTTCCTCGAATGTTTGTATTACCGCGCGAACCAAAATCAGTGAGTAATAGCATGGAAAACTAGCCAGAATGGACCAAATCTGTGAGCTTTGACGAGGTCCCCGTAACCGGCACCCGATGTTCGCGGAACGTTCGGATCGCCCCGTACCCAAAATTAGTGAGTAATAGCATACAAAACTGGCCAGAATGTATAAAATCTGCAAGTTTTGACGAGGTCTCCATAACCGGACCCCGAAGTTCCCCGAACATTCGTATCGGCATAGGACCCAAAATCAGTGAGCAATAGCACGGAAAGCTGGCCAAAATTAACCTAATCTGCAAGTTTTGACGAGGTCCCCGTAACCGGTCCCGAGAGTTCGCGGAACATTTGGATCACCTCGGTACCCAAAATCAGTGAGTAATAGCATAGAAAACTGGAAAAAATGTAAAAAATCTATGAGTTTTGACGAGATCTCCGTATCCGGACCTAGGACTTCCCCGAACGTTTGTAGCACCCCGGGACCCAAACACAATGAGTAATAGCATGGAAAACTAGCCAGAATGGACCAAATCCGTGAGCTTTGACGAGGTCCCCATAACCAGCCCCGAAGTTCGCGGAACGTTCCAATCGCCTCGTACCCAAAATCAGTGAGTAATAGCATACAAAACTGGCCAGAATGTATAAAATCTACGAGTTTTGACGAGGTCCCCGTAACCGGACCCCGAAGTGCCCCGAACGTGCGTATCGCCCCAGGATCCAAAATTAGTGAGTAATAGCATGGAAAACTAGCCAGAATTGACCAAATCTGCGAGTTTAAGGAAGGTACCCATAACCGGTCCCCGGAGTTCGTGGAACGTTCGTATCGCCTTGGGACCTAAAATCAATGAGTAATCGCATGGAAAAGTGGCGAGAATGGACGAAATATGCGAGTTTTCACGAGGTCCCCGTAACGGGTCCCTAGAGTTCGCGGAACGTTCGGATCCCCAGGTACCCAAAATCAACGAGTAATAGCATACAAAATTGGCCAGAATGTATAAAATCTACGAGTTTAGATGAGGTCCCCGTTACCGGACCCCGATGTTCCCCGAACGTTCGTATTTCCCCGGGACCCAAAATCCGTGAGTAATAGCATGGAAAAATGGCTAGAATGGACCAAATCTGCGAGCTTTGACGAGGTCCCCGTAACCCGATCCTGAAGTTTGCGGAATGTTCGGATCGCCCCGGTACACAAAATCAGTGAGTAATAGCATACAAATTTGGCAAGGATGTATGAAATCTGCGAGTTTTGATGTGGTCCCCGTCACGAGAACCCGAAGTTCCAAGAACATTCGTATTGGCCCAGGATCCAAAATCAGTAAGTAAGCATGGTAAACTGGACATAATTAACCAAATCTGCGAGTTTTGACGAGGTCCCCGCAACCGGTCCCCAGAGTTCGCAGAACATTTTGATCACCTCAGTACCCAATATCAATGAGTAATAGCATACAAAACTGGACAGAATGTATAAAATCTATGAGTTTTGAAGAGGTATCCGTGAACGGACCCAGGAGTTCCCCGAACGTTTGTAGTGCCCCGTGACCCAAAATCAACGAGTAATAGCATACAAAATTGGCCAGAATGGACCAAACCTGCGAGTTTTGACGTGGTCCCCGTAACCGGGCCGTGATATTCCTCGAACGTTCGTATTACTCCGGCCATAATCAATGAGTAATAGCATACAAAACTGGCCAGAATGGACCAAATCTACGAGCTTTGACGAGGTCCTCATAATCGGCCCCAGAAGTTCGCGGAACGTTCGGATCGCCCCGTACTCAAAATTAGTGAGTAATGGCATACAAAACTGGCCAGAATGTATAAAATCTACGAGTTTTGACGAGGTCCCCGTAACCGGACCCCGAAGTTCCCCGAACGCGCGTATCGCCCAAGAACCCAAAATCAGTGAGTAATAGCATGGAAAACTAGCCAGAATTGACCAAATCTTCGAGTTTAAGGAAGGTCCGCATAACTAGTCCCCGGAGTTTGCGGAACGTTCGTATCGCCTCAGGACCTAAAATCAGTGAGTAATAGCATGGAAAACTGGCGAGAATGGACCAAATTTGTGAGTTTTGACGAGGTCCCCATAACGGGTCCCTTGAGTTCCCGAAACGTTCGGATTCCAGGTACCCAAAATCAACAAGTAATAGCATACAAAACTGGCCGAAATGGACCAAATCAGCGAGTTTAGACGAGGTCCCCGTTACCGGACCCCGATGTACCCCGAACGTTCGTATTTCCCTGGGACACAAAATCAGTGAGTAATAGCATCGAAAACTGGCTAGAATGGACCAAATCTGCGAACTTTGACGATGTCCCCGTAACCCGATCCCGAAGTTCCTGGAATGTTCGGATCGCCCAGGTACCCAAAATCAGTGAGTAATAGCATACACAACTGGCCCTGATGTATGAAATCTGCGAGTTCTGACGAGGTCCCCGCAACCGGACCCGAAACATTCGTATCGGCCCAGGACACAAAATGAGAGAGCAATAACATGGTAAACTGGCCAAAATGAACCAAATCTGCGAGTTTTGACGAGGTCCCCGTAACCGGTCCCCAGAGTTCGCGAAACATTTGGATCTCCTCGGTACCCAAAATTAGTGAGTAATAGCATGGAAAACTGGACAAAATGTATAAAATCTATGAGTTTTGACGAGGTCTCCATAACCGGACCCAGGAGTTCCCTGAACGTTTGTAGCGCCCGGGGATCCAAACAGAATGAGTAATAGCATACAAGACTGGCCAAAATGGACCAAATCTGCAAATTTTGACGAGGTCCCCGTAATCGGGCCGCGATATTCCTCGAACGTTCGTATTACTCCGACCAAAATCAGTGAGTAATAGCATGGAAAGTTGGCCAGAATGTATAAAATCTATCAGTTTTGACGAGGTCCCCGTAACCGGTCCCCAGAGTTCACGGAACATTTGGATCACCTCGGTACCCCAAAACAGTGAGTAATAGCATGCAAAACTGGACGGAGTGTATAAAATCTATGAGATTTGATGAGGTCCCGGTAACCGGACCCTAATGTTCCTCGAACGTTTGTATTAACCCGGGAACCAAAATCAGTGAGTAATAGCATGGAAAACTGTCCGGAATGGACCAAATCTGCGAGCTTTGAAGAGGTCCCCGTAACCGGCCCCCTAAATTCACGGAACGTTCGGATTGCCCCGTACTCAAAATCAATGAGTAATGGCATACAAAACTGGCCAGAATGTATAAAATCTATGAGTTTTGACGAGGTCCTCGTAACTGGACCTCGAAGTTCCCCGAACGTGCATATCGCCCCACGACCCAAAATCAGTGAGTAATAGCATGAAAAACTAGCCAGAATTGACCAACTCTGCGAGTTTAAGGAATGTCCCCATAACCGGTCCCCGGAGTTCGCGGAACGTTCGTATCGTCTCGGGACCTAAAATCAGTGAGTAATAGCATGGAACAATGGCCAGAATGGACCAAATCTGCGAGCTTTGAGGAGGTCCCCGTAACCGGCCCCTGAAGTTCGCGAAACGTTCGGATCGCCCCATACCCAAAATCAGTGAGTAATAGCATACAAAACTGGCCACAATGTATAAAATCTATGAGTTTTGACGAGGTCCCCATAACAGGACCCCGAAGTTCCCCGAAAGTGCGTATCGCCCCAGGACCCAAAATCATTGAGTAATAGCATGGAAAGCTGGCCAAAATTAACCAAATCTGCGAGTTTTGACGAGGTCCCCGTAACCAGTCCCCAGAGTTCGCGGAACATTTGAATCTCCTCGGTACCCAAAATTAGTGAGTAATAGCATAGAAAACTGGACAAAATGTATAAAATCTATGAGTTTTGATGAGGTCTCCATAACCGGACTCAGGAGTTCCCTGAACGTTTGTAGCGCCCCGGGACCCAAGCACAATGAGTAATAGCATACAAAACTGGCCAAAATGGACCAAATCTACGTGTTTTGACGAGGTCCCCATAACCGGGCCGCGATATTCCTCGAACGTTCGTATTACTCCGACCAAAATTAGTGAGTAATAGCATGGACAATTGGCCAGAATGTATAAAATCTATGACTTTTGACGAGGTCCCCGTAACCGGTTCCCAGAGTTCACGGAACATTTGGATCACCTCGGTATCCAAAAACAGTGAGTAATAACATACAAAACTGGATAGAATGTACAAAATCTATGAGTTTTGACGAGGTCCCCCTAACCGGACCCTGATGTTCCTAGAACGTTTGTATTAACCCGGGAGCCAAAATCAGTGAGTAATAGCATGGAAAACTGTCCGGAATGGACCAAATCTGCGACCTTTGATGAGGTCCCCGTAACCGGCCCCCTAAATTCGTGGAACGTTCGGATTGCCCCGTACTCAAAATCAATGAGTACTGGCATGCAAAACTGGCCAGAATGTATAAAATCTATGAGTTTTGATGAGGTCCCCGTAACTGGACCCCGAAGTTCCCCGAACGTGCATATCACCCCACGACCCAAAATCAGTGAGTAATAGTATGGAAAACTCGCCAGAATTGACCAAATCTTCGAGTTTAAGGAATGTCCCCATAACCGGTCCCCGGAGTTCGCGGAACGTTTGTACCGCCTCAGGACCTAAAATCAGAGAGTAATAGCATGGAAAACTGGCCAGAATGGATCAAATCTGCGAGCTTTGACGAGGTCCCCGTAACGGGTCCCTAGCGTTCGCAGAACGTTCGGATCCCCACGGTACCCAAAATCAGCAAATAATAGCATATAAAATTGGCCAGAGTGTATTAACTCTGCGAGTTTAGATGAGGTCCCCGTAACCGGACCCCGATGTTCCCCGAACGTTCGTATTTCCCCGGGACCCAAAATCAGTGAGTAATAGCATACAAAACTGGCTAGAATGTATAAAATCTACGAATTTTGACGAGGTCCCCGTAACCGGACCCCGAAGTTCCCCGAACATTCGTGTCGGCCCAGGACAAAAAATCAGTGAGTAATAGCATGGAAAACTAGCCAAAATTAACCAAATCTGCGAGTTTTGACAAGGTTCCTGTAACCGGTTCCAGAGTTCGCGGAACATTCGGATCACCTCGATACCCAAAATTAGTGAGTAATAGCATACAAAACTGGACATAATGTATAAAATCTAGCCAAAATGGACCCAAACCCAAATACAAAACTAGCCAAAATGGACCAAATCCGTGAGCTTTGACGAGGTCCCCATAACCGACCCCGAAGTTCGCGGAACGTTCGAATCGCCTCGTACCCAAAATCAGTGAGTAATAGCATACAAAACTGGCCAGAATGTATAAAATCTACGAGTTTGGACGAGGTCCCCGTAACCGGACCCCGAAGTTCCCCGAACGTGCGTATCGCCCCAGGACCCAAAATCAGTGAGTAATAGCATGGAAAACTAGCCAGAATTGACCAAATCTGCGAGTTTAAGGAAGGTCCCCATAACCGGTCCCCGGAGTTCGTGGAACGTTCGTATCGCCTCGGGACCTAAAATCAATGAGTAATCGCATGGAAAACTGGCGAGAATGGACGAAATCTGCGAGTTTTGACGAGGTCCCCGTAACGGGTCCCTAGAGTTCGTGAAACGTTCGGATCCCTAGGTACCCAAAATCCACGAGTAATAGCATACAAAATTGGCCAGAATGTATAAAATCTACGAGTTTAGACGAGGTCCCAGTTACCGGACCCCGATGTTCCCCGAACGTTCGTATTTCCCTGGGACCCGAAATCCGTAAGTAATAGCATGGAAAACTCGCTAGAATGGACCAAATCTGCGAGCTTTGACGAGGTTCCCGTAACCCGATCCTGAAGTTTGCGGAATGTTCGGATCGCCCCGGTACGCAAAATCATTGAATAATGGCATACAAAACTGGCGAGGATGTATAAATCTGCGAGTTTTGATGTGGTCCCTGTAACCGGACCCTGAAGTTCCAAGAACATTCGTATCGGCCCAGGACCCAAAATCAGTAAGTAAGCATCGTAAACTGGACATAATTAACCAAATCTGCGAGTTTTGACGAGGTCCCCGCAACCGGTCCCCAGAGTTCGCAGAACATTTTGATCACCTCAGTACCCAATTTCAATGAGTAATAGCATACAAAACTGGACAGAATGTATAAAATCTATGAGTTTTGACGAGGTATCCGTGAACGGACCCAGGAGTTCCCCGAACGTTTGTAGTGCCCCGCCAAAATCAACGAGTAATAGCATACAAAATTGGCCAGAATGGACCAAATCTACGAGCTTTGACGAGGTCCTCGTAACCGGCCCAAGAAGTTTGCGGAACGTTCGGATCGCCCCGTACCCAAAATCAGTGAGTAATAGCATACAAAACATGACAGAATGTATAAAATCTATGAGTTTTGACGAGGTCTCCGTAACCGGACCCAGGAGTTCCCCGAACATTTGTAGCACCCCGCGACCGAAACACAATGAGTAATAGCATTCAAAACTAGCCAAAATGGACCAAATCTGCGAGTTTTTACGAGGTCCCTCGAACGTTTGCATTACCCCGGGAACCAAAATCAATGAGTAATAGCATGGAAAACTGACCGGAATGGACCAAATCTGCGACCTTTGATGAGGTCCCCGTAACCGGCCCCCAAAATTCGCGGAACGTTTGGATTGCCCCGTACACAAAATCAGTGCGTAGTGGCATACAAAATTGGCCAGAATGTATAAAATATATGAGTTTTGACGAGGTCCCTGTAACCGGACCCCGAAGCTCCCCGAACGTGCGTATCACCCCAGGACCCAAGATCAGTGAGTAATAGCATGGCAAACTAGCCAGTATTGACCAAATCTGCGAGTTTAAGGAAGGTCCCCATAACCGGTCCACGGTGTTCGCGGAACGTTCGTATCGTCTCAGGACCTAAAATCAGTGAGTAATAGCATGAAAAACTGGCCAGAATGGACCAAATCTGTGAGCTTTGACGAGGTCCGTAACCGGCTCCGAGAGTTCACGGAACGTTCGGACCACCATGTACGCAAAATCAGTGAGTAATAGCATACAAAACAGGCCAGGATGTATAAAATCTACGAGTTTTGACGACGTCCCCGTAACCGGACCTCGAAGTTCCCAAACGTTCGAATTTCCCCCGGACCCAAAATCAGTGAGTAATAGCATGGAAAACTAGCTAGAATGTTCGGATCGCCCCGGTACCCAAAATCAGTGAGTGATAGCATAGACAACTAGCCAGGATGTATGATATCTGTGAGTTTTGACGAGGTCCCGTAACCGGACCCCGAAGTTCCCCGAACATTCGTATCGGCCCAGGACCCAAAATCAGTGAGTAATAGCATGGAAAACTAGCCAAAATTAACCAAATCTGCGAGTTTTGACGAGGTCCCCGTAACCGGTCCCCAGAGTTTGCCAAACATTTGGATCACCTCGGTACCCAAAATCAGTGAGTAATAGCGTAGAAAAGTGGACAAAATGTATAAAATCTACGAGTTTTGACGAGGTCTCCATAACCGGACCCAGGAGTTCCCTGTACGTTTGTAGCGCCCCGGGACCCAAACACAATGAGTAATAGGATACAAAACTGGCCAAAATGGACCAAATCTGCGAGTTTTGACGTGGTCCCCGTAACCAGGCCGCGATATTCCTCGAACGTTCGTACTACTCCGACCAAAATCAGTGAGTAATAGCATGGAAAATTGGCCAGAATGTATAAAATCTATGAGTTTTGACGAGGTCTCCATAACCGGACTTAGGAATTCCCCGAACGTTTGTACCGCCCCGCGACCCAAAATCAGTGAGTAATAGCATACAAATATGGCCACAATGTATAAAATCAGCGAGTTTAGACGAGGTCCCCGTAATCGGACCCTGATGTTCCTCGAACGTTCGTATTACCCCAGGAACCAAAATCAGTGAGTAATAGCATGGAAAACTTACCAGAAAGGACCAAATCTGCGAGCTTTGACAAGGTGCCCGTAACTGGCCCCCGAAATTCGCGAAACGTTCGCATCGCCCGTACTCAAAATCAGTGAGTAATGGCATAAAAAACAGGCCAGAATGTATAAAATCTTCGAGTTTTGACGAGGTCCCCGTAACCGGACCCCGAAGTTCCCCAACGTGCGTATCGCCCCAGAACCCAAATTCACTGAGTAATAGCATGGAAAACTAGCAAGAATTGACCAAATCTGCGAGTTTAAGGAAGGTTCCCATAACTGGTACCCGGATTTGCGGAACGTTCGTATCGCCTCAGGACATAAACTCGGTGAGTAATGGCATGGAAAACTGGCGAGAATGGACCAAATCTGCGAGTTTTGACGAGGTCCCCGTAACGGGTCCCTAGAGTTCGCGAAACGTTCGGATCCCAGGTACCCAAAATTAACGAGTAATATCATACAAAATTGGCAAGAATATATAAAATCTGCGAGTTTAGACGAGGTCCCCGTAACCGGACCCTGATGTTCCTCGAACGTTCGTATTACCCCACGAACCAAAATCAGTGAGTAATAGCATGGAAAACTTACCATAATGGACCAAATCTGCGAGCTTTGACGAGCTGCCCGTAACCGGACCCCGAAATTCGCGGAACGTTCGGATCCCCCCGTACTCAAAATCAGTGAGTAATGGCATACAAAACTGGCCAGAATGTATAAAATCTACGAGTTTTGAAGAAATCCCCATAACCGGACCCCGAAGTTCCCTGAACATGCGTATCGATCCAGAACCCAAAATCAGTGAGTAATAGCATGGAAAACTAGCCAGAATTGACCAGATCTTCGAGTTTAAGGAAGGTCCCCATAACTGGTCCCCGGAGTTTGTGGAACGTTCGTATCGCCTCGGGACCTAAAATCAGTGAGTAATAACATGGAAAACTGGCGAGAATGGACCAAATCTACGAGTTTTGACGAGGTTCCCGTAACGGGTCCCTAGAGTTCGCGAAACGTTCGGATCCCAGGTACCCAAAATCAACGAGTTTAGACGAGGTCCCCGTTACTGGACCCCGATGTTCCCCGAACATTCGTATTTCTCCGGGACCCAAAATCAGTGAGTAATAGCATGGAAAAGTGGCTAGAATGGACAAAATCTGCGAGCTTTGACGAGGTCCCCGTAACCCGATCCCGAAGTTCGTGGAATGGTTGGATCGCCCCGATACCCAAAATCAGTGAGTAATAGCATACACAACTGGCCAGGACGTATGAAATCTGCGAGTTTTGACGAGGTCCCCGTAACCGGACCCCAAAGTTCCCCGAACATTCGTATCGGCCCAGGACACAAAATGAGAGAGTAATAGCATGGTAAACTGGCCAAAATTAACCAAATCTGCGAGTTTTGACGAGGTCCCCGTAACCGGTCCCCAGAGTTCGCGGAACATTTCTATCTCCTCGATACCCAAAATTAGTGAGTAATAGCATAGAAAACTGGACAAAATGTATGAAATCTATGGGTTTTGACGAGGTCTCCATAACCGGACCGAGGAATTCCCTGAACGTTTCTAGCGCCCCGGGACCCAAACACAATGAGTAATAGCATACAAAACTAGCCAAAATGGACCAAATCTGCGAGTTTTGACGAGGTTCCCGTAACCGGGCCGCGATATTCCTCGAACGTTCGTATTACGCCGACCAAAATCAGTGAGTAATAGCATGGAAAATTGGCCAGATGTATAAAATCTATGAGTTTTGACGAGGTCCCTGTTGCAATTATGCCCTAGAGGCAATAATAAATGTATAGTTATTATTATAATTCCTGTATCAAGATAATAGTTTATTATCCATGCTATAATTGTATTGAATGAAGACTCATTTACATGTGTGGATACATAGACAAAACACCGTCCCTAGCATGCCTCAAGTTGGCTAGCCAGTTGATCGATGATAGTCAGTGTCTTCTGATTATGAACAAGGTGTTGTTGCTTGATAACTGGATCACGTCATTAGGAGAATCACGTGATGGACTAGACCCAAACTAATAGACGTAGCATGTTGATCGTGTCATTTTGTTGCTACTGTTTTCTGCGTGTCAAGTATTTATTCCTATGACCATGAGATCATATAACTCACTGACACCGGAGGAATGCTTTTTGTGTATCAAACGTCGCAACGTAACTGGGTGACTATAAAGATGCTCTACAGGTATCTCCGAAGGTGTTAGTTGAGTTAGTATGGACCAAGACTGGGATTTGTCACTCCGTATGACGGAGAGGTATCTCGGGGCCCACTCGGTAATACAACATCACACACAAGCCTTGCAAGCAATGTAACTTAGTGTAAGTTGCGGGATCTTGTATTACGGAACGAGTAAAGAGACTTGCTGGTAAACGAGATTGAAATAGGTATGCGGATACTGACGATCGAATCTCGGGCAAGTAACATACCGAAGGACAAAGGGAATGACATACGGGATTATACGAATCCTTGGCACTGAGGTTCAAACGATAAGATCTTCGTAGAATATGTAGGATCCAATATGGGCATCCAGGTCCCGCTATTGGATATTGACCGAGGAGTCTCTCGGGTCATGTCTACATAGTTCTCGAACCAGCAGGGTCTGCACACTTAAGGTTCGACGTTGTTTTATGCGTATTTGAGTTATATGGTTGGTTACCGAATGTTGTTCGGAGTCCCGGATGAGATCACGGACGTCACGAGGGTTTCCGGAATGGTCCGGAAACGAAGATTGATATATAGGATGACCTCATTTGATTACCGGAAGGTTTTCGAAGTTACCGGGAATGTACCGGGAATGACGAATGGGTTCCGGGAGTTCACCGGGGGGGGGGGGGCAACCCACCCCGGGGAAGCCCATAGGCTTTGAGGAGACACACCAGCCCTTAGTGGGCTGGTGGGACAGCCCCAAATAGGCCTATGCGCCAAGAGAAGAAAATCAAAGGAAAAGAAAAAAAAGGAGGGAAGAAGTGGGAAGGGAGGGGGACTCCTCCCACCAAACCAAGTCCAACTCGGTTTGGGGGGGGAGTCCTCCCCCCCTTGGCTCGGCCGACCCCTTGGGAGTCCCTTGGACCCCAAGGCAAGGTCCCCCTCCCTCCTCCTATATATATGGGGCTTTTAGGGCAGATTTGAGACGACTTTCTCACGGCTGCCCGACCACATACCTCCATAGTTTTTCCTCTAGATCGCGTTTCTGCGGACCTCGGGCGGAGCCCTGCTGAGACGAGATCATCACCAACCTCCGGAGCGCCGTCACGCTGCCGGAGAACTCTTCTACCTCTCCGTCTCTCTTGCTGGATCAAGAAGGCCGAGATCATCGTCGAGCTGTACGTGTGTTGAACGCGGAGGTGCCGTCCGTTCGGTACTGATCGCGGGATTGTTCGCGGGGCGGATCGAGGGACGTGAGGACGTTCCACTACATCAACCGCGTTCTCTAACGCTTCTGCTGTACGATCTACAAGGGTACGTAGATCACTCATCCCCTCTCGTAGATGGACATCACCATGATAGGTCTTCGTGCGCGTAGGAAAATTTTTGTTTCCCATGCGACGTTCCCCAACAGTGGCATCATGAGCTAGGTTCATGCGTAGATGTCTTCTCGAGTAGAACACAAAATGTTTTGTGGGCGGTGATGTGCGTTTTGCTGCCCTCCTTAGTCTTTTCTTGATTCCGCGGTATTGTTGGATTGAAGCGGCTTGGACCGACATTACTCGTACGCTTACGAGAGACTGGTTTCATCGTTACGAGTAACCCCCTTTGCTCAAAGATGACTGGCAAGTGTCGGTTTCTTCAACTTTAGTTGAATCGGATTTGACCGAGGAGGTCCTTGGATGAGGTTAAATAGCAACTCATATATCTCCGTTGTGGTGTTTGCGTAAGTAAGATGCGATCCTACTTGATACCCTTGGTCACCACGTAAAACATGCAACAACAAAATTAGAGGACGTCTAACTTGTTTTTGCAGGGTATGATTGTGATGTGATATGGCCAACGATGTGATGTGATATATTGGATGTATGAGATGATCATGTTGTAATAGAAATATCGACTTGCACGTCGATGGTACGGCAACCGGCAGGAGCCATAGGGTTGTCTTTATACTAACATATGTGCTTGCAGATGCTTTTACTATTTTGCTAGGATGTAGCTTTAGTAGTAATAGCATAAGTAGCACGACAACCACGATGGCAACACGTTGATGGATGATCATGGTGTGGCGCCGGTGACAAGAAGATCGTGCCGGTGCTTTGGTGATGGAGATCAAGAAGCACGTGATGATGGCCATATCATGTCACTTATGAATTGCATGTGATGTTAATCCTTTTATGCACGTTATTTTGCTTAGAACGACGGTAGCATTATGAGGTGATCTCTCACTGAAATTTCAAGACGAAATTGTGTTCTCCCCGACTGTGCACCGTTGCTACAGTTCGTCGTTTCAAGACACCACGTGATGATCGGGTGTGATAGACTCAACGTTCACATACAACGGGTGCAAAACAGTTGCGCACGCGGAACACTCGGGTTAAGCTTGACGAGCCTAGCATGTGCAGACATGGCCTCGGAACACATGAGACCGAAAGGTCGATCATGAATCATATAGTTGATATGATTAGCATAGGGATGCTTACCACTGAAACTATACTCAACTCACGTGATGATCGGACTTGGGATAGTGTAAGTGGATCATGAACCACTCAAATGACTAGAGAGATGTACTTTTTGAGTGGGAGTTTAGCATATAATTTGATTAAGTTGAACTCTAATTATCTTGAACATAGTCTAAGTCCACTTTGAATATATTTGTGTTGTAGATCATGGCTCACGCAAGTGTCATCCTGAATTTTAATACGTTCCTAGAGAAAGCTAAGTTGAAAGATGATGGAAGCAACTTTGTAGACTGGGCTCGTAATCTGAAGCTAATCTTACAAGCTGGAAAGAAGGATTATGTCCTTAATGCTGCGCTAGGAGATGAACCACCCGCTACGGCTGATCAGGATGTTAAGAACGCTTGGTTAGCACGTAAGGAGGACTACTCAATAGTTCAATGTGCAGTCTTGTATGGCTTGGAACCGGGACGTCAACGTCGCTTTGAGCGTCATGGAGCATTTGAGATGTTCCAGGAGTTGAAGTTTATCTTTCAGAAGAACGCCCGGATCGAGAGGTATGAGACCTCCGATAAATTCTATGCTTGCAAGATGGAGGAAAACTCGTCTGTCAGTGAACATGTGCTCAAAATGTCTGGGTACTCAAACCGTCTAGCTGAACTGGGGATTGAACTCCCGCAAGAAGCTATCACTGACAGAATCCTTCAATCACTGCCGCCAAGCTATAAAGGCTTTGTGTTGAACTACAACATGCAAGGGATGAACAAGTCTCCCGGCGAGTTCTTTGCGATGCTGAAAGTCGCAGAGTCTGAACTCCGTAAAGAGCATCAAGTGTTGATGGTGAGCAAGACCACTAGTTTCAAGAGAAACAGCAAAGGCAAGAAGGGCAATTCGAAGAAGAGCGGCAAGCCTGTTGCCAATCCGCCGAAGAAACCCAAAGCTGGACCTAAGCCTGAAACAGAGTGCTTCTATTGCAAGGGTATGGGTCACTGGAAGCGCAATTGCCCCAAGTATCTGGCAGATAAGAAGGCGGGCAAAGAGAAATCAGGTATATTTGATATACATGTTATTGATGTGTACTTAACCGGCTCTCGTAGTAGTGCCTGGGTATTTGATACCGGTTCTGTTGCTCACATTTGCAACTCGAAGCAGGAACTGCGGAATAGACGAAGGCTGGCGAAAGACGAAGTGACGATGCGCGTAGGAAACGGTTCCAAGGTTGATGCAATCGCCGTCGGCACAGTGTCACTTCAACTACCATCGGGATTAGTGATGAACTTAAATCATTGTTATTTAGTGCCTGCGTTGAGCATGAACATTATATCTGGATCTTGTTTATTGCGAGACGGTTACTCTTTTAAGTCTGAGAATAATGGTTGTTCTATTTCTATGAGTAACATCTTTTATGGTCATGCACCGAATGTGAGAGGATTGTTCATATTGAATCTTGATAGCGACACGCATATACATAACATCGAGACCAAAAGAGTTAGAGTAAACAATGATAGCGCCGTATTTTTGTGGCACTGCCACTTGGGTCATATTGGTGTAAAACGCATGAAGAAACTCCATGCTGATGGACTTTTGGAGTCACTTGACTTTGATTCACTTGACACGTGCGAACTATGCCTCATGGGCAAGATGACTAAGACTCCGTTCTCCGGAACAATGGAGCATGCAAGTGACTTGTTGGAAATCCTACATACCGATGTGTGTGGTCCAATGAGCGTGGAGGCACGCGGCGGATGTCGTTATTTTCTCACCTTCACTGACGATTTAAGTAGATATGGTTATGTCTACTTGATGAAGCACAAGTCTGAAACATTTGAAAAGTTCAAGCAATTTCAGAGTGAAGTGGAAAATCATCGTAACAAGAAGATCAAGTTCCTACGGTCTGATCGTGGGGGTGAATATCTGAGTTTCGAGTTTGGTACTCACTTAAGACAATGTGGAATTGTTTCGCAGTTAACACCGCCTGGAACACCACAGCGTAATGGTGTGTCCGAACGTCGTAATCGTACTTTGTTAGAGATGGTGCTATCTATGATGTCTCTTACTAATTTGTCGTTATCATTTTGGGGTTATGCATTAGAAACAGCTGCATTCACTTTAAATAGGGCACCATCGAAATCCGTTGAGACGACACCATACGAACTGTGGTATGGCAAAAGGCCAAAGTTGTCGTTTCTTAAAGTTTGGGGATGTGATGCTTATGTCAAAAAGCTTCAGCCTGAAAAGCTGGAACCCAAAGCGGAAAAGTGCGTCTTCATAGGTTACCAAAAGAGACAGTTGGGTACACCTTCTATCTCAAATCCGAGGGCAAAGTGTTTGTTGCTAAGAACGGAACTTTTCTCGAGAAGGAGTTTCTCTCGAGAGAATTGAGTGGGAGGAAGATAGAACTTGACGAGGTTGTCGAACCTCTCATCCCTCTGAATGGTGGCGCAGGGCAAGGGGAAACCTCTGTCGTTGCGACGCCGGTTGAGGAGGAAGTTAATGATGATGATCATGAAACTCCAGTTCAAGTTTCTGTTGAACCACGCAGGTCGACGAGATCACGCGCTGCTCCAGAGTGGTACGGTAATCCCGTCTTGTCAATCATGTTGTTAGACAACAATGAACCTGCGAATTATGAAGAAGCAATGGTGGGCCCAGATTCCAACAAATGGCTGGAATCCATGAAATCCGAGATAGGATCCATGTATGAGAACAAAGTGTGGACTTTGGAGATACTACCTGAGGGCCGCAAGGCTATTCAGAACAAATGGATCTTTAAGAAGAAGACGGACGCTGACGGTAATGTGACCGTTTATATAGCTCGACTTGTGGCAAAGGGTTTTTCGCAAGTTCCAGGAGTTGACTACGATGAGACCTTCTCACCCGTAGCGATGCTTAAGTCCGTCAGAATCATGTTAGCAATAGCTGCATTTTTCACTTATGAAATCTGGCAGATGGATGTCAAAACGGCGTTCCTTAACGGTTTCCTTAAGGAAGAGTTGTATATGATGCAACCCGAAGGTTTTGTCGATCCTAAAAATGCTGACAAGGTGTGCAAGCTCCAGCGATCCATTTATGGACTGGTGCAAGCATCTCAGAGTTGGAACAAACGCTTTGATGAGGTGATCAAAGCATTTGGGTTTATACAAGTGGTGGAGAATCTTGTATTTACAAGAAAGTGAGTGGGAGCTCTGTGGCGTTTCTGATATTATATGTGGATGACATATTAATGATTGGAAACAATGTAGAGATTTTGGAGAGCATAAAAGGTTACTTGAATAAAAGTTTCTCTATGAAGGACCTAGGAGAAGCTGCTTACATACTAGGCATTAAGATCTATAGGGATAGATCAAAACGCCTGATAGGACTTTCACAAAGCACATACCTTGATAAAGTTTTGAAGAGGTTCAAAATGGAACAGTCCAAGAAAGGGTTCTTGCCAGTGTTACAAGGTACGAGATTGAGTAAGACTCAGTGCCCAGCAACTGATGAAGATAGAGAGCATATGCGCTCCGTCCCCTATGCTTCAGCCATAGGCTCTATCATGTATGCAATGCTGTGCACTAGACCGGATGTTAGCCTGGCCATAAGTATGGCAGGTAGGTTCCAGAGTAATCCAGGAGTGGATCACTGGACGGCGGTCAAGAATATCCTGAAGTACCTGAAAAGGACTAAGGAGATGTTTCTCGTGTATGGAGGTGACGAAGACCTCGCCGTAAAAGGTTACGTCGATGCAAGCTTTGACACAGATCCGGACGACTCTAAGTCGCAAACCAGATACGTATTTATTCTTAATGGGGGTGCAGTAAGCTGGTGCAGTTCCAAGCAAAGCGTCGTAGCAGATTCTACATGTGAAGCAGAGTACATGGCTGCCTCGGAGGCGGCTAAGGAGGGTGTCTGGATGAAGCAGTTCATGACGGATCTTGGAGTGGTGCCAAGTGCACTGGATCCAATAACCTTGTTCTGTGACAACACTGGTGCCATTGCCCTAGCAAAGGAACCAAGGTTTCACAAGAAGACCAGACACATCAAACGACGCTTCAACATCATCCGCTACTACGTCTAGGAGGAGGACGTAAATATATGCAAAGTGCACACGGATCTGAATGTAGCAGACCCGCTGACTAAACCTCTTCCACGGCCTAAACATGATCGACACCAGAACTGTATGGGTGTTAGATTTATTACAATGTAATTCACATGGTGATGTGAGGGCTAGATTATTGACTCTAGTGCAAGTGGGAGACTGTTGGAACTATGCCCTAGAGGCAATAATAAATGTATAGTTATTATTATAATTCCTGTATCAAGATAATAGTTTATTATCCATGCTATAATTGTATTGAATGAAGACTCATTTACATGTGTGGATACATAGACAAAACACCGTCCCTAGCATGCCTCTAGTTGGCTAGCCAGTTGATCGATGATAGTTAGTGTCTTCTGATTATGAACAAGGTGTTGTTGCTTGATAACTGGATCACGTCATTAGGAGAATCACGTGATGGACTAGACCCAAACTAATAGACGTAGCATGTTGATCGTGTCATTTTGTTGCTACTGTTTTCTGCGTGTCAAGTATTTATTCCTATGACCATGAGATCATATAACTCACTGACACCAGAGGAATGCTTTGTGTGTATCAAACGTCGCAACGTAACTGGGTGACTATAAAGATGCTCTACAGGTATCTCCGAAGGTGTTAGTTGAGTTAGTATGGACCAAGACTACGATTTGTCACTCCGTATGACGGAGAGGTATCTCGGGGCCCACTCGGTAATACAACATCACACACAAGCCTTGCAAGCAATGTAACTTAGTGTAAGTTGCGGGATCTTGTATTACGGAACGAGTAAAGAGACTTGCCGGTAAACGAGATTGAAATAGGTATGCGGATACTGACGATCGAATCTCGGGCAAGTAACATACCGAAGGACAAAGGGAATGACATACGGGATTATACGAATCCTTGGCACTGAGGTTCAAACGATAAGATCTTCGTAGAATATGTAGGATCCAATATGAGCATCCAGGTCCCGCTATTGGATATTGACCAAGGAGTCTCTCGGGTCTTGTCTACATAGTTCTCGAACCCGCAGGGTCTGCACACTTAAGGTTCGACGTTGTTTTATGCGTATTTGAGTTATATGGTTGGTTACCGAATGTTGTTCGGAGTCCCGGATGAGATCACGGACGTCACGAGGGTTTCCGGAATGGTCCGGAAACGAAGATTGATATATAGGATGACCTCATTTGATTACCGGAAGGTTTTCGGAGTTACCGGGAATGTACCGGGAATGACGAATGGGTTCCGGGAGTTCACCGGGGGGGGCAACCCACCCCGGGGAAGCCCATAGGCTTTGGGGAGACACACCAGCCCTTAGTGGGCTGGTGGGACAGCCCCAAAGAGGCCTATGCGCCAAGAGAACAAAATCAAAGGAAAAGAAAAAAAAAGGAGGGAAGAAGTGGGAAGGGAGGGGGACTCCTCCCACCAAACCAAGTCCAACTCGGTTTGGGGGGGGAGTCCTCCCCCCCTTGGCTCGGCCGACCCCTTGGAAGTCCCTTGGACCCCAAGGCAAGGTCCCCCTCCCTCCTCCTATATATATGGGGCTTTTAGGGCAGATTTGAGACGACTTTCTCACGGCTGCCCGACCACATACCTCCATAGTTTTTCCTCTAGATCGTGTTTCGGCGGAGCTCGGGCGGAGCCCTGCTGAGACGAGATCATCACCAACCTCCGGAGCGCCGTCACGCTGCCGGAGAACTCTTCTACCTCTCCGTCTCTCTTGCTGGATCAAGAAGGCCGAGATCATCGTCGAGCTGTACGTGTGCTGAACGCGGAGGTGCCGTCCGTTCGGTACTAGATCGTGGGACTGATCGCGGGATTGTTCGCGGGGCGGATCGAGAGACGTGAGGACGTTCCACTACATCAACCGCGTTCTCTAACGCTTCTGCTGTACGATCTACAAGGGTACGTAGATCACTCATCCCCTCTCGTAGATGGACATCACCATGATAGGTCTTCGTGCGCGTAGGAAAATTTTTGTTTCCCATGCGACGTTCCCCAACAGTCCCCGTAACCGGTCCCCAGATTTCACGGAACATTTGATTCACCTCGGAACCCAAAAACAGTGAGTAATAGCATACAAAACTGGACACAATGTATAAAATCTATGAGTTTTGACGAGGACCCCATAACCGGACCGTGATGTTCCTCGAACGTTTGTATTAACCCGGGAACCAAAATCAGTGAGTAAGAGCATGGAAAACTGCGCGGAATGGACCAAATCTGCGAGCTTTGATGAGGTCTCCGTAACCGGCCCCCTAAATTCGTGGGACGTTCGGATTGCCCCGTACTCAAAATCAATGAGTACTGGCATACAAAATTGGCCAGAATGTATAAAATCTACGAGTTTTGACTAGGTCCCCGTAACTGGACCCCGATGTTCCCCGAACGTGCATATCGCCCCACGACCCAAAATCAGTGAGTAATAGCATACACAACTGGCCAGGACGTATGAAATCTGCGAGTTTTGACGAGGTCCCCGTAACCGGACCCCAAAGTTCCCCGAACATTCGTATCGGCCCAGGACACAAAATGAGAGAGTAATAGCATGGTAAATTGGCCAAAATTAACCAAATATGCGAGTTTTGACGAGGTCCCCGTAACAGGTCCCCAGAGTTCGCGGAACATTTGAATCTTCTCAATACCCAAAATTAGTGAGTAATAGCATAGAAAACTGGACAAAATGTATGAAATCTATGGGTTTTGACGAGGTCTCCATAACCGGACCGAGGAATTCCCTGAACGTTTCTAGCGCCCCGGGACCCAAACACAATGAGTAATAGCATACAAAACTGGCCAAAATGGACCAAATCTGTGAGTTTTGACGAGGTCCCCGTAACCGGGCCGCGATATTCCTCGAACGTTCGTATTACGCCGACCAAAATCAGTGAGTAATAGCATGGGAAATTGGCCAGATGTATAAAATCTATGAGTTTTGGTGAGGTCCCCGTAACCGGTCCCCAGATTTCATGAAACATTTGGATCACCTCGGAACCCAAAAACAGTGAGTAATAGCATACAAAACTGGACATAATGTATAAAATCTATGAGTTTTGACGAGGTCCCCGTAACCAGACCCTGATGTTCCTCGAACGTTTGTATTAACCCGGGAACCAAAATCAGTGAGTAAGAGCATGGAAAACTGCGCGGAATGGACCAAATCTGCGAGCTTTGATGAGGTCTCCGTAACCGGCCCCCTAAATTCGTGGGACGTTCGGATTGCCCCGTACTCAAAATCAATGAGTACTGGCATACAAAATTGGCCAGAATGTATAAAATCTACGAGTTTTGACTAGGTCCCCGTAACTGGACCCCGATGTTCCCCGAACGTGCATATCGCCCCACGACCCAAAATCAGTGAGTAATAGCATGGAAAACAAGCCAGAATTGACCAAATCTGCGAGTTTAAGGAAGGTCCCCATAACCGGTCCCCGAAGTTCGCGGAACGTTCGTATCGTCTCGGGACCTAAAATTAATGAGTAATAGCACGGAAAATTTGCCAGAATGGACCAAATCTGCGAGCTTTGACGAGGTCCCCGTAACCAGCCCCCGAAGTTCGCGAAACGTTCGGATCGCCCCGTACCCAAAATCAGTGAGTAATAGCATACAAAACTGGCCACAATGTATAAAATCTACGAGTTTTGACGAGGTCCCCGTAACAGGACCCCGAAGTTCCCCGAACGTGCGTATCGCCCCAGGGCCCAAAATCATTGAGTAATAGCATGGAAAGTTGGCCAAAATTAACCAAATCTGCGAGTTTTGACGAGGTCCCCGTAACCAGTCCCCAGAGTTCGTGGAACATTTGGATCACCTCGGTACCCAAACTCAATGAGTAATAGCATACAAAACTGGACAGAATGTATAAAATCTATGAGTTTTGACGAGGTCTCCGTAACCGGACTCAGGAGTTCCCCGAACGTTTGTAGCGCCCCGCGACCCGAAATCAGTGAGTAATAGCATACAAATATGGCCACAATGTATAAAATCAGCGAGTTTAGACGAGGTCCCCGTAATCGGACCCTGATGTTCCTCGAACGTTCGTATTACCCCAGGAACCAAAATCAGTGAGTAATAGCATGGACAACTTACCAGAAAGGACCAAATCTGCGAGCTTTGACGAGGTGCCCGTAACTGGCCCCCAAAATTCGCGAAATGTTCGGATCGCCCGTACTCAAAATCAGTGAGTAATGGCATAAAAAACAGGCCAGAATCTATAAAATCTTCGAGTTTTGACGAGGTCCCCGTAACCGGACCCCGAAGTTCCCCGACGTGCGTCTCGCCCCAGAACCCAAATTCAATGAGTAATAGCATGGAAAATTGGCCAGAATGTATAAAATCTATGAGTTTTGACGAGGTCCCCGTAACGGGTCCCTAGAGTTCGCGAAACGTTTGGATCCCAGGTACCCAAAATCAACGAGTAATAGAATACAAAATTGGCCAGAATGTATAAAATATGCGAGTTTAGACGAGGTCCCCGTTGCCGGACCCCGATGTTCCCCGAACGTTCGTCTTTCCCCGAAACCCAAAATCAGAGACCAAATCTGCGAGCTTTGATGAGGTCTCCATAACCGGACTTAGGAATTCCCCGAACGTTTGTAGCGCCCCGCGACCCAAAATCAGTGAGTAATAGCATACAAATATGGCCACAATGTATAAAATCAGCGAGTTTAGACGAGGTCCCCGTAATCGGACCCTGATGTTCCTCGAACGTTCGTATTACCCCAGGAACCAAAATCAGTGAGTAATAGCATGGAAAACTTACCAGAAAGGACCAAATCTGCGAGCTTTGACGAGGTGCCCGTAACTGGCCCCCGAAATTCATGAAACGTTCGGATCGCCCGTACTCAAAATCAGTGAGTAATGGCATAAAAAACAGGCCAGAATGTATAAAATCTTCGAGTTTTGACGAGGTCCCCGTAACCAGACCCCGAAGTTCCCCGACGTGCGTATCGCCCCAGAACCCAAATTCACTGAGTAATAGCATGGAAAACTAGCAAGAATTGACGAAATCTGCGAGTTTAAGGAAGGTTCCCATAACTGGTACCCGGAGTTTGCGGAACGTTCGTATCGCCTCAGGACCTAAACTCGGTGAGTAATGGCATGGAAAACTGGCGAGAATGGACCAAATCTGCGAGTTTTGATGAGGTCCCCGTAACGGCTCCCTAGAGTTCGCGAAACGTTCGGATCCCAGGTACCCAAAATTAACGAGTAATATCATACAAAATTGGCAAGAATATATAAAATCTGCGAGTTTAGACGAGGTCCCCGTAACCGGACCCTGATGTTCCTCGAACGTTCGTATTACCCCACGAACCAAAATCAATGAGTAATAGCATGGAAAACATACCATAATGGACCAAATCTGCGAGCTTTGACGAGGTGCCCGTAACCGGCCCCCGAAATTCGCGGAACGTTCGGATCGCCCCGTACTAAAAATCAGTGAGTAATGGCATACAAAACTGGCCAGAATGTATAAAATCTACGAGTTTTAGAGAAGTCCCCGTAACCGGACCCCGAAGTTCCCTGAACATGCGTATCGATCCAGAACCCAAAATCAGTGAGTAATAGCATGGAAAACTAGCCAGAATTGACCAGATCTTCGAGTTTAAGGAAGGTCCCCATAACTGGTCCCCGGAGTTTGTGGAAAGTTCGTATCGCCTCGGGACCTAAAATCAGTGAGTAATAGCATGGAAAACTGGCGAGAATGGACCAAATCTGCGAGTTTTGACGAGGTTCCCGTAACGGGTCCCTAGAGTTCGCGAAACGTTCGGATCCCAGGTACCCAAAATCAACGAGTAATAGCATACAAAATTGGCCAGAATATATAAAATCTGCGAGTTTAGACTAGCTCCCCGTTACCGGACCCCGATGTTCCCCGAACATTCGTATTTCTCCGGGACCCAAAATCAGTGAGTAATAGCATGGAAAACTGGCTAGAATGGACAAAATCTGCGAGCTTTGACGAGGTCCCCGTAACCCGATCCCGAAGTTCGTGGAATGTTCGGATCGCCCCGGTACCCAAAATCAGTGAGTAATAGCATACACAACTGGCCAGGACGTATGAAATCTGCGAGTTTTGACGAGGTCCCCGTAACCGGACCCCAAACTTCCCCGAACATTCGTATCAGCCCAGGACACAAAATGAGAGAGTAATAGCATGGTAAACTGGCCAAAATTAACCAAATCTGCGAGTTTTGACGAGGTCCCCGTAACCGGTCCCCAGAGTTCGCGGAACATTTGGATCTCCTCGGTACCCAAAATTAGTGAGTAATAGCATAGAAAACTGCACAAAATGTATGAAATCTATGGGTTTTGACGAGGTCTCCATAACCGGACCGAGGAATTCCCTGAACGTTTCTAGCGCCCCGGGACCCAAACACAATGAGTAATAGCATACAAAACTGGCCAAAATGGACCAAATCTGTGGGTTTTGACGAGGTCCCCGTAACCGGGCCGCGATATTCCTCGAACGTTCGTATTACGCCGACCAAAATCAGTGAGTAATAGCATGGAAAATTGGCCAGATGTATAAAATCTATAAGTTTTGACGAGGTCCCCGTAACCGGTCCCCAGATTTCACGGAACATTTGGATCACCTCGGAACCCAAAAACAGTGAGTAATAGCATACAAAACTGGACATAATGTATAAAATCTATGAGTTTTGAAGAGGTCCCCGTAACCGGACCCTGATGTTCCTCGAACGTTTGTATTAACCCGGGAACCAAAATCAGTGAGTAAGAGCATGGAAAACTGCCCGGAATGGACCAAATCTGCGAGCTTTGATGAGGTCTCCGTAACCGGCCCCCTAAATTCGTGGGACGTTCGGATTGCCCCGTACTCAAAATCAATGAGTACTGGCATACAAAATTGGCCAGAATGTATAAAATCTATGAGTTTTGACTAGGTCCCCGTAACTGGACCCCGATGTTCCCCGAACGTGCATATCGCCCCACGACCCAAAATCAGTGAGTAATAGCATGGAAAACAAGCCAGAATTGACCAAATCTGCGAGTTTAAGGAAGGTCCCCATAACCGGTCCCCGAAGTTCGCGGAACGTTCGTATCGTCTCGGGACCTAAAATCAGTGAGTAATAGCACGGGAAATTGGCCAAAATGGACCAAATATGCGAGCTTTGACGAGGTCCCCGTAACCGGCCCCCGAAGTTCGCGAAACGTTCGGATCGCCCCGTACCCAAAATCGGTGAGCAATAGCATACAAAACTGGCCACAATGTATAAAATCTACGAGTTTTGACGAGGTCCCCGTAACAGGACCCCGAAGTTCCCCGAACGTGCGTATCGCCCCAGGGCCCAAAATCATTGAGTAATAGCATGGAAAGCTGGCCAAAATTAACCAAATCTGCGAGTTTTGACGAGGTCCCCGTAACCAGTCCCCAGAGTTCGTGGAACATTTGGATCACCTCGGTACCAAAACCAAATGAGTAATAGCATACAAAACTGGACAGAATGTATAGAATCTATGAGTTTTGACGAGGTCTCCGTAACCGGACTCAGGAGTTCCCCGAACGTTTGTAGCGCCCCGCGACCCAAAATCAGTGAGTAATAGCATACAAATATGGCCAGAATGTATAAAATCAGCGAGTTTAGACGAGGTCCCCGTAACCGGACCCTGATGTTCCTCGAACGTTCCTATTACCCCAGGAACCAAAATCAGTGAGTAATAGCATGGAAAACTTACCGGAATGGACCAAATCTGCGAGCTTTGACGAGGTGCCCGTAACCGGCCCCCGAAATTCGCGAACCGCTTGGATCGCCCCGTACTCAAAATCAGTGAGTAATGGCATACAAAACTGGCCAGAATGTATAAAATCTTCGAGTTTTCACGAGGTCCCCGTAACCGGACGCCGAAGTTCCCCGAACGTGCGTATCGCCCCAGAAACCAAAATCAGTTAGTAATAGCATGGAAAACTAGCAAGAATTGACCAAATCTTCGAGTTTAAGGAAGGTTCCCATAACTGGTACCCGGAGTTTGCGGAACGTTCGTATCGCCTCAGGACCTAAACTCAGTGAGTAATAGCATGGAAAACTGGCGAGAATGGACCAAATCTGCGAGTTTTGACGAGGTCGCCGTAACGGGTCCCTAGAGTTCGCGAAACGTTCGGATCCCAGGTACACAAAATTAACGACTAATATCACACTAAATTGGCAAGAATATATAAAATTTGCGAGTTTAGACGAGGTCCCCGTAACCGTACCCTGATGTTCCTCGAACGTTCGTATTACCCCACGAACCAAAATCAGTCAGTAATAGCATGGAAAACTTACCATAATGGACCAAACCTACGAGCTTTGACGAGGTGCCCGTAACCGGCCCCCGAAATTCGCGGAACGTTCGGATCGCCCCGTACTCAAAATCAGTGAGTAATGGCATACAAAACTGGCCAGAATGTATAAAATCTACGAGTTTTGACGAGGTCCCCGTAACCGGACCCTGAAGTTCCCTGAACATGCGTATCGATCCAGAACCCAAAATTAGTGAGTAATAGCATGGAAAACTAGCCAGAATTGACCAAATCTTCGAGTTTAAGGAAGGTCCCCATAACTGGTCCCTGGAGTTTGTGGAACGTTCGTATCGCCTCGGGACCTAAAATCAGTGAGTAATAGCATGGAAAACTGGCGAGAATGGACCAAATCTGCGAGTTTTGACGAGGTTCCCGTAACGGGACCCTAGAGTTCGCGAAACGTTCGGATCCCAGGTACCCAAAATCAACGAGTAATAGCATACAAAATTGGCCAGAATATATAAAATCTGCGAGTTTAGACGAGGTCCCCGTTACCGGACCCCGATGTTCCCCGAACATTCGTATTTCTCTGGGACCCAAAATCAGTGTGTAATAGCATGGAAAACTGGCTAGAATGGACAAAACATGCGAGCTTTGACGTGGTCCCCGTAACCCGATCCCGAAGTTCGTGGAATGTTCGGATCACCCCGGTACCCAAAATCAGTGAGTAATAGCATACACAACTGGCCAGGACGTATGAAATCTGCGAGTTTTGAGGAGGTCCCCGTAACCGTACCCCAAAGTTCCCCGAACATTCGTATCGGCCCAGGACACAAAATGAGAGAGTAATAGCATGGTAAACTGGCCAAAATTAACCAAATCTGCGAGTTTTGACGAGGTCCCCGTAACCGGTCCCCAGAGTTCGCGGAACATTTGGATCTCCTCGGTACCCAAAATTAGTGAGTAATAGCATAGAACACTGGACAAAATGTATGAAATCTATGGGTTTTGACGAGGTCTCCATAACCGAACCCAGGAGTTCCCTGAACGTTTCTAGCGCTCCGGGACCCAAACACAATGAGTAATAGCATATAAAACTAGCCAAAATGGACCAAATCTGCGAGTTTTGACGAGGTCCCCGTAACTGGGCCGCGATATTCCTTGAACGTTCGTATTACGCCGGCCAAAATCAGCGACTAATAGCATGGAAAATTGGCCAGAATGTGTAAAATCTATGAGTTTTGACGAGGTCCACGTAACCGGTCCCCAGATTTCACGGAACATTTGGATCACCTCGGAACCCAAAAACAGTGAGTAATAGCATACAAAACGAGACAGAATGTATAAAATCTATGAGTTTTGACGAGGTCCCCGTAACCGGACCCTGATGTTCCTCGAACGTTTATATTAACCCGGGAACCAAAATCAGTGAGTAAGAGCATGGAAAACTGTCCGGAATGGACCAAATCTGCGTGCTTTGATGTGGTCTCCGTAACCGGCCCCCTAAATTCACGGAACGTTCGGATTGCCCCGTACTCAAAATCAATGAGTAATGGCAGACAAAACTGGCCAGAATGTACAAAATCTACGAGTTTTGACGAGGTCCCCGTAACTGGACCCCGAAGTTCCCCGAATGTGCATATTGCCCCACGACGCAAAACCAGTTAGTAATAACATGGAAAACTAGCCAGAATTGACCAAATCTGCGAGTTTCAGGAAGGTCCCCATAACCGGTCCCCGGAGTTCGAGGAACGTTCATATCATCTCGGGACCTAAAATCAGTGAGTAATAGCATGGAAAACTGGCCAGAATGGACCAAATCTGCGAGCTTTGACGAGGTCCCCATAACCGGCCCCCGAAGTTCGCGAAACGTTCGGATCGCCCTGTACCCAAAATCAGTGAGTAATAGCATACAAAACTGGCCACAATGTATAAAATCTACGAGTTTTGACGAGGTCCCCGTAACAGGACCCCGAAGTTCCCCGAACGTGCGTATCGCCCCACGACCCAAAATCATTGAGTAATAGCATGGAAAGCTGGCCAAAATATACCAAATCTGCGAGTTTTGACGAGGTCCCCGTAACCAGTCCCCAGAGTTCGCGGAACATTTGGATCACCTCGGTACCCAAACTCAATGAGTAATAGCATACAAAACTGGACAGAAAGTATAAAATCTATGAGTTTTGACGAGGTCTCCGTAACCGGACTCAGGAGTTCCCCGAACGTTTGTAGCGCCCCGCGACCCAAAATCAGTGAGTAATAGCATACAAATATGGCCGGAATGTATAAAATCAGCGAGTTTAGATGGGGGCCCCATAACCGGACCCTCATGTTCCTTGAACGTTCTTATTACCCCAGGAACCAAAATCAGTGAGTAATAGCATGGAAAACTTACCAGAATCGACCAAATATGCGAGCTTTGATGAGGTGCCCGTAACCGGCCGCCGAAATTCGCGAAACGTTTGGATCGCCCCGTACTCAAAATCAGTGAGTAATGGCATACAAAACTGGCCAGAATGTATAAAATCTTCGAGTTTTGACGAGGTCCCCGTAACCGGACCCCGAAGTTCCCCGAACGTGCGTATCGCCCCAGAACCCAAAATTAGTGAGTAATAGCATGGAAAACTAGCCAGAATTGACCAAATCTGCGAGTTTAAGGAAGGTCCCCATAACTGGTCCCCGAAGTTTGCGGAACGTTTGTATCGCCTCGGGACTTAAAATCAGAGAGTAATAGCATGGAAAACTGGCGAGAATGGACCAAATCTACGAGTTTTGACGAGGTCCCCGTAACGGGTCCCTAGAGTTCGCGAAACGTTTGGATCCCAGGTACCCAAAATCAACGAGTAATAGCATACTAAATTGGCCAGAATGTATAAAATCTGCGAGTTTAGACGAGGTCCCCGTTGCCGGACCCCGATGTTCCCCGAACGTTCGTATTTCCCCGAAACCCAAAATTAGTGAGTAATAGCATGGAAAACTGGCTAGAATGGACCAAATCTGCGAGGTTTGACGAGGTCCCCGTAACCCGATCCCGAAGTTCGTGGAATGTTCGGATCGCCCCGGTACCCAAAATCAGTGAGTAATAGCATACACAACTGGCCAGGATGTATGAAATCTGCGAGTTTTGACGAGGTCCCCGTAACCGGAGCCCGAAGTTCCTCGAACATTCGTATCAGCCCAGGACACAAAATGAGTGAGTAATAGCATGGAAAACTGGCCAAAATTAACCAAATCTGCGAGTTTTGAAAAGGTTCCCGTAACCGGTCCCCGGAGTTCGCGGAACATTTGGATCTCCTGTGTACCCAAAATTAGTGAGTAATAGCACAGAAAACTGGACAAAATGTATAAAATCTAAGAGTTTTGACGAGGTCACCATAACCGGACCCAGGAGTTCCCTGAACGTTTGTAGCGCCCCGGGACCCAAACACAATGAGTAATAGCATATAAAACTGGCCAAAATGGACCAAATCTGCGAGTTTTGACGAGCTCCCCGTAACCGGGCCACGATATTCCTCGAACGTTCGTATTCCTCCGGCCAAAATCTGTGAGTAATAGCATGGAAAATTGGCCAGAATGTATAAAATCTATGAGTTTGGACGAGGTCCCCGTAACCGGACCGTGATGTTCCTCGAACGTTTGTATTACCCCGGGAACCAAAATCAGTGAGTAATAGCATAGAAAACTGTCAGGAATGGACCAAATCTGCGAGCTTTGATGAGTTCCCCGTAATCGGCACCTAAATTCGCTTAACGTTCGGATTGCCCCGTACTCAAAATCAATGAGTAATGCCATACAAAACTGGCCAGAATGTATAAATCTACGAGTTTTGATGAGGTCCCCGTAACTGGACCCCGAAGTTCCGCGAACGTGCATATCGCCCCACGACCCAAAGTCAGTTAGTAATGACATGGAAAACTAGCCAGAAGTGACCAACTCTGCGAGTTTCAGGAAGGTCCCCATAACCGGTCCCCGGAGTTCGCGGAACGTTCGTATCGTCTCGGGACCTGAAATCAGTGAGTAATAGCATGGAAACCTGGCCAGAATGGACCAAATCTGCGAGCTTTGACGAGGTCCCCGTAACCGCCCCCCGAAGTTCGTGAAACATTCGGATCGCCCCGCACCCAAAATCAGTGAGTAATAGCATACAAAACTGGCCACAATGTATAAAATCTACGAGTTTTGACGAGGTCCCCGTAACAGGACCCCGAAGTTCCCCGAACGTGTGTATCGCCCTAGGACCCAAAATTATTGAGTAATAGCATTGATAACTAGCCAAAATTAACCAAATCAGTGAGTTTTGATGAGGTCCCCATAACCAGTCCCCAGAGTTCGCGGATCATTTGGATCACCTCAGTACCCAAACTCAATGAGTAATAGCATACAAAACTGGACAGAATGTATAAAATCTATGAGTTTTGACGAGGTCTCCGTAATCGGACCCAGGAGTTCTCCGAACGTTTGTAGCGCCCCGCGACCCAAAATCAGTGAGTAATAGCATACAAATATGGCCAGAATGTATAAAATCTGCGAGTTTAGACGAGGTCCCCGTAACCAGACCATGATGTTCCTCGAACGTTCGTATTACCCCAGGAACCAAAATCAGTGAGTAATAGCATGGAAAATTTACCAGAATGGACCAAATCTGCGAGCTTCGACGAGGTGCTCGTAACCGGCCCCCGAAATTCGCGGAACGTTTGGATCGCCCCGTACTCAAAATCAGTAAGTAATGGCATACAAAACTGGCTAGAATGTATAAAATCTACGAGTTTTGACGAGGTCCCCGTAACCAGACCCCGAAGTTCCCCGAACGTGCCTATCGCCCCAGAGCCCAAAATCAGTGAGTAATAGCATGGAAAACTAGCCAGAATTGACCAAATCTGCGAGTATAAGGAAGGTCCCCATAACCGGTCCCCGGAGTTCGCGGAACGTTCGTATAGCCTCGGCACCTAAAATCAGTAAGTAATAGCATGGAAAACTAGCGAGAATGGACCACATCCGCGAGTTTTGACGAGGTCCCAGTAACGGGTCCCTAGAGTTCGCGGAATGTTCGGATCCGAGGTACCCAAAATCAACAAGTAATAGCATACATAATTGGCCAGTATGTATTAAATCTGCAAGTTTGGACGAGGTTCCCGTTACCGGACCCCGATGTTCCCCGAACGTTCGTATTTCCCCGGGACCCAAAATCAGTGAGTAATACCATGGAAAACTGGCTAGAATGGACCAAATCTGCGATCTTTCACGAGGTCCCCGTAACCCGATTACGAAGCTCGCGGAATGTTCGGATCACCCCGGTACCCAAAATGAGTGAGTAATAGCATACACAACTAGCCAGGATGTATGAAATCTGCGAGTTTTGACGAGGTCCCCGTAACCGGACCCCGAAGTTCCCCGAACGTGGGTATTGGCCCGTGACCCAAAATCAGTGAGTAATAGCATGGCAAACTGGCCAAAATTAACCAAATCTGCGAGTTTTGACGAGGTCCCCTGTAACGACCAAACCTCGAAGGATTTGCGTCTCTGTGCTTTACTGTGCTAGTCCCTGGATCGACTCGCTAGCACACACAGTATAGATGAAAACTAGAATAGCAAGTGCATCATTTATAATAACGTATGATCCAGAATGTATAAAATATAACAATCTGCATAGCACTTAGCTAGCTTTATTGTATTAAACAGCGGAAAAGTAGTAGAATAATAACGATGAGTCCCATCATAGCCCACTGGCGATGTTGAGTGAAGACTCGCGACCCTAACGGTACCTTACTCCTCGTCTGAATATCCTGCAACATGATACGTTGCAGCCATATAGGTCAATACTTTGAATGTATTGGCAAGTTACACAGGAAAAAAATAATATAACAGACCTACATGTATATGCATAGTATAACAAGAGAAAGGATGATGGTTATTTTGCAGAAAGCTGGTTTTATCCTCATAGCTACCAAATAGTCAAGTTTTAATTAGTTTGCTACAATAATTCTCATATGGTTGAATCGGCATCTCCAACTCCAACCTATTACCATCATTAAGTTTCCCCTCAAGTTTTATTAAGTGTGTCATCTGTCAAGATCATCCAACAACTGTAATGGCCTAGCTGCTCAAAATTGTCCATAACCGGGGACACGGCTAATCATGATTAGTTTATACACTCTGCACAGGTTTGCACACTGTACCCACTAGACCCAACCCGAAGATTGACATGAAGTCTTTCAGAAGCAGTCACCTCCACCCAACGGCAAGCCGGTACACCTATTCATATGTACATCTGCTAGCTTTGCCTAGGCAAGGTTCCCACAACCTACTCAACTAAGCTAGAGCCCATATAGCTAGTGGTTGCGCACGGAAGCTACTAGTCACTAAGTCTGTCTGATCTTTTTGAACCTGGGCGGCATTCCACTTACATTCAGAGGGTAGAAACCATGATGTTCTTGAAACCACCCAACAATACCATATCCGCCCAGAGGTGTATTATTTCCTTAATTACTACTCAAATTTATTTTGTAGTAATCCTCACATAAACTCAATGAATACAGGAACCAATCCCCGTCTACATAGCATAGCAAAACTACAACTACCACGATCTTCAATGACGAGGTATATAGATCAATAGCATAGCAATAACAATAATAATCCTATACATGCATAAATTTTCATAGGGTGATATAATACTACATGCATAGAAAACAATAGGTAAAGGATGATCAACATGTAACTTGCCTTGATTCTGGTTCAGAAGGTCACACTCCTAACAATAGTTTGTGTCGCACTCCGCACAATCTACATGTTGCAAACAATCACACCAATCAATCACCACAATCACATAACACCAAATAAAATCATCGGCAATAAAACAACTTGTTTAAAACCAAAGCATAAATAGCATGGCAGCAGGTATAAAATCATCTACATGCTGATACGATGACAACGCAAAAAGAATAAACTAAATCGGATGAACGGTTTGCAAAATATGGCCTCCGGTAGGTTAAAATAATATGTTTTAACAAAACAATTAATTTTCGTAAAACTGAAAACTACTGGTTCTAACATGTTCTACTCATCAATACGAGATCACAGGAAAAAGAATTTCCTGAATCGGAGTTACGAGTAAAAAGATAAACACGTTTCAAAATTATACCGAGAATCTGACAAAGCTAAAAACAGATTAAAAACAAAAGAATTTCCTGAAGCTGTTCATCAGGACTTGATGAATCGCTCGTGCGTGCGTTCTCACCACGAACAGCGGGAAAAACGGAACGATGGTGCTCCTCCGGTGAGTCTCCTAGCGACAGACGCGATGTGGCACGGTCTCCAGTTCGCGATTCGAGGCGGCGGCTTCCTGTGATGAACTCGAGGGCGGATCCTTGGAGTGCGAGGCGGCAACGCTGTGTGTGCAAGGGAGGCGGCGGCGGAACGGATCGCGCGAGGTGGTTCAGCGCTGCTGTTGAAGGATGCGAGGCGGCGGCGTGTCCGCGAGCTCGAAGGCGGCTCCTGGACTTATTCTACTCGCGAGGAGGAGTCCTCGGAGGAGCCCGGCTCGGTGTGGAGCCTCGAAACTCGTGGGTAGGAGACAACAAAAGAAAGAAAGAAAAAATTAAGTGGGGCTCGGTGCGCTGGGGCTGTGGCTGCAGCCCCTGGTCAAAGCTCGGCCAGGACCGCAGGAGCCAGGGCCTGATGGTACTGGGGCTGGCTCGGTGCTGGTCACGTGGGGTGAAGCACCTCCCCCTGGTCAACGCTTGGGCAGCTCGCTGGTGCGGTGGAGCCTGGCCGGGCTGGCTGGCTTAGCCAGCTGGCTTGGCCCAGTTAGCTCTTTTTTTTTGAAGTAAAAATACAAAAATAAAAAGTATTAAAATAATATATATATATATATATATATATATATATATTTAAGAAAAACAAACAGATAAAAATAATAACGATAATATACGTATACAAAAATACATACATATGTAAATTAAAAACAAACGCATATAGTAATCTATATATATATATGTATATATCGATACATATATTAAAATCTAATATATATATATATAAGTATAAAATAAATATCCTAATAAGTACTAAAGGAAACCTAGTTCCACCTAACGCAAATTTTAAAAAAATAGTTTTAATGCAATAGACCACGCAAAAAGCATTTAAAAACATAACTAAAAATAATTTCGGGCATTATAAAAATTGCAAAACCAAATCGGACAACATCATATAACATTCAAAACGTTATGCACTTTAATTCGACAGGGGAGAAGTCATATTATCTCCACTCCAATAAATTGCCCGCAGTCACATAATGAATAGAATTTTCAGAAGAACTAAATAATGCATAAAAGAATATGAGATGCATATGAATGATCTATTAACATCCTAATTTAAGAAAATTGGGATGTTACATCCCCGTAACCGGTCCCCAAAGTTCACGGAACATTTGGATCTCCTCGGTACCCAAAATCAGTGAGTAATAGCATATAAAACTGGACAGAATGTATAAAATCTATGAGTTTTGACGAGGTCCCCGTAACCAGAACCTGATGTTCCTCGAACGTTTGTATTACCCCGGGAACCAAAATCAGTGAGTAATAGCATGAAAAACTGTCCGGAATGGACCAAATCTGCGAGCTTTGATGAGGTCCCCGTAACCGGCCCCCTAAATTCGCGGAACATTCGGATTGCCCCGTACTCAAAATTAGTGAGTAATGGCATACAAAACTGGCCAAAATGTATAAAATCTACGAGTTTTGACGAGGTCCCCGTAACTGGACCCCGAAGTTCCCCAAACGTGCGTATCGCCCCACGACCCAAAATCAGTGAGTAATAGCATGAAAACTAGCCAGAATTGACCAAATCTGCAAATTTAAGGAAGGTCCCCATATTCGGTCCCCGGAGTTCGCGGAACGTTCGTATTGTCTCGGGACCTAAAATCAGTGAGTAATAGCATGGAAAACTGGCCAGAATGGACCCAATCTGCGAGCTTTGACGAGGTCCCCATAACCGGCCCTCAGAGTTCGCGGAACGTTCGGATCGCCACGTAGCCAAAATCAGTGAGTAATAGCATACAAAACTGGCTAGGATGTATAAAATCTTTGAGTTTTGACGAGGTCCCCTTAACCGGATGCGGTAGTTCCCCAAACGTTCGTATTTCCCCGGGACCCCAAATCAGTGAGTAATAGCATGGAAAACTGGCTAGACTGGACCAAATCTGCGAGCTTTGACGAGGTCCCCGTAACCCGACCCCGAAGTTCGCGGAATGTTCGGATCGCCCCGGTACCCAAAATCAGTGAGTAATAGCATACACAACTGGCCAGGATGTATGAAATCTGCGAGTTTTTGACGAGGTCCCCGTAACCGGACCCCGAAGTTCCCCGAACGTGGGTATTGGCCCAGGACCGAAAAGTAACCAAATCTGCGAGTTTTGACGAGGTCCCTATCGTGGTTTTGTCACGGCAGATGTCCTCGTGAAAGGACTTAGTTTTGGAGCCATTGCACCTTGGTGGAGACTCAAAGGGGTTGAACTGGAGCGAGACAGAGATTTACCTAGGTTCACCACCTCGTAAGGAGGTAAAACCCTACGTCCTGATTTGTGTTGTATTGAGGGTGTTTCGATTACAAGGAGGGTGTAACTCGCCTGACCTAGCACTCGATGATTTCTAACCTACCCTCTCCTTCCCCGGGACTCGCCTTTATATATAGGTCGAGCCCTTAGGGTTTACCAGAGTGCTTACCATCATGCAAGTCATGATCCTTTCTATCTCTAAGTCGCTGTGCTTTCCAAGACTTAGAGGTCTTCCCAATGATTGATTCTCCACGAGGATCCTAAACCGCCATCTAGCTCCTGGGCTCACAGGCCAAAGCTTGAATCGCCAAAGGATGAGTCGCCCGCTTGGTGACCTGGCCCAACTAGGGCGGGTCACAAAACAGATAATATCCCCAACATTAGGCCCTAGATTGACCTGAACCTGTTCATGCCAACTCTCACCTAGCCAGGGGCGACTCACTCTGCTCTTTTTACGCATCATACGCTTTATCCGCCACCTTATCGTGGAGATATCCAAGTCACTGAAACGCTTCTTGTTGACATCATCTTATCCCTTTAATCTCGAAAGAAACGATGACGCGATCCCCAACGGATCCTTCGGCATAGATATCCCGAAAATTTTGGGCACCATTATAGCGAATCTTTATCCTGTCGTTAGTTCCCGCGCGAGGCGCCTCGATTCCAGCGCCTGACCCAATAAATAGGCTGGGGGCAGGGAACATCCCCACCTACCCATTTCGTCGACCCCTTCTTCCTCGCGGCCGCACCGAGAACTCCATCGCCGCCCGAGGACCTCCGTCTCCGGCCGCCGTGTCCAACGCATCCCCAGACCGACTAAGCGCGCAACACTCGCTGCGGATCTTCCTCGGTCGCCTCTGGTCGCCATCATCAGGTCAGTCCTTCGCCATTAGAGGTAGATCTTAGCTCCTCAAGGTTCATCGCTTGCCGGTTTCTTAGAACACCTCGAATGCCCCCATAGACGTTGATTAGATCACAACGATAATAATAGGTATGGTAGTATCGACCATATCCTCAGTTGATTAGCTCCTGTTTGAAGATCCAAAAAAGGCTCCTGTCAAATCAGCTTTACTATTCTTACCCTAGCCATAGGCTGTTCTACTTTATCCAGGGTTTTTTCATTCATTTTTGCTTGCTCCGTAGATCTTTGTGTTACTGCCTGTTGTATAAAATTTGTTTGTAAATCCGCCCTTCACCATTTTAGCGAACATCTCTGAAGCTCCGAGTTGTCTCCTTTTGAGAAATAGGAAATTCCTAAATTGCCCTTGTATTCTCACCCGGCTCGTTGTTCTCAAGTCAACAGACTCCCGTTGTTACCTGACAAACGTTCGGCGAGTTAATTGACCCTTTTAACCACTCTGTAAGCACTCGGCGAGTTAAATTATCCGTAATCTTTTCCTTTGTAGCCATGGGTACCGTTTTCAAAGCCGATTGGCTCCCAACCAAAGTCACTGAAGCTTTTCTCAATGACTGTGTGAAGACGGGAAATCTCGACCCGAAAGAGGTTATTGGATGGCGATCCGGGTTTGGAGAAGAAATTCCCAACCCGAAGGAAGGGGAAATAGTTGTCTTCGCTGAGCACCTTGAACGGGGTTTTAAGCCGCCAGGGTCAAAATTTCTCAGAGATGCCATGACTTTCATGAACGTCTGCCTCCAAGACTTAGCACCTAACTCGATTAGTAACTTATGTCAGTTCCAAGTGTTCTGTGAAGCTTACTTGTGGATAGAACCTTCAGTTCCTTTGTTCTGGTATTTTTTCCATTTGAATCACCAGACCGAATTTTCCAATGGCCCTAGCTTGGAACTTGGATGTGTCAACGTTCAACACCGTAGGGACAGCTCATTCCCATCACTTGCCATGCCAAGCCATCCCAAAGGCTGGAGGGAGTCTTTGTTTTATTGCCAAGAAACTTCTCCTGAGGGTGAAAACAAGCTCCTTGGCTATAGGGAGGAACGCCTTCCTACAAACTTTAAACTTCCACACAAGCTTACTGAAGAAGAGGAGTCATATTTTATCCTGGTGTTATCCGAGTTACGATCTCTGACAAACAACGGTCTTACCAGGATTGATTTGATCCGCTGCTGGGTTGAATGGCGCATCCTCCCCTTAAGTCGCCGAGACGGCTTAATGTGTGAGTTTGATGGCACCTTGGACCATCCCCAGTGCTACTTCCGTACAACACTGACAGAAAATGACATTGTGTCCATCATCAAGAAGCTGACCGGCGAGCCCTTGGCCAAGTGTGTCCAAATAGGTCTTAAGCCATTCTGCAAGATCAACCCGGCTCCTAAGGTAAATTAATTAACCCGCCTTTACTTTATTCTTTCCGACTTACTTGAATTCTGATTCTCATAATAAAAATGTCATTTCAGAAAGGTGACAAATTCTGGTCCAAGAGGCCGAAAAAGGTGGCCCTGAACAAGCCAGGCCGCCCCCAAAAAAAATCCAAGAGCAAAGGCAAAGCCACCGTTACTGAACCGTCTGATGCGGACGAATCCCAAGTCGGCGATGTATTTTTAGAGGTAAAATTCTATCTTCTTTGTCTTTCCATTCATTGCTATAGTTTTGTGTTTACACCTCTGTATCTCTTGTGTAGAATGAGGGAAACGAAAGCCAAGAAGACTCTATAGAGGTAATTTCTGTTTCCTCCGACTCATCTTCTCCTCCGCCTAAGCCGGCTAGGCGGATTTGTCGGAAGGTTCCCATGTCTCACCCAAATGCTTGTTTGGATCCTAATTTCCTTTTGAAGAAAGCGCAACATGCTTCCTATCGGAAAACTCAGAGTCATTCTGGAGACTTGGTGTCCAGGTTACCAGCGAAAACTCTTTTACAGAATTCTCCCCCTTCGTCAGGCGACTCAGTGATGTAAGTCCTTCCGCCGATGATCCGCATTCCAGGGTAAATTCTTATAATACTTACATTGTCCTGATGATGATGATGTCTGTTTTTAAGCGCACCCCCTTCTCTTTTTAGGGCACAAGCGAAGAAAAGGAAAACTGGCGGGTCAACTTCCATTACAGCTCCAGAGCCTATTGAAAAACCGGCGCCGACTCGGGATAACCGAGCAAAGGATAAATCTGATGACCAAGCGGATCTCCCAAATTCTCCCAAGGAAGGCACGGAAACGGCCAAAACGGCACAGAATCCAGATGTTGTAATCATCACTGGTACTAGCTTCTCTAAGCCGGCTTCGGCAGTCTTATCGAAGCACGTATCAATATCAACCCAGCCTTCTATTGAACATGAGATTTCCAAGGCCAAGCTATCTCAATACGAAAATCTTGAATTTAAAGAACTCTGCTCCGGCTTTGCAAGTCGCCTGGAGGCGAGTTATGAAATGGAGAAGAGTCTACTCCTTATGATGAAGAATAGACATGAGGTACGCCTTAATGCATACCATCCTCATTAACCCCCATGGGCCGGGTCATCTGTTAAAAGATGAGCCGGGTCTTGATATTAGAAAAAATCTTTCAACCTGTAACCCCCAAGGGCCGGGTCATCTGTTGAAAGATGAGCCGGGTCTTGATATTAGAAAAAATCTTTCAACTTGTAACCTCCAAGGACCGGGTCATCTGTTTAAAGATGAGCCGGGTCTTGATATTAGAAAAAATCTTTCGACCTGTAACCCCCAAGGGCCGGGTCATCTGTTGAAAGATGAGTCGAGTCTTGATATTGTATAATTTTGTCTAAAAAATTATACATTAGCCCCCAAGTGTCAGAGATGTTGCTTCCAATAACTCTGAGACTTGTCCCTTGATAATACATTTTGGCAGGAATCTCTTGCCCAAGCTGAGTCGGCATTTGGAGACTTAAAGAAAACTTTAGCCAACCAGCAAGATGCGCGGGAAAAATCAGAAGAAAAATATCAAGTGATCTTATGTGAGATGGAGAAGATGAAGGCTGCCCACAATAAGGCTCAAGCTGATCAAGACGTCGCGGTAAAGCGAGCGGAAAAGGCTGAATCAAAACTGTAAGCCGTGCACCAAGAGCTGGCTGGTTTAAAGCAACATATCTCCAACATGGCACATGCTATCTTTGGTAAGAAGCAAAACCCTGATCTTGTACTTTGTAAAAAAATAACTTAGTATGAAGAAGTTACTGACCATCATTATCCCTTATATAGGTCCGAGAGCCGCCAACCTTCAGAATGATTGTGTCCCGATGCTGAAGGCGATTTACACATTAACAGAGCAACTGTATACCGGAAGCGTGCTAACCGTGAAGGCAGTGATGGGCGCCAAGGAACCCATAACATCAATCAAAAAGATGCTTGGCTGCTTATCTACCCTTCCGCCTCAGATAGGTGAGCTAACCCGGTCAGTTGCCCGAAAAGGGGTACTGACTACGTTGAGTCGGTGCTTAGCATACGCTCAGAGTTAAAACCCGAAGAAGTAGCAGCAGGCTTTCCCCAGCTCAAAGACGACGGGTCAGAATTTACTCAAGAGGATTATTAGCGCGTTGTCAAAGAATCCCGCTTGGCGGCGACTCAGCTTGCAACAAGCTTGGATTTATCAAAGTATCAAGCTGCTTATGATGACAAGAATAAGAAAATAAATCCGCCAACCTTTGTGACAACCGCCTTGACTCCGCGTCGACCCAAGAACCCTTTTGATTTGGAGGCGGATCTCTCGTCATTTTTGAACGATGAAGATGAATTTGCCGCCTTATCCAAGTGTAATTGGGTATTGGGCGACTTGCAAGTTGAAGTCGGTCAGAGCTCAAAGCAAGCTGACCCGAGGACATTAGCGGAGTAGTTCTTCATGGATTTGGCCATCAGAGCCATGTAATAGGTCATTCATAGAAAAAAACCTTGTTCCGTGATTTCTTTAAAACCTTTGTGTCGCCCTCAGGGCGTCTTATGATGCTTGACCCGCCATGGCAATAGTGATTTTGATCAGCAACCTGTTAGGCTAAAAACGTACATCAAACCACCTCAGTGAGTAATGGATGATAATAAATAATAACCGACTCAGGATGTTAGGATGAGCCGGAAAAATTTGAAAAACCTTGTGGCAGTGCCACGAAGGTGCAAGTAAGAATTTCGTCGGCTCGTTCAAGTCGCGATAGGATAGGACGAGTTATATAAACTCAAGTGCTACCCGAGGGAGACTTTTTGTGTAAAAAAGCTCAAGTATTTAGACCGGCTGATCAGGCACGAGTCAAGCTTCAATGAAGCAGGTTCAGTGAACCACTGTTTTCTCTATTTTCCATGTGGGGCGCTAGCCGGTACCACACATGTTTTAACCAGGGCGAGTTTAGGATCCATAAAGCGGAGTAACTCGCCAAGAGTTCATGGGACCATATGGCGATTCGGCCAACACACAGTCCAGTATAACCATTTGTAATGCGGTAATTTTTCCCAGGCCCAATGGGTAGTAAGGCTGATCTCACTGAGAGGAAACCCACAAGTGACGTATGATTAGGGGAAAGACTGGTCATAGGATTGTAGAAGCGTATACGCTCTTACCACACAACGACTTGGGAACAAATAGCCCCCAAGTAAGCCGGCCTAATCCACAGAATCATATAAGGCGCCTATGTTTGAATCACGCGCTTGTAGTGACTTGATCCTCTTTGGCTTATCGATACCCAGTGTTGTAATAAGTGCATCATGGCGACTTATGCTCTCTGGTATGGATAGCGTCCATGCTTGGGCGACTTGTTAAGGAGAAAAATAAAAGATCCATACTTTCAGTAAGATGAAATAGCAAGAAAGCCCCCGAGTTCATGGGCATCAATTTTATTGCTTCATAAAAATGAAAAACTTACAATTTTTCAAGAGAAGAAAAAACAAAGCCAATAGATCAAGTGTAATAAGGCCGCAAGTGGGCTATGTTCCACGGGCGAGTTGACTCAGCCTCCGTAGTTGGTCGATCAGGCCGAAGATCCACTAGATAGTATGACCCGTTGCGAAGGCTTTTGCTGACGACGAACGGTCCTTCCCATGGTGGTGATAACTTATGCATGCCAGTGCGATCTTGGATCAATCGTAGCACTCAGTTGCCCTCCTGAAAGGTTCGACTCTTGACTCGGCGGCTGTGGTAACGACGCAAGTCCTGCTGATAAATAGCCGATCTGGCGGCAGCCAAGTGGCGTGCTTCCTCCAAAGCGTCCAAAGAATCTTGACGCACCAACTCGCTGTCCTGTTCCACATAAGCATTAACTCTGGGCGAGTCATGCCTAATGTCAGTGGGAAGAATAGCTTCTGCTCCGTATACCAGGAAAAAGGGAGTAAAACCCGTAGAACGGTTTGGGGTGGTCCGGATGCTCCACAGTACCGAAGGCAAGTCCTCAACCCAACACCCTAGGGTGCGTTCCAGGGGAAACATAAGTCGGGGTTTGATTCCTCACAATACTTCCTGATTCGCCTGTTTCGCCTGCCCATTAGATTGTGGATGAGCAACTGCAGAGACATCAAGCCAGATGTGCTCACGGTGGCAAAACTCCTGCATCGCTCCTTGTGATAGATTAGTACCATTATCAGTAATAATGCTGTGTGGATATCCGAACCGGCAGATCAGCTTTTTCAAGAACTTGGCCGCTGTCTCCGCATCACAAGCACCAACAGGTTCTGCTTCGACCCACTTGGTAAATTTATCAACCGCCACCAGCAGATGAGTTTTTTTGTTGGACGACATCTTAAAGGGGCCAACCATGTCTAGCCCCCAGACCGTGGAAGGCCAAGTAATAGGTATCATCCTTAGTTCTTGAGCCGGCACATGAGCATGTCGTCCGTAATGTTGGCAACCATCACATTGACGAACTATCTCTTCTGCATCTGCATGAGCCGTCAACCAAAAGAATCCATGACGGAACGCCTTTGAGACCAGGCAGCGTGACCCGGCATGATGCCCACAATCTAAGGCATGGATGTCGTTCAGAATCACGCATCCTTGTTCGGAAGAAACACATCGTTGGAATACCCCAGAAGTGCTTCACTTATACAATTCTCCATTGATGATGACCATGGATTTTCTTCGATGGACAATTTGGCGAGCAAACACCTCATCGGAAGGTAACTCGCCTCATGCAAGATATGCCAAATACGAAAGAACCCAATCCGGTGTAACACGAAGAGCCGCCACAAACGGGGACTCACGGTCTGGTATTGCCAACTCCTCTTCTGAGGGCAACCTTGCGGAAGGATTATGCAAAATATCCAGAAAGACATTGGGAGGAACACTACTGAAATTCAGAAATTTGCCGTCTGCCATGGCAGACGGCAAAGGGGGCTACCACGGACGGCAAAGGCTTGGCTGTCGGTCAGCAGACGGCAAACTAGACGGTAAAAAAAATTCGGTGAAGAGGTTCTTTGCCGTCTGCTTTTGTAAAGCGGACGGCAAAGATTCTTTGTCATGAGGGGGCAGACGGCAAATTAACTGGGACGTCACATAGTGCAATGTCCCCGTTACGTGTTAACGGCAGGCATCCTCTCTTTGCCGTCTGCCGTCCCCCCTTTGCCATGTGGGGGCAGACGGCAAAGAGGGGAAACAGAGGGGGCAGATTCCCCCCTTTGCCGTCTGCCCACCCCCCTTTGCCATGTGGGGGCAGACGGCAAAGAGGGGAACCTGCCCCCATTTTAATTTATTTTTTATTATATCCAGCATTTTTAACAATAATCAGGATATATATATATATATATATATATTTGACATAAATAAATTTCTTTTTGTACTCATAACCATATTAAAATAACTCTCATCCATAGTGCATACATATTATGCAAGTTGCATCCGTACCAAACCATATATTACACCAGTTTCATCCACATGCATACAAAGTTTCATATATATCCATATACTACAATAGTTTCAATACAAGCCATGGTACAAGAAATCATCTTCAAGCATTCCATCAATATAATCCAAGGTTCCCGTGAAGTGAAGGTAATCTACAAAATGACAAATAAGAAAGTTAGAAGAATAATACTAGATTAAGAAGTGTATATATAGCTTATTTCAAAGAGAAATTAGCTAAGTATAGACCATTTAGGAGCTAACTAATCTAATTATGTCATTTAGGTGGAACCCTAGCTAACTATAGGTTGTTTCGGAGCTAACTTGGGTAAAATAGATCATTCCGGAGCAAACTATGCTTATTAAGCCATTTTGGATCTAGCTAGGCTAATTATAGGCCATTTAATACCTAAGTTAGGGGGAATAGGTCATCTTCCAGCTGCGCAAGCCTTATTATGTCATTTAGGAGAGAACTTAGCTAACTGTAGGTCATTTTTTATTAAATAGGTCATTTTGGAGCTAACTAAGGTAATTATGTCATTTCGTAGGATAATTAGCCAATTTAGCCTTTCTTGGATGAGTCCAATTTAGCCTTTCTTGGATGAGCTCCTTCTCCTTCTAATCCTCCTTCTTCTCCTTCTCCTTCTCCTCCTCCTTCTCCTTCTTCTTCTTCTCTTCTTCTTCTTCTTCTTCCTTCCTTTCGTTTTTCCTCTTTCTTCTCCTCTTGTCCCCTTCTTCGGGCTAAATTGGCTAAGAATGCCTTTTTGGAGCTAATTATGTCATTTCGAGGATAATTAGCTAAGTATAGGTCATGTTTTGTTAAATAGACCATTTAGGAGCTAACTAAGCTAATTATGTCATCTAGGTGGTGTTGGGGAACCTCGCATGGGAAACAAAAAATTTCCTACGCGCAGAAGACCTATCATGGTGATGTCCATCTACGAGAGGGGATTTCCGATCTACGTACCCTTGTAGATCGCACAGCAGAAGCGTTAAAAACGCGGTTGATGTAGTGGAACGTCCTCACGTCCCTCGATCCGCCCCGCGAACCGCCATCCCGCGATCCGTCCCACGATCCGCTCTGATCTAGTGCCAAACGGACGGCACCTCCGCGTTCAGCACACGTACAGCTCGACGATGATCTCGGCCTTCTTGATCCAGCAAGAGATACATAGAGGTAGATGAGTTCTCCAGCAGCGTGACGGTGCTCCGGAGGTTGGTGGTGATCTAATCTCAGCAGGGCTCCGCCCGAGCTCCGCAGAAACGCGATCTAGAGGTAAAACCGTGGAGGTATGTGGTCGGGCTGCCGTGGAAAAAGTTGTCTCAAATCAGCCCAAAAACCCCACTATATATAGGAGGGAGGGAGGGGAGGAGGCAGCCTCAAAACCTAAAGGTTTGGCCGAAATTGGAGGTGGAGGAGTCCTACTCCAATCCTACTTAGAGTAGGATTCCACCTTCCCACTTGGAAACTCTTTCCACCTTGTGTTTTTTTCCTTCTCAAACCTTATGGGCCTTAGTGGGAACTTATTCCAGCCCACTAGGGGCTGGTTTATCTCTTCCCATAGCCCATGAGACCCCTTGGGGCGTGACACCGGCACTCCCAGTACACTACTGATGAGCCCGAAACTTTTCCGGTATGCACGAAAACCTTCCGGTAACCCAATGAGGTCATCCTATATATCAATCTTCGTTTCGGGACCATTCCGGAAACCCTCGTGGCATCCGTGATCTCATCCGGGACTCTGAACAACATTCGGTAACCAACCATATAACTCAAATATGCATAAAACAACGTCGAAGCTTAAGTGTGCAGACCCTGCGGGTTCGAGACCTATGTAGACATGACCTGAGAGACTCCTCGGTCAATATCCAATAGCGGGATCTGGATGCCCATATTGGATCCTACATATTCTATGAAGATCTTATCGTTTGAACCTCAGTGCCAAGGATTCGTATAATCTCGTATGTCATTCCCTTTGTCCTTCGGTATGTTACTTGCGTGAGATTCGATCGTCAGTATCCGCATACCTATTTCAATCTCGTTTACCGGCAAGTCTCTTTACTCGTTCCGTAATACAAGATCCCGCAACTTACACTAAGTCACATTGCTTGCAAGGCTTGTGTGTGATGTTGTATTACTGAGTGGGCCCCGAGATACCTCTCCGTCATACGGAGTGACAAATCCCAGTCTTGATCCATACTAACTCAAACGACACCTTCGGAGATACCTGTAGAGCATCTTTATAGTCACCCAGTTACGTTGCGACGTTTGATACACACAAAGCATTCCTCCGGTGTCAGTGAGTTATATGATCTCATGGTCATAGGAACAAATATTTGACACGCAGAAAACAGTAGCAACAATATGACACGATCAACATGCTACGTCTATTAGTTTGGGTCTAGTCCATCACATGATTCTCCTAATGATGTGATCCCGTTATCAAGTAACAACACTTGCCTATGGCCAGGAAACCTTGACCATCTTTGATCAACGAGCTAGTCAACTAGAGGCTTACTAGGGATAGTGTTTTGTCTATGTATCCACACAAGTATTGTGTTTTCAATCAGTACAATTATAGCATGGACAATAAACGATTATCATGAACAAAGAAATATAATAATAACTAATTATTATTGCCTCTAGGGCATATTTCCAGCAGTCTCCCACTTGCACTAGAGTCAATAATCTAGTTCACATCACCATGTGATTTCAACGAATCCAACACCCATATAGTTCTTGGGTCTGATCACGTCTTGCTCGTGAGAGAGGTTTTAGTCAACGGTTCTGAAACTTTCATATCCGTGCGTTCTTTACAAATCGTTATGTCGTCTTATAGATGCTGCTACTACGTGCTATTCGGAAATGCTCCAAATATCTACTCTACTATACGAATCCGTTTCACTACTCATAGTTATTCGGATTAGTGTCAAAGCTTGCATCGACGTAACCCTTTACGACAAACTCTTTAAACACCTCCATAATCGAGAAAAATTCTTTAGTCTATTTAGTTACAAAGGATAACTTTGATCGCTGATCAGTGATTCAATCCTGGATCACTCTGTGTACGTCTTAACAGACTTGCTGCAAGGCACACATCAGGTGCGGTACTCTGCATGGCATACTTTAGAGTCTACGGCTAAGGCGTAGAAGACAACCTTCGTCTATTCTCTTTATTCTGCCGTGGTCGGGTTTTGAGTCTTACTCAAATTCACACCTTACAACACAGTCAAGAACTCCTTCTTTGCTGATCTATTTCGAATTCCTTCAAAAACTTGTCAAGGCATGCATCTTGTTGAAACTTCTATTAAACGTTTTGATCTATCTCCATAGATCTTGATGCTCAATGTTCAAGTAGCTCAATCCAGGTATTCCTTTGAAAAACTCCTTTCAAACATCCTTTTATGATTCACAGAAATTCTACATAACTTCTGATCAACAATATGTCAACCACATATACTTATCAGAAATTCTATAGTGCTCCCACTCACTTCTTTGGAAATACAAGTTTCTCATAAACCTTTTACAAACCCAAAATCTTTGATCATCTCATCAAAGTGTATATTCGAACTCCGAGATGCTTGCACCAGTCCATTGAAGGATCGCTGGAGCTTGCATACTTGTTAGTATCTTTAGGATCGACAAAACCTTCTGCTTGTATCACATACAATGTTTTCTCAAGGAAACCATCGAGGAAACAATGTTTTGACATCCTATGTGCAATATTTCAAATATAATGCAACAACTGCTAACATAATTCTAACAGACTTTTAGCATCGCTACGAGTGAGAAAGTCTCACCAAAGTCAACTGTTTGATCATGTCGGAAACATCTTTGCGACAAGTCCAGCTTTTCTTAATAGTGACTTATCACCATCGTCGTTTGTCTTCCTTTTAAAGATCCATCTTTACTCAATAGTCCTACGACCATCAAGTAGTTCTTCCAAAGTCTACACTTTGTTTTCATACATGGATCCTCTCTCGGATTTCATGGCCTCCATCCATTTGTCGGAATCCGGGCCAACCACCGCTTCTCCACAGCTCGTAGGTTCATTATTGTTGAACAACATGACCTCCAAGACAGGGTTACCATACCACACTATAGTAGTACGCGACTTTGTCGACCTACGAGGTTTGTAGTTACTTGATCCGAAGCTCAATGATCACCATCATGAGCTTCCACTTCAATTGGTGTAGGCGCCATAGGAACAACTTCTTGTGCCCTGCTACACACTAGTCAAAGTGATGGTTCAATAACCTCATCAAGTTCTATCACCCTCCCACTCAATTCTTTCGAGAGAAACCTTTCCTCAAGAAAGAACCCGTTTCTAGAAACAAACACTTTGCTTTCGGATCTGAGATAGGAGATGTATCCAACTGTTTTGGACATCTTATGAAGATGCATTTATCCGCTTTGGGTTCGTGCTTATCAGACTGAAACTTTTTCACATAAGCATCGCAGCTCCAAACTTTCAAGAAACGACAGCTTAGATTTCTCTAAACCTTAGTCTATACTGTGTCATCTCAACGGAAATACGCGGTGCCCTATTTAAAGTGAATGCGGTTGTCTCTAATGCATAACCCATAAACGATAGTGGTAATTCGATAAGAGACATCATAGTATGCACCATATCAAATAGGGCGTGGCTAAGACGTTCAGACACATCATCACACTATGGTGTTCCAGGTGGCATGAACTGCGAAACAATTTCCACATTGTCTTAACTGCGTACCAAAACTCGTAACTCAGATATTCATCTCTATGATCATATCGTAGACTGTTTATCCTCTTGTCACGACGATCTTCACTCTAAAATAGCTTTGAACTTTTCAACATTTCAGACTTGTGATTCATCAAGTAAATACTCCTGTATCTACTCAAATCGTCAGTGAAGTAAGAACATAATGATATCCACTGCGTGCCTTAGCACATATTGGACTGCACACATCAAAAATGCATTACTCCCAACAAGTTACTCTACTTGTTTCATGTGGCATGTTTTGCATCTCTCAAGTGATTCAAAATCAAGTGAGTCCAAACGATCCATCAGCATGGAGCTTCTTCATGCATTTTACACCAACATGACTCAAGTGGCAGTGCCACAACTAAGTGGTACTATCATTATTACTTTTTTATCTTTTGGCACTAATATTATGAACATGTGTAACACTACGATCGAGATTCAATAAACCATTGAGGGTAATTATTCAAGCAAATAGAATAACTATTATTCTTTTAAATGAATAATCGTATTGCAACAAACACGATCCAATCATGTTCATTCTCAACGCAAACACCAAATAACAATTATTTGGGTTTCACCACCAATCCCGATGATAGAGGGAGCGTGCGACGTTTTATCATATCAACCTTGGAAACACTTCCAACACGTATCGTCACCTCGCCTTTAGCTAGTCTCCGTTTATTCCGTAGCTTTCATTTCGTGTTACCAATCACTTAGCAACTGAACCGGTATCCAATACCCTTGCGCTACTAGGAGTACTAGTAAAGCACACATCAACATCATGTATATCAAATATACTACTTTCGACTTTGCCAACCTACTTATCTACCAAGCATCTAGGGTAGCTCCGCCTCAGTGACCGTTCCCCTCATAACAGAAGCACTTAGTCTCGGGTTTGGGTTTAGACTTGGGTCTCTTCATTAGTGCAGCAACTGTTTTGCTGTTTCACGAAGTATCCCTTCTAGCCCTTGCCTTTCATGAAACTTAGTGGTTTTACTAACCATCAACCATTGATGCTCCTTCTTGATTTCTACTTTCGCAGTGTCATACATCACGAATCTCTCAAGGATCATTGTATCTATCCTTGATATGTTATAGGTAATCACGAAGCTCTCACAGCTTGGTGGCAGTGACTTTGGAGAACCATCACTATCTCATCTGGAAGATTAACTCCCACTTGATTCAAGTGATTGTCGTAGTCAGACAATCTGAGCACACGCTCAACGATTGAGTTTTTCTCCTTTACTTCATGGACAAAGAATCTTGTCAGAGGTCTCGTACCTCATAACAAGGGCACAAGCATGAAATCACAATTTCATCTCTTTAGAACATCACTCATGTTCCGTGACGTTTCAAAACGTCTTCGGCGCCACGCTTCTAAGCCATTAAGTATTTTGCACCGAACTATCGCGTAGTCATCAGAAACGTGTATGTCGGATGTTCACAACATCCACAGACGACGCTCGAGGTGCAGCACACTGAGTGGTGCATTAATGACATAAGCCTTCTGCGCAGCAACGAGGACAATCCTTAGTTTTACAGACTCAGTCAGCAAAGTTTGCTACTATCAACTTGCAACTAAATTTTCTCTAGGAACATAATAAAAACAGTAGAGCTATAGCGCAAGCTACATCGTAATTCGCAAAGACCATTAGACTATGTTCATGACAATTAGTTCAATTAATCATTGACTTAAGAACTCCCACTCAAAAAGTACATCTCTCTAGTCATTTGAGTGGTACATGATCCAAATCCACCATCTCAAGTCCGATCATCACGTGAGTCGAGAATAGTTTTAGTGGTAAGCATCTCTATGCCAATCATATCAACTATACGATTCATGCTCGACCTTTCGGTCTGATGTGTTCCGAGGCCATTTCTACACATGCTAGGCTCGCCAAGCTTAACCCGAGTGTTCCGCGTGTGCAACTGTTTTGCACCCGTTGTATGTGAACGTTGAGTCTATCACACCGGATCATCACGTGGTGTCTCGAAATGAAGAACTGTGGCAACGGTGCACAGTCGGGGAGAACACAATTTCATCTTGAAATTTTAGTGAGAGATCACCTCATAATGCTACCGTCGTTCTAAGCAAGATAAGGTGCATAAAGGATTAACATCACATGCAATTCATAAGTGACATGATATGGCCATCATCATGTGCTTCTTGATCTCCATCACCAAAGCACCGGCACGATCTTCTTGTCACCGGCGTCACACCATGATATCCATCAACGTGTCGCCATCGGGGTTGTCGTGCTACTCATGCTATTACTACTAAAGCTACGTCCTAGCAATATAGTAAACACATCTGCAAGCACAAACGTTAGTTTAAAGACAACCCTATGGCTCCTGCCGGTTGCCGTACCATCGACGTGCAAGTCGATATTAACTATTACAACATGATCATCTCATACATCCAATATATCACATCACATCGTTGGCCATATCACATCACAAGCATACCCTGCAAAAACAAGTTAGACGTCCTCTAATTGTTGTTGCATGTTTTACGTGGTGACCATGGGTATCTAGTAGGATCGCATCTTACTTACGCAAACACCACCACGGAGATATATGAATTGCTATTTAACCTCATCCAAGGACCTCCTCGTTCAAATCTGATTCAACTAAAGTTGGAGAAACCGACAGTCGTCGGTCATCTTTGAGCAACGGAGTTACTCGTAGCGATGAAACCAGTCTCTCGTAAGCGTACGAGTAATGTCGGTCCGAGCCGCTTCGATCCAACAATACCGCGGAATCAAGAAAAGACTAAGGAGGGTAGAAAAACACACATCACCGCCCACAAAAACTTTTGTGTTCTACTCGAGATTACATCTATGCATGAACCTAGCTCATGATGCCACTGTTAGGGAACGTCGCATGGGAAACAAAAATTTTCCTACGCGCACGAAGACCTATCATGGTGATGTCCATCTATGAGAGGGGATTTCCGATCTACATACCCTTGTAGATCGCACATGAGAAGCGTTAAGAAACGCGGTTGATGTAGTGGAACGTCCTCACGTCCCCCGATCCGCCCCGCGAACCGTCCCACGAACCGTCCCAGGATCCGCTCCGATCTAGTGCCGAACGGACGGCACATCCGCGTTCAGCACACGTACAACTCGACGATGATCTCGGCCTTCTTGATCCATCAAGAGAGACGGAGAGGTAGATGAGTTCTCCGGCAGCGTGACGGCGCTCCGGAGGTTAGTGGTTATCTAATCTCAGCAGGGCTCCGCCCGAGCTCCGCAGAAACGCGATCTAGAGGTAAAACCATGGAGGTATGTGGTCGGGCTGCCGTGGCAAAAGTTGTCTCAAATCAGCCCTAAAACCCCACTATATATAGGAGGGAGGGAGGGGAGGAGGCAGCCTCAAAACCTAAAGGTTCGGCCGAAATTGGAGGTGGAGGAATCCTACTCCAATCCTACTTGGAGTAGGATTCCACCTTCCCACTTGGAAATCTTTCCACCTTGTGTTTTTTCCTTCTCAAACCTTATGGGCCTTAGTGGGAACTTATTCCAGCCCACTAGGGGCTGGTTTATCTCTTCCCATAGCCCATGAGACCCCTTGGGGCGTGACACCCCTCCTGATGGTCCCCGGCATCCCTCCGGCACTCCCAGTACACTACCGATGAGCCCGAAACTTTTTCGGTATGCACGAAAACCTTCCGGTAACCAAATGAGGTCATCCTATATATCAATCTTCGTTTCCGGACCATTCCGGAAACCGTCATGGCGTCCGTGATCTCATCCGAGACTCCGAACAACATTCGGTAACCAACCATATAACTCAAATACGCATAAAACAACGTCGAACCTTAAGTGTGCAGACCCTGCGGGTTCGAGAACTATGTAGACATGACCCGAGAGACTCCTCGGTCAATATTCAATAGCGGGACCTGGATGCCCATATTGGATCCTACATATTCTACGAAGATCTTATCATTTGAACCTCAGTGCCAAGGATTCATATAATCCCGTATGTCATTCCCTTTGTCCTTCGGTATGTTACTTGCCTGAGATTCAATCGTCAGTATCCGAATACCTATTTCAATCTCGTTTACCGGCAAGTCTCTTTACTCGTTCCGTAATACAAGATCCCGCAACTTACACTAAGTCACATTGCTTGCAAGGCTTGTGTGTGATGTTGTATTACCGAGTGGGCCCCGAGATACCTCTCCGTCATACGGAGTGACAAATCCTAGTCTTGATCCATACTAACTCAACGAACACCTTCGGAGATACCTGTAGAGCATCTTTATAGTCACCTAGTTACGTTGCGACGTTTGATACACACAAAGCATTCCTCTAGTGTCAGTGAGTTATATGATCTCATGGTCATAGGAATAAATACTTGACATGCAGAAAACAGTAGCAACAAAATGACACGATCAACATGCTACGTCTATTAGTTTGGGTCTAGTCCATCACATGATTCTCCTAATGATGTGATCCCGTTATCAAGTAACAACACTTGCCTATGGCCAGGAAACCTTGACCATCTTTGATCAACGAGGTAGTCAACTAGAGGCTTACTAGGGATAGTGTTTTGTCTATGTATCCACACAAGTATTGTGTTTCCAATAAATACAATTATAGCATGGATAATAAACAATTATCATGAACAAAGAAATATAATAATAACTAATTATTATTGCCTCTAGGGCATATTTCCAACAGGTGGAACCCTAGCTAACTATAGGTCGTTTCGGAGCTAACTTGGGTAAAATAGGTCATTCCGGAAAACTATGCTTATTAGGCCATTTAATATCTAAGTTAGGGGAATAGGTCATCTTGCAACTACGTAAGCCTTATTATGTCATTTAGGAGAGAACTTAGCTAACTGTAGGTCATTTTTTATTAAATAGGTCATTTGGAGCTAACTAAGCTCATTATGTCATTTCGTAGGATAATTAGCCAATTTAGCCTTTCTTGGATGAGTCTAAGCTACCTAGAAGAATAGAAAGATAAGAAGAAGTAAAAGAAGGAGGAGGAGGAGGAGGAGGAGGAGAAGGAGAAGGAAGAGGAGAAGAAGAAGAAAAGGAGAAGGAGAAGGAGGAAGAAGGAGGAAGAAGAAGGAGAAGGAGGAGCTCCTTCTCCTTCTTCTCCTCCTTCTTCTCCTTCTCCTTATCCTCCTCCCTCTCCTTCTTCTTCTTCTCCTGTTCTTCTTGTTCCTTCCTTTCATTTTTCCTCTTTCTTCTCCTCTTGTCCCCTTCTTCGGGCTAAATTGGCTAAGAATGCCTTTTTGGAGCTAATTATGTCATTTCAAGGATAATTAGCTAAGTATAGGTCATGTTTTATTAAATAGACCATTTCGGAGCTAACTAAGCTAATTATGTCATCTAGGTGGAACCCTAGCGAACTATAGGTCGTTTCGGAGGTAACTTGGGTAAAATAGGTCATTCCAGAGCAAACTATGCTTATTAAGCCATTTTGGATCTAGCTAGGCTAATTATAGGCCATTTAATACCTAATTTAGGGGGAATATGTCATCTTGCAGCTACGTAAGCCTTATTATGTCATTTAGGAGAGAACTTAGCTAACTGTAGGTCATTTTTTATTAAATGGGTCATTTTGGAGCTAACTAAGCTAATTATGTCATTTCGTAGGATAATTAGCCAATTTAGCCTTTCTTGGATGAGTCTAAGCTACGTAGAAGAAGAGAAAGAGAAGAAGAAGTAAAAGAAGGGGGAGGAGGAGGAGGAGGAGAAGGAGAAGGAAGAGGAGAAGAAGAAGAAAAGAAGAAGGAGAAGGAGAAGGAGGAAGAATAAGGAGAAGGAGGAGCTCCTTCTCCTTCTTCTCCTCCTTCTTCTCCTTCTCATTGTCCTCCTCCCTCTCCTTCTTCTTCTTCTCCTCTTCTTATTCTTCCTTCCTTTCATTTTTCCTCTTTCTTCTCCTCTTGTCCCCTTCTTCGGGATAAATTGGCTAAGAATGCCTTTTTGGAGCTAATTATGTCATTTCGAGGATAATTAGCTAAGTATAGGTCATGTTTTATTAAATAGACCATTTACGAGCTAACTAAGCTAATTATGTCATCTAGGTGGAACCCTAGCTAACTATACGTCGTTTCGGAGCTAACTTGGGTAAAATAGGTCATTCCAGAGCAAACTATGCTTCTTAAGCCATTTAGGATGTAGCTAGGCTAATTATAGGCCATTTAATACCTAAGTTAGGGGGAATAGGTCATCGTGCAGCTATGTAAGCCTTATTATGTCATTTAGGAGAGAACTTAGCTAACTGTAGGTCATTTTTTATTAAATAGGTCATTTTGGAGCTAACTAAGGTAATTATGTCATTTCGTAGGATAATTAGCCAATTTAGCGTTTCTTGGATGATTCTAAGCTACGTAGAAGAAGAGAAAGAGAAGAAGAAGTAAAAGAAGGAGGAGGAGGAGGAGGAGGAGAAGGAGAAGGAAGAGGAGAAGAAGAAGAAAAGAAGAAGGAGAAGGAGAAGGAGGAAGAAGGAGGAAGAAGAAGGAGAAGGAGGAGCTCCTTCTCCTTCTTCTCCTCCTTCTCCTTCTTCTTATCCTCCTCCCTCTCCTTCTTCTTCTTCTCCTGTTCTTCTTCTTCCTTCCTTTCATTTTTCCTCTTTCTTCTCCTCTTGTCCCCTTCTTCGGGCTAAATTGGCTAAGAATGCCTTTTTGGAGCTAATTATGTCATTTCGAGGATAATTAGCTAAGTATAGGTCATGTTTTATTAAATAGACCATTTAAGAGCTAACTAAGCTAATTATGTCATCTAGGTGGAACCCTAGCTAACTACAGGTCGTTTCGGAGCTAACTTGGGTAAATAGGTCATTCCTGAGCAAACTATGCTTATTAAGCCATTTTGGATCTAGTTAGGCTAATTATAGGCCATTTAATACCTAAGTTAGGGGGAATAGGTCATCTTGCAGCTACGTAAGCCTTATTATGTCATTTAGGAGAGAACTTAGCTAACTGTAGGTCATTTTTTTATTAAATAGGTCATTTTGGAGCTAACTAAGCTAATTATGTTATTTCGTAGGGTAATTAGACAATTTAGCCTTTCTTGGAGCTAACTAATTAAGCTAATTATGTCATTTAGATGGAAGTCTAGCTATTTTTTATTAAAACACTAGAAATAATATACCATTATCGTCATCACAGCGGTGAAGCACGGTGGCTCTGGCTTGTTTCACCTGGAGAAGGCTGCCCTGGAGAAGGCTCGATTGTAGAAGGGTCGTGCGATGTGTTTCGGGAGATATTCTGCACCAAACATCGTTTGCAATGTGTAGTTAGCATGAGGACACTCTTAAGATCACTGGACTGCAATGAAACTCACCGTCGCCGCCACGTTAATGACTCGCATCGGCGGAGGGACTTGGTCGTTCTTCTCGCACATAGACTGTACATTTGGTTTCGACAAGTCAAACTTTTATTTATTAATGAAACGGACATTCAAATGCAAGATTTGAAATAACATGAAGAAGAAACTTACCACGAAGAGCTCGTATATGGCCCTGTTAGACGCATCATTCCGTGCCCTCTCCGCCTCCACCAATGCAGTCGTCCTCTCCTCCAGCTCCCTAATTTCCTTATCCTTCTCTGCCATAGCCGCCTGCATTGCCTCTCTCTCTTTCTGAATAGCAGCCTGCAACACAACTCATTGTTAGCAATGTAATCATATTGGTTCCAACGCACAACATAATGCGGAAAGATAGTTGAGTCCATTAAACTAACCTCTATGGCGAGCTCGACTGGCCGTGGACGACGTGTCATCTCCGGACAAGAGCTCGTTTGTCGTGCCTTTATCTGTCGGAGAGTGCTAGGACTACGTATAAGGCCGTCTCCAATGGCGATCGAGCCATGGGGCCTCCCGTTGCCAGCTATCATCACCAGCTCTGGATCAATAGGACCCTCGCTCGGGTTAAAGTCCTCCCCTTTCCTCGCCTTCCCGTGATCTCTGTACTTCACGAGCTTGTGGTCGGAGGAGATGTTGGTGAAGTTTTATGGATGCTCGAGGTCATACTCAGAGAATGCCTTAACCCTCTTGTACGAGGCAGTATGGGCCATCGCATACAGGTCGTACATCTGTGGCGCCTCCGTCTTATTGTGACGCGCCTAAAAGAGAGAGAGAGGATAATTGTATTAGTAAAGGGCTCAAGATAGCATTAAGAATGAATTGTATGAGGCATGAAGCAAACTACATACCCAGTTCTCGCCAAATTGGATTAAGTTGACGCTCCCTTGATGGTGTGGCACGCCAACCATTTTGCCACGCCTCTCCTTGGCATTGTTGTGGCTGGCCTCCCACGTTTCGGAGCACCACTGATCTACCAAGGCCTCCCAACAATCCATCTTATCCACACACCATCTCGGGGGCACCTAAGTTAATAAAGAGAAATATGAGCGTGTAAGAACCAAATCAAGGAAACTAACTACAAAGCCTTAATAATATGTAATTACCTTCATGTAATGCTCCTTCTCCATCTTAGCATCACGACACTTCGCCTTGCCAATCCTAATACGCCGCGTGGCATAGTAGTCTCGAACAGCCTGCACCCGAGCCTCGTTCCGAAAGTTTTGAAGTAGGCGGCGACATTCGGTTTCGATAACCTTTGCCGCGTCCTCCTCGTATGTTGGGGAACGTCGCATGGGAAACAAAAATTTTCCTACGCGCACGAAGACCTATCATGGTCATGTCCATCTACGAGAGGGGATGAGTGATCTACATACCCTTGTAGACCGTATAGCAGAAGCGTTAGTGAACGCGGTTGATGTAGTGGAACGTCCTCACGTCCCTCAATCCGCCCCGCTAACTATCCCGCGATCAGTCCCACGATCTAGTGCCGAACGGACGGCACCTCCGCGTTCAGCACACGTACAGCTCGACGATGATCTCGGCCTTCTTGATCCAGCAAGAGAGACGGAGAGGTAGAAGAGTTCTCCGGCAGCGTGACGGCGCTCCGGAGGTTGGTGATGATCTTGTCTCAGCAGGGCTCCGCTCGAGCTCCGCAGAAACGCGATCTAGAGGAAAAACCGGGGAGGTATGTGGTCGGGCTGCCGTGGAAAGTCGTCTCAAATCAGCCCTAAAACCTCCGTATATATAGGTAGGAGAGGGGGGACCTTGCCTTGGGACTCAAGGAGCCCCAAGGGGGTCGGCCGAGCGAAAAGGGGGAAGGACTCCCCCCCAAACCGAGTCCTACTTGGTTTGGTGGGTGCAGTCCTTCTTTCCTTTCCCACCTCCTCCTTTTTTTCTTTTCTCTTTGATTTTTCTTCCAATGTGCATAGGGCCCTTTTGGGCTGTCCCACCAGCCCACTAAGGGCTGGTGCGCCACCCTCAAGGCCTATGGGCTTCCCCGGGGTGGGTTGCCCCCCCCCCCCCGGTGAACTCCCGGAACCCATTCGTCATTCCCGGTACATTCCCGGTAACTCCGAAAACCTTCCGGTAATCAAATGAGGTCATCCTATATATCAATCTTCATTTCCGGACCATTCCGGAAACCCTCGTGACGTCCGTGATCTCATCCGGGACTCCGAACAACATTCGGTAACCATCCATATAACTCAAATACGCATAAAACAACGTCGAACCTTAAGTGTGCAGACCCTGCGGGTTCGAGAACTATGTAGACATGACCCGAGAGACTCCTCGGTCAATATCCAATTGTGGGACCTGGATGCCCATATTGGATCCTACATATTCTACGAAGATCTTATCGTTTGAACCTCAGTGCCAAGGATTCATATAATCACGTATGTCATTCCCTTTGTCCTTCGGTATGTTACTTGCCCGAGATTCGATCGTCAGTATACGCATACCTATTTCAATGTCGTTTACCGGCAAGTCTCTTTACTCGTTCCGTAATACAAGATCCCGCAAGTTACACTAAGGTACATTGCTTGCAAAGCTTGTGTGTGATGTGGTATTACCGAGTGGGCCCCGAGATACCTCTCCGTCATACGGAGTGACAAATCCCAGTCTTGATACATACTAACTCAACGAACACCTTCGGAGATACCTGTAGAGCATCTTTATAGTCACCCAGTTAAGTTGCGACATTTGATACACACAAAGTATTCCTCCGGTGTTAGTGAGTTATATGATCTCATGGTCATAGGAACAAATACTTGACACGCAGAAAATAGTAGCAACAAAATGACACGATCAACATGCTACGTCTATTAGTTTGGCTCTAGTCCATCACGTGATTCTCCTAATGACGTGATCCAGTTATCAAGCAACAACACCTTGTTCATAATCAGAAGACACTGACTATCTTTGATCAACTGGCTAGCCAACTAGAGGCTTGCTAGGGACAGTGTTTTGTCTATGTATCCACACATGTAAATGAGTCTTCATTCAATACAATTATAGCATGGATAATAAACGATTATCTTGATACAGGAATTATAATAATAACTATATTTATTATTGCCTCTAGGGCATAATTCCAACATCGTATCCCTCCTCACACCTGTAGTAGGTCTGCAAACGAGACATCACGATTAGTACAATAAATAGTTATGGATGATTTATAATTGTGTGAAGGAGAAATTACCCAGAACTTTTGGATCACCATGTCTGCCCTCGTGTCGCACAAAACACCGTCGATCTCCACCTCCGGCGGGGCCGGGGCACCCAAGTAGTGCTCCCAGGTCATTCCTGCCTCTCCCTCCCGACCAGGCAACGTAACAAACCCTGGGAAGTTTTTACGGCAAAGAACACCAAGGACGCTGTTGGGCTTGCGGACACCCTTGGCAACAATCCAACCCTTACAGTATAACAAATTAAAGCCAAAACATTAGATATTTGAGAAAACGCGAAGGCAAAAGGTTAAATAAGAGTAAATTAACTTACTTGTCCCCATTTGGCCTAATCGACCACCTCTGCTCGGGGGTCGCTGGCACGAGCGGGAGCCCCGAACCACCACACTGGCAGACGGTAGCCCCCTCACCCAGCTCCTCGTCGCTACCAGCATTTCCACTTGGCTCAGCCCAGATATCCCACTGGGTCTTTTGGGACGTACCTGTTGGAATTATGCCCTAGAGGCAATAATAAATGTATAGTTATTATTATAATTCCTGTATCAAGATAATAGTTTATTATCCATGCTATAATTGTATTGAATGAAGACTCATTTACATGTGTGGATACATAGACGAAACACCGTCCCTAGCATGCCTCTAGTTGGCTAGCCAGTTGATCGATGATAGTCAGTGTCTTCTGATTATGAACAAGGTGTTGTTGCTTGATAACTGGATCACGTCATTGGGAGAATCACGTGATGGACTAGACCCAAACTAATAGACGTAGCATGTTGATCGTGTCATTTTGTTGCTACTGTTTTCTGCGTGTCAAGTATTTATTCCTATGACCATGAGCTCATATAACTCACTGACACCAGAGGAATGCTTCGTGTGTATCAAACGTCGCAACGTAACTGGGTGACTATAAAGATGCTCTACAGGTATCTCCGAAGGTGTTAGTTGAGTTAGTATGGATCAAGACTGGGATTTGTCACTCCGTGTGACGGAGAGGTATCTCAGGGCCCACTCGGTAATACAACATCACACACAAGCCTTGCAAGCAATGTAACTTAGTGTAAGTTGCGGGATCTTGTATTACGGAACGAGTAAAGAGACTTGCCGGTAAACGAGATTGAAATAGGTATGCGGATACTGACGATCGAATCTCGGGCAAGTAACATACCGAAGGACAAAGGGAATGACATACGGGATTATACGAATCCTTGGCACTGAGGTTCAAACGATAAGATCTTCGTAGAATATTTAGGATCCAATATGGGCATCCAGGTCCCGCTATTGGATATTGACCGAGGAGTCTCTCGGGTCATGTCTACATAGTTCTCGAACCCGCAGGGTCTGCACACTTAAGGTTCGACGTTGTTTTATGCGTATTTGAGTTATATGGTTGGTTACCGAATGTTGTTCGGAGTCCCGGATGAGATCACGGACGTCACGAGGGTTTCCGGAATGGTCCGGAAACGAAGATTGATATATAGGATGACCTCATTTGATTACCGGAAGGTTTTCGGAGTTACCGGGAATGTACCGGGAATGACGAATGGGTTCCGGGGGTTCACCGGAGGGGGGCAACCCACTCCGGGGAAGCCCATAGGTATTTGGGGGGGGGTCACACCAGCCCTTAGTGGGCTGGTGGGACAGCCCACCAAATCCTATGCGCCAAGGAAGAAAAATCAAAGAAAGAAAAAAAAAGGAGGGGAAGTGGGAAGGGGGAAGGACTCCCTCCCACCAAACCAAGTAGGACTCGGTTTGGGGGGGGAGAGTCCTCCCCCGTGGCTCGGCCGACCCCTTGGGGTTCCCTTGGACCCCAAGGCAAGGTCCCCATCCCTCCTCCTATATATATGGGGCTTTTAGGGCAGATTTGAGACGACTTTCTCACGGCTGCCCGACCACATACCTCCATAGTTTTTCCTCTAGATCGTGTATCTGCGGAGCTCGGGCGGAGCCCTGCTGAGAGAAGATCATCACCAACCTCCGGAGCACCGTCACGCTGCCGGAGAACTCTTCTACCTCTCCGTCTCTCTTGCTGGATCAAGAAGGCCGAGATCATCGTCGAGCTGTACGTGTGCTGAACGCGGAGGTGCCGTCCGTTCGGTACTAGATCGTGGGACTGATCGCGGGATTGTTCGCGGGGCGGATCGAGGGACGTGAGGACGTTCCACTACATCAACCGCGATCTCTAATCGCTTCTGCTGTACGATCTACAAGGGTACGTAGATCACTCATCCCCTCTCGTAGATGGACATCACCATGATAGGTCTTCGTGCACGTAGGAAAATTTTTGTTTCCCATGCGACGTTCCCCAACAGTGGCATCATGAGCTAGGTTCATGCGTAGATGTCTTCTCGAGTAGAACACAAAAGGTTTTGTGGGCGGTGATGTGCGTTTTGCTGGCCTCCTTAGTCTTTTCTTGATTCCGCGGTATTGTTGGATTGAAGCGGCTTGGACCGACATTACTCGTACGCTTACGAGAGACTGGTTTCATCGTTACGAGTAACCCCCTTTGCTCAAAGATGACTGGCAAGTGACGGTTTCTCCAACTTTAGTTGAATCGGATTTGACCGAGGAGGTCCTTGGATGAGGTTAAATAGCAACTCATATATCTCCGTTGTGGTGTTTGCGTAAGTAAGATGCGATCCTACTAGATACCCTTGGTCACCACGTAAAACATGCAACAACAAAATTAGAGGACGTCTAACTTGTTTTTGCAGGGTATGATTGTGATGTGATATGGCCAACAATGTGATGTGATGTATTGGATGTATGAGATGATCATGTTGTAATAGAAATATTGACTTGCATGTCGATGGTACGACAACCGGCAGGAGCCATAGGGTTGTCTTTATACTAACATATGTGCTTGCAGATGCGTTTACTATTTTGCTAGGATGTAGCTTTAGTAGTGATAGCATAAGTAGCACGACAACCCCAATGGCGACACGTTGATGGAGATCATGATGATGGAGATCATGGTGTGGCGCCGGTGACAAGAAGATCGTGCCGGTGCTTTGGTGATGGAGATCAAGAAGCACGTGACGATGGCCATATCATGTCATTTATGAATTGCATGTGATGTTAATCCTTTTATGCACCTTATTTTGCTTAGAACGACGGTAGCATTATGAGGTGATCTCTCACTAAAATTTCAAGACGAAATTGTGTTCTCCCCGACTGTGCACCGTTGCTACAGTTCGTCGTTTCGAGACACCACGTGATGATCGGGTGTGATAGACTCAACGTTCACATACAACGGGTGCAAAACAGTTGCGCACGCGGAACACTCGGGTTAAGCTTGACGAGCCTAGCATGTGCAGACATGGCCTCGGAACACATGAGACCGAAAGGTCGATCATGAATCATATAGATGATATGATTAGCATAGGGATGCTTACCACTAAAACTACTCCCGACTCACGTGATGATCGGACTTGGGATAGCGTAGGTGGATCATGAACCACTCAAATGACTAGAGAGATGTATTTTTTGAGTGGGAGTTTAGCATATAATTTGATTAAGTTGAACTCTAATTATCTTGAACATAGTCTAAGTCCACTTTGAATATATTTGTGTTGTAGATCATGGCTCACGCAAGTGTCATCCTGAATTTTAATACGTTCCTAGAGAAAGCTAAGTTGAAAGATGATGGAAGCAACTTTGTAGACTGGGCTCGTAATCTTAAGCTAATCTTACAAGCTGGAAAGAAGGATTATGTCCTTAATGCTGCGCTAGGAGATGAACCACCCGCTACGGCTGATCAGGATGTTAAGAACGCTTGGTTAGCGCGTAAGGAGGACTACTCAATAGTTCAATGTGCAGTCTTGTATGGCTTAGAACCGGGACTTCAACGTCGCTTTGAGCGTCATGGAGCATTTGAGATGTTCCAGGAGTTGAAGTTCATCTTTCAGAAGAACGCCCGGATCGAGAGGTATGAGACCTCCGATAAATTCTATGCTTGCAAGATGGAGGAAAACTCGTCTGTCAGTGAACATGTGCTCAAAATGTCTGGGTACTCAAACCGTCTAGCTGAACTGGGGATTGAACTCCCGCAAGAAGCTATCACTGACAGAATCCTTCAATCACTGCCGCCAAGCTATAAAGGCTTTGTGTTGAACTACAACATGCAAGGGATGAACAAGTCTCCCGGCGAGTTGTTTGCGATGCTGAAAGTCGCAGAGTCTGAACTCCGTAAAGAACATCAAGTGTTGATGGTGAGCAAGACCACTAGTTTCAAGAGAAACGGCAAAGGCAAGAAGGGCAATTCGAAGAAGAGCGGCAAGCCTGTTGCCAATCCGCCGAAGAAACCCAAGGTTGGACCTAAGCCTGAAACAGAGTGCTTCTATTGCAAGGGTATGGGTCACTGGAAGCGCAATTGCCCCAAGTATCTGGCAGATAAGAAGGCGGGCAAAGAAAAATCAGGTATATTTGATATACATGTTATTGATGTGTACTTAACCAGCTCTCGTAGTAGTGCCTGGGTATTCGATACCGGTTCTGTTGCTCACATTTGCAACTCGAAGCAGGAACTGCGGAATAGACGGAGGCTGGCGAAAGACGAAGTGACGATGCGTGTAGGAAACGGTTCCAGGGTTGATGCAATCGCCGTCGGCACCGTGTCACTTCAACTACCATCGGGATTAGTGATGAACTTAAATCATTGTTATTTAGTGCCTGCGTTGAGCATGAACATTATATCTAGATCTTGTTTATTGCGAGACGGTTACTCTTTTAAGTCTGAGAATAATGGTTGTTCTATTTCTATGAGTAACATCTTTTATGGTCATGCACCGAATGTGAGAGGATTGTTCATATTGAATCTTGATAGAGATACGCATATACATAACATTGAGACCAAAAGAGTTAGAGTAAACAATGATAGCGCCATATTTTTGTGGCACTGCCGCTTGGGTCATATTGGTGTAAAGCGCATGAAGAAACTCCATGCTGATGGACTTTTGGAGTCACTTGACTTTGATTCACTTGACACGTGCGAACCATGCCTCATGGGCAAGATGACTAAGACTCCGTTCTCCGGAACAATGGAGCGTGCAAGTGACTTGTTGGAAATCATACATACCGATGTGTGTGGTCCAATGAGCGTGGAGGCACGCGGCGGATATCGTTACTTTCTCACCTTCACTGATGATTTAAGTAGATATGGTTATGTCTACTTGATGAAACACAAGTCTGAAACATTTGAAAAGTTCAAACAATTTCAGAGTGAAGTAGAAAATCATCGTAACAAGAAGATCAAGTTCCTACGGTCTGATCGTGGGGGTGAATATCTGAGTTTCGAGTTTGGTACTCACTTAAGACAATGTGGAATTGTTTCGCAGTTAACACCGCCTGGAACACCACAGCGTAATGGTGTGTCCGAACGTCGTAATCGTACTTTGTTAGAGATGGTGCGATCTATGATGTCTCTTACTGATTTGCCATTATCTTTTTGGGGTTATGCATTAGAAACAGCTGCATTCACTTTAAATAGGGCACCATCAAAATCCGTTGAGACGACACCATACGAACTGTGGTATGGCAAAAGACCAAAGTTGTCGTTTCTTAAAGTTTGGGGATGTGATGCTTATGTCAAAAAGCTTCAGCCTGAAAAGCTGAAACCCAAAGCGGAAAAGTGCGTCTTCATAGGTTACCCAAAAGAGACAGTTGGGTACACCTTCTATCTCAAATCCGAGGGCAAAGTGTTTGTTGCTAAGAACGGAACTTTTCTCGAGAAGGAGTTTCTCTCGAGAGAATTGAGTGGGAGGAAGATAGAACTTGACGAGGTTGTCGAACCTCTCATCCCTCTGGATGGTGGCGCAGGGCAGGGGGAAATCTCTGTCATTGCGACGCCGGTTGAGGAGGAAGTTAATGATGATGATCATGAAACTCCAGTTCAAGTTTCTGTTGAACCACGTAGGTCGACGAGATCACGCGCTGCTCCAGAGTGGTACGGTAATCCCGTCTTATCAATCATGTTGTTAGACAACAATGAACCTGCAAATTATGAAGAAGCAATGGTGGGGCCAGATTCCAACAAATGGCTAGAAGCCATGAAATCCGAGATAGGATCCATGTATGAGAACAAAGTGTGGACTTTGGAGATACTGCCTGAGGGCCGCAAGGCTATTCAGAACAAATGGATCTTTAAGAAGAAGACGGACGCTGACGGTAATGTGACCGTTTATAAAGCTCGACTTGTGGCAAAGGGTTTTTCACAAGTTCCAGGAATTGACTACGATGAGACTTTCTCTCCCGTAGCGATGCTTAAGTCCGTCAGAATCATGTTAGCAATAGCTGCATTTTTCGATTATGAAATTTGGCAGATGGATGTCAAAACGGCGTTCCTTAACGGTTTTCTTAAGGAAGAGTTGTATATGATGCAACCCGAAGGTTTTGTCGATCCTAAAAATGCTGACAAGGTGTGCAAGCTCCAGCGATCCATTTATGGACTGGTGCAAGCATCTTGGAGTTGGAACAAACGCTTTGATGAGGTGATCAAAGCATTTGGGTTTATACAAGTGGTTGGAGAATCTTGTATTTACAAGAAAGTGAGTGGGAGCTCTGTGGCGTTTCTAATATTATATGTGGATGACATATTACTGATTGGAAACAACGTAGAGCTTTTGGAGAGCATAAAAGGTTACTTGAATAAAAGTTTCTCTATGAAGGACCTAGGAGAAGCTGCTTACATTCTAGGCATTAAGATCTATAGGGATAGATCAAAACGCCTGATAGGACTTTCACAAAGCACATACCTTGATAAAGTTTTGAAGAGGTTCAAAATGGAATAGTCCAAGAAAGGGTTCTTGCCAGTGTTACAAGGTACGAGATTGAGTAAGACTCAGTGCCCAGCAACTGATGAAGATAGAGAGCATATGCGCTCCATCCCCTATGCTTCAGCCATAGGCTCTATCATGTATGCAATGCTGTGCACTAGACCGGATGTTAGCCTAGCCATAAGTATGGCAGGTAGGTTCCAGAGTAATCCAGGAGTGGATCACTGGACGGCGGTCAAGAATATCCTAAAGTACCTGAAAAGGACTAAGGAGATGTTTCTCGTGTATGGAGGTGACGAAGAGCTCGCCGTAAAAGGTTACGTCGATGCAAGCTTTGACACAGATCCGGACGACTCTAAGTCGCAAACCGGATACGTATTTATTCTTAATGGGGGTGCAGTAAGCTGGTGCAGTTCCAAGCAAAGCGTCGTAGCAGCTTCTACATGTGAAGCGGAGTACATGGCTGCCTCGGAGGCGGCTAAGGAGGGTGTCTGGATGAAGCAGTTCATGACGGATCTTGGAGTGGTGCCAAGTGCACTGGATCCAATAACCTTGTTCTGTGACAACACTGGTGCCATTGCCTTAGCAAAGGAACCAAGGTTTCACGAGAAGACCAGACACATCAAACGACGCTTCAACCTCATCCGCGACTACGTCGAGGAGGAGGACGTAAATATATGCAAAGTGCACACGGATCTGAATATAGCAGACCCGCTGACTAAGCCTCTTCCACGGTCAAAACATGATCGACACCAGAACTGTATGGGTGTTAGATTTATTACAATGTAATTCACATGGTGATGTGAGGGCTAGATTATTGACTCTAGTGCAAGTGGGAGACTGTTGGAATTATGCCCTAGAGGCAATAATAAATGTATAGTTATTATTATAATTCCTGTATCAAGATAATAGTTTATTATCCATGCTATAATTGTATTGAATGAAGACTCATTTACATGTGTGGATACATAGACAAAACACCGTCCCTAGCATGCCTCTAGTTGGCTAGCCAGTTGATCGATGATAGTCAGTGTCTTCTGATTATGAACAAGGTGTTGTTGCTTGATAACTGGATCACGTCATTGGGAGAATCATGTGATGGACTAGACCCAAACTAATAGACGTAGCATGTTGATCGTGTCATTTTGTTGCTACTGTTTTCTGCGTGTCAAGTATTTATTCCTATGACCATGAGCTCATATAACTCACTGACACCGGAGGAATGCTTTGTGTGTATCAAATGTCGCAACGTAACTGGGTGACTATAAAGATGCTCTACAGGTATCTCCGAAGGTGTTAGTTGAGTTAGTATGGATCAAGACTGGGATTTGTCACTCCGTGTGACGGAGAGGTATCTCAGGGCCCACTCGGTAATACAACATCACACACAAGCCTTGCAAGCAATGTAACTTAGTGTAAGTTGCGGGATCTTGTATTACGGAACGAGTAAAGAGACTTGCCGGTAAACGAGATTGAAATAGGTATGCGGATACTGACGATCGAATCTCGGGCAAGTAACATACCGAAGGACAAAGGGAATGACATACGGGATTATACGAATCCTTGGCACTGAGGTTCAAACGATAAGATCTTTGTAGAATATGTAGGATCCAATATGGGCATCCAGGTCCCGCTATTGGATATTGAACGAGGAGTCTCTCGGGTCATGTCTACATAGTTCTCGAACCCGCAGGGTCTGCACACTTAAGGTTCGACGTTGTTTTATGCGTATTTGAGTTATATGGTTGGTTACCGAATGTTGTTCGGAGTCCCGGATGAGATCACGGACGTCACGAGGGTTTCCGGAATGGTCCGGAAACGAAGATTGATATATAGGATGACCTCATTTGATTACCGGAAGGTTTTCGGAGTTACCGGGAATGTACCGGGAATGACGAATGGGTTCCGGGGGTTCACCGGAGGGGGGCAACCCACTCCGGGGAAGCCCATAGGTATTTGGGGGGGGTCACACCAGCCCTTAGTGGGCTGGTGGGACAGCCCACCAAATCCTATGCACCAAGGAAGAAAAATCAAAGAAAGAAAAAAAAAGGAGGGGAAGTGGGAAGGGGGAAGGACTCCCTCCCACCAAACCAAGTAGGACTCGGTTTGGGGGGGGGAGAGTCCTCCCCCCTGGCTCGGCCGACCCCTTGGGGTTCCCTTGGACCCCAAGGCAAGGTCCCCCTCCCTCCTCCTATATATATGGGGCTTTTAGGGCAGATTTGAGACGACTTTCTCACGGCTGCCCGACCACATACCTCCATAGTTTTTCCTCTAGATCGTGTATCTGCGGAGCTCGGGCGGAGCCCTGCTGAGACAAGATCATCACCAACCTCCGGAGCGCCGTCACGCTGCTGGAGAAATCTTCTACCTCTCCGTCTCTCTTGCTGGATCAAGAAGGCCGAGATCATCGTCGAGCTGTACGTGTGCTGAACGCGGAGGTGCCGTCCGTTCGGTACTAGATCGTGGGACTGATCGCGGGATTGTTCGCGGGGCGGATCGAGGGACGTGAGGACGTTCCACTACATCAACCGCGATCTCTAATCGCTTCTGCTGTACGATCTACAAGGGTACGTAGATCACTCATCCCCTCTCGTAGATGGACATCACCATGATAGGTCTTCGTGCGCGTAGGAAAATTTTTGTTTCCCATGCGACGTTCCCCAACAGTACCCTCATCCCTGCTTTGCTCCGGAGTCGCCTAGAAGGAAGCCTCTGGGACACGAGTCTCGTGGGTCGAAGGCTCGTCGACCTGAGGCTCGTGAACCGGAGACCGTGTAGCCTCCACCTCAGACGAATCCACCCTAGAAGTCCTGTGCTCAGGTGAATCAGCTTGGGGTGGTGGCGGAGACCGTGTAGCCGCCACCTCAGAAGGCGTGGCAGCCACCGCGCTACCTCTCCCGCGGCCACATGTACCTTTAGTACAACATAAATACCAATATGAGTAATAAAATGTATATAAATACCAATATGCATACAACATGAGTACAACATAAATACCAACATGAATACAACGTGTACCTTTAGTGCCTCTCGGCTTCGCGGGGGGTCGACCTTTTCTCACGGGGGGCTCCTTGCATAGTAGAGAGCAACACTCTCCGAAGAGGCGAGGCAGGAATGGAAGTACCCATCCCATCACCCGCCGACGAAGAAGGAGCCACGGAGTGCTTTCGACCCTTTCCCACCATCTTTCAACACCTGTCATGACAAAGAGTAAATGAAATTAGTACAACATAAATACCAACAAGACTAATAAAATGTATATAATTTAAGTGTATCATCGTCATAAATACCAACATGACTAATAAAAATTGAATACCTAACATGAACTGAAAATTTATATATAGTATAATAGTTGAATACCTGACATGAACTAATAACAATCGTGCTCGTCTATATATGCTTCGGGGTCAATAAATGCATCATGATCATCACTATCATCAATAAATGCATCATCATCATCACTATCACGAAGAACATGTGGAAGGCCACCATTATGTAATCGGTCAAGAAGTGACAGGTCATCCGCAGCAGTAACCTCTTCTTCTTCCAGCTCTTCTTGTTCGGGCTCAGGGGTTAAGACGGATTCACTGTCGCTGTCTACTTCAATGTTCTGGGGTGAAGTAGATAGGTTCTTGAAACGTTTCTTGGACATACGTGTTTCTTGGAAGAATTCTCCTTCATATGTGTCTGGGTTAATGTGAGGTTCGTAATCCTCTTCATTGAGGGTAGGTGGTCTAAAATGTGGTGGCACTTCATAAACAACATCCCAACCTTTAAGATTTGGATCCGTTTGGCAGGCCCACGGTAGATAGAAAACTTGTGTCTCCTGTTGAGCCGTAATATAGACATCGGGAACATCTAAGTGGGTGTTTTGGTTGATTTCGACTAGTCCTATATGTTGATGAGTCCTTCTAGTCTCCCTCGCCTCAAACCAACAACATTTGAAGACTACGATGGTCGGTGGGTTTTCACCATATAATAGAAGTTCATAAATTGCTTCAACTCTTGCATAATACTCGGTGTCTCCTTCGCCGATAACAGAGACAGAACAATTTGTAGACTTTAGGTCGGGCATAGATAGCTCTTTGCCAAAGGTACGAAAGTGATACCCGTTGATGTTGTATTTGTCAAATGAACGGACCTTATAGTCAAAACCATTAGCGACTTGTCTCAACTCGGCGTCCATAGACTCTGCATCAGCCTACAAGTTTCATACGAAAGAATGGATGCATTAGCCGCAAATTAGACCAAGAAATCAAATGGGCCCTTAATGGTAATTAATTACCCTTTGTTTGAACCAAGAGATGAAACCGGGACAGTCGCCTCCATGCTTTGCGAGAAGATCATACTCTTCGACGGAATCCTTTTCGATGACCGCTCCATCCGAGAATTCGGCGACGTATCGACTATATCAAATATCCAGGAATAAGAGTAGTTCAAAGCAATTAGAAGTTGCGGAACAATAAATTACCGAGAACTTACTCGATGTACGGCCGCACTTCTGTTAGATATACAATGAAATGGTTCGCCATTCTTCGACATCCAACGATTTCCCTTTCGAAGCACCGGATGGTGTGAGCTTACCTTTGAATAGGCTGAGGTTGGATCGAACTTTTTTTCAATCGCCATCATTGTACCGAGGCTTCGGGTTATGCAAATGATGATTTTTGGCTTCGTAGTGTGCTGTCATGAAATTTGCCGCCTCCTCAGTAATGAATGCCTCGGCCATCGATGCTTCAGTTCAACGTTTATTTTTACACTTAGCTCGAAGCGTCTTTTGCATCCTCTCAGTGGAGTAGCACCATCGATTTTGAACGGGCCCCCCATCCTTGCCTCGGTCGGGAGATGCAAAATCAAATGTTGCATTGGATTAAATAAACCTGGTGGAAAGATCTTTTCTAATTTGCAGATCAACTCGGGCACCAACTCTTCCATTTCATCTAGCACGCCAGGCGATAGTTCTTTCTCACAAAGAGAACGGAAGAAATAGCTCAGCTCTGCCTGTACTAGCCATTCATCCTCAGGGGTAAAGCCAAACAACATCACCGGCATTACCCGCTCAATCCATATGTGCCAATCATGACTCTTGAGCCCAAATATTTTCAATTTCTCAAGACTCGCTCCCCTCTTTAGATTCGCAGCATACCCATCGGGGAACATCAACCGCATTTTCACCCACAATAGCATTTCCCTGATAGCTGGCCTTTCAAGATTGAACCATGCATTTGACTTCGCTATGCTTTGCTTTCCTTTCCGTTGTCGCAAGTTTTGCAACGGTCTATCACATAGAGCCTCCAGGTCGATTCTAGCCTTAGGGTTATCTTTTGACTTCCCCTCTATGCCGAACAATGTACCAAAAGTGGCCTTCGCGATATTCTTTTCAGTGTGCATCACGTCAATGTTGTGTGGGCAAAGGAGGTCTTTGAAGTAAGGCAAATCCCATAAGCATGACTTGTGAGTCCAGGTGTGTTCCGTATTATACCCTTTGAAGTATCCTGGACGCAAAGGATCAGGCTTGAGAGCGTTTAACTGATCAAGGGTCTGTTTGCCTGTCAACGCAGCTGGTGCAGTGTTTTTGACAACTCTACCTTTGATGAAATTCTTCTTGTCTTTTCTGAACTTATGGTCAGGATCCAGGAATTGTCTATGCATGTCGAAGAAAGAATACTTGCGACCAGCCTGCAGCCAACGGAATTGAAGAGCTGCCTTGCATGTGGTGCACGGTAACCTTCCATGCACACACCAGCCAGCGAATAGCGCAAACGCCGGATAATCATGCGTCGAGTACATGTACCACACATGCATTTTGAAATTTGTTTTGGTAGCCGCGTCGTAGGTCTTGATCCCATTATCCTAGGCTTCTTGCAACTCATCCTTAAGCGGCTGCATGTACACATTCATATTCTTCCCCGGATAGTTGGGCCCTGGAATTATCACCGTCAGGAAAATGTTCTTTCTTTTCATAATCTCTCCGGGTCGCAAATTTAGTGGAATGACAAATACAGGCCAACAAATGTATTGTGCTGCCATCATACCATACACATTAAACCCATCCGTGTTGATGGCAACTCTAGGTTGCCTTGGATCTTCCGATTTATCCTTATGTAATGCATCGAAGTGCCTCCACGCAAAACCATCTGAAGTGTGTACCAGCATCTTGTTCCCATCCGCATCTAGTTCGGTTCTTTTGCCCAATTTGTGCCATGTCATTTGTCTGGCCGTCTCTTCGACCATGAAAAGATGTTGAAGTCTTGGTACGATTGGCAGATACCGAAGAACACTAATGGGGATTTTGGTCTGATTCTTCTCACCCATGCCGTTGTCTACCACAAGATACCTGGAAGAATTGCAAATGGGGCAATAGTTAAAGGCCGCATACTCAAGCCTAAATAAGGCACATCTATTCTCACAGGCATGTATCTTCTCATAGGGCATCTTAAGTACACGTAGGATTTTCTCTGACTGGTACAGGTTTGGAGGCAGTACATGGCCTTTGGGTAGAAAGCGTCCAAATATCGTCATCATCGGGTCGTAGCATTCTGTGCCTAGGTTGAATTGAGCCTTCAGAGCCATTACTTGCGCGATGGCATCCAATTGACAAAGCTCAGTCTGCTCGTGGAGAGGACGTTTTGAAGACTCCAACATTTCATAGAAGGCCTTTGCAGATTCCTCCATCTCATCGTCCGAATCCCGAGCATCATCAAAGTCTTGCACCATGTCTTCAATCCCGGTACCATGCTCGTCGGTGCGTCGACGAATCACCTCAGCTCTGGCACATTGGTCAGACTCACCATGAAAAGTCCACACCGTATAATTAGGCGTAAAACCCCACTTCTGTAGGTGTTTACCCATTTCAAACTCTATTTTCTTTTTCCAGTTGTCGCAGTTGGGACAGGGGCACCATGTTTTTTGCTGGCCATTTGCAAATGCGGCTCTGACAAACCCCCTGGTTTTTGTTAACCATTCATGGGTCATGTCTTCTGACTAGGGTGACCAGTATACATCCAAGCACGATCACTCATGTTGCCTAGCTACCTATGGGGGCACAAGAAATAAATATATAATTCATCATCTATATTCATACGCTAATCAAGTTTGTCAGTTTTATTACGTCCATGCAACCTACACGCTAATAGGTAAAGATAGGTCCTAATCCCACCCGAGTATGTGTAGACTGGGTTCGTTTTCCCATGCTATGCTCCAGATGCGACGCAGAATTTCGGCAGCACCTCCGCGCTGTTCTCCTGATACATGTCTCGGCAATAAGCAGAGAGGATGTGTACCCGTAGAACAACAGGGGAGGCACTGATGAAATTCCGCATCGGCTCCGGAGCACAGCATACGGGAAAACAAACCCAATCTACACATACTCGGGCTGTCCATGGATAATGTTGGACAATTCGAAAGGATGGCGGTTATAAATATGCAAAGAAATGCATATTTATAGATGTCGCCCTTTCGAACAGGAGACGCATACTGGTCACGCATACTCATGATTGAAGAAACCTATAGCTAGCAAGTTTCATCGGCACGAAGACCGGGATAGAGCAAATTAAGGGGGTAGGAGGAGAAGTCATTTGTGCTCACCAACAAACGCAAGGGCGGAGCTCGTCCAACGCACGTGGAGGTCGTCGAACAACCGCACATTGAAATTCAAACGATCAACACAAATACGATGTTTTTTATAATTAACATAATTGGAAAATATGTGACCTAACTCAAAATTTACGAAACTATGACCTCGTGCGCCTCTGGAAGGCCGAAAAGCACCTTCTCGTTCAAAAGAAGGCAGAAGAGGTGTCGGGGGTCGGGGCTTAGTTGCGTCGGGAGTCAGTGCCGTCGAGGGTCGGTGGTGTCGGGTGTCGGTGGTCGGGAGTCGGGTTAAATGCGTCGATGGTCGGGGTCAGTGTCGTCGGGGGTCGAGGGTCACTAGCTTCGGGGGTTGGGGTCTTTTCGATCAACAAGAGGCCAAAGAGGTGTTGGGGGCCCGGGGTTGGGGGTTAGGGCGTCGGGGGTCGGGGGTAGGGGGTCGGGGGTCGGGGGTCGAGGGTCAGTGGCGTCGGGGGTCGGGGGTCGGGGGTCAGTGTTGTCGGGCGTCGGGGGTCGGGATTCGGCGGTCAGGGGTCGGGGTCAGTGGTGTCGGGCGTCGGGAGTTGGGGGCGGGAGTCAGTGGTGTCGGGCGTCGGGGGTCGGGGGTCGGGAGTCGGGTGTCAGTGGCATCAGGGGTCGGGGGTCGAGGGTCGGGGGTTGGTGGCGTCGGGCGTCGAGGGTTGGTGGCGTCGGGCATCGGGGGTCGGGAGTCGCCTGTCGGGGGTCAGTGGTGTCGGGTGTCGGGGGTCAGAGTCGGGTGTCAGTGGCGTCGGGGGTCGGGGGTCGAGGGTCCGGGGTTGGTGGCGTTGGGCATCGGGGGTTGGTGGCATCGGGCGTCGGGGGTCGTCGGCGGGGGGTCGGGGGTCGGGGTCCTTTTCTTTCTTCTTCTCCTCTCTCCTCTTTTTCTTCTTCTTCTTCTTCTCCTTCTCCTTCTTCTTCTTCTTTCTCCTCCTCCTCCTCCTCCTCTTCTTCTTCTTCTTCGTCTTCTTCTTATTCTTCTTCTTGTTCTTTTCTCTCCTCTTCCTCTTCCTCTTCTTCTTCTTCTTCTTCTTCTTCTTCTTCTTCTTCTTCTTCTTCTTCTTCTTCTTCTTCTTTCTCCTCCTCCTCCTCCTCCTCCTCCTCCTCCTCCTCCTCTTCTTCTTCTTCTTCTTCTTCTTCTTCTTCTTCTTGTTCTTGTTCTTCTTCTTCTTTTTTCTCCTCCTCCTCGTCCTCCTCCTCTTCTTTTTCTTCTCCTTCTTCTTTTCGTTCTTCTTCTAATTATTTTCTTCTTTTCCTTTTTTCTTTTTATTTTTTTCTTCTGCTTTTCCTATTTTTTTCTTCTAACCTAACTAACTAACCTAATTAGCCTAATAACCTCACCAAATGAACTAACTAAATTACCCTATATATAATAAAAAAAACTAACCTAATAAACTAACTAAAGTAGTTAACAAATTAAAAAAGAAAAGGAAGAAGAACTCACCGGCTGGGTGGTGTGGGCGGCGGTGTACGACGGACGGGGGCGGCGGCGGCGGCGATGGACGACGGCAGGGGGCAGGGGGCGCGGTAGGGGGCACGCGTCAGGGGGCGTGCGGCAGGGGGCGCGCAGCAGGGGGCGGGGCGGATCCGAAGACAGGCGGCGGCGGGAGGTGGCCAGGCGAGAGAGAGAGAGAGAGAGGGCAGGGCGAGAGAGAGAGAGAGAGCGGGCAGTGGGCGCGAGAGCCGTTAGCGGAGGGGGTGGGGGGCTATGCGCCGTTTGAGAGGGAGCCCCCTTTGCCGTCTGCAAAGGCTGGCTGGCGGACGACAAAGGGGTGGGTGGGGTGGGGTGGGCTCCGGCCGCTAGGGTGGCACCCCCTTTGCCGTCTGCCTTCCCTTTGCCGACCGCCTGTGGTTCCTTTGCCGTCCGCTGGCCGACGACAAAGGGAAGGCCGACGGCAAAGAAAGCTTTTGCCTTATGTGTTGTCTTTGCCATCCGCTTTGTGCCAGCTGACGGCAAAGAAGCTTTTTGCCATGCGTCATCAGACGGCAAAGGAAAGCGAGACTGTAAATTTCTGAATTCCAGTAGTGGAACCGTCTTACGTTGTGAGCCGAGACGTGAAAGGGCGTCAGCTGCTTCGTTAAGGCGCCGGTCAATATGATCAACTTGATAGCCATGGAAATGACCCGCCACATCAGACACAGCCCTTCTGTAAGCCGCCATCAGGGGGTCCCGAGAATCCCAAGTACCTGAAACTTGCTGAGCCACCAGATCATAATCGTTGAGACATCTGACACGCGTGAGGTTCATCTGCTTGGCGAGTCGCAAACCATGAAGCAAGGCTTCATACTCTGCAGCGTTGTTGGTGCATGGAAACATGAGTCGGAGAACATAACAGAATTTGTCTCCCTGGGGCGAAATCAACACCACGCCAGCCCCCGAGCCTTCCAATTGCCTAGACCCGTCAAAGTAAATAGTCCAGTACGTGAGGTCGGGCCTGTCTTCCGAAATCTGTAATTCGGTCCAATCGTTGACGAAGTCAACAAAGGCCTGACACTTGATAGCCGCACGAGGGGTGTATCGCACGTGGTGCGGCCCAAGTTCGATCACCCATTTGGCGATTCGCCCTGTCGCTTCTCGGTTTTGGATGATGTCCCCGAGAGGAGCGGAGCTAACCACTGTGATGGGATGCTCTTGCAAATAGTGTTTGAGCTTTCGACTCGCCATAAAGACCCCATAGACCAGCTTCTGCTAGTGCGGGTATCGTTGCTTGGAGAGAGTTAGCACCTCACTAATGAAATACACCGGGCGTTGTACCGGATATTCCTTCCCTTCTTCCTTCCGTTCGACGGCCACTGCGACGCTCACCGCCTTGGAGTTTGCCGCAATGTATAGAAGCATAGGCTCTTTTTCAGTCGGTGTGGCCAAAACTGGCGGGTTGACCAGCTGCTGCTTCAAGGCTTCGAAAGCTTCATTGGCCTCGTCTGTCCAAACAAAATGGTCAGATTTCTTAAGCAACTGATAGAGGGGAATAGCTTTTTCTCCCAGACGGCTTATGACGCGACTTAAAGCCGCGATCCGACCCGCCATCCGTTGAACTTGATTGATATTCGCTGGTTTCCCAAGCGAAATAATCGCCTCAATTTTGTCCGGGTTGGCCTCAATGCCGCGCTCAGACACCAGGAAACCCAACAACTTTCCTGCGGGAACGCCAAAGACACACTTGGTGGGATTAAGCTTCATCTGATATACCCACAGGTTGTCAAAAGTTTCCCTTAAATCTTCCAAGAGCGTCTCCTTCCTATGAGTTTTAACCAAAATGTTGTCAACGTAACTGTGGACGTTGCATCCGATTTGGCCACGGAGACAATTTTGGATGCAACGCTGGTAAGTCGCCCCAGCGCTTTTGACCCCAAACGGCATGGACACATAACAAAAAGCCCCGAAGGGGGTTATAAAAGCTATCTTCTCCTGATCTTCCACAGCCATCTTGATTTGGTGATTTCCGGAATAAGCGTCCAGGAAACACAAACGCTCGCAGCCCGCCACTAAATCAATGATTTGATCGATGCGGGGAAGGGCGAAAGGGTCCTTTGGACAGGCTCTGTTAAGATCTGTGTAATCAATGCACATGCGGAAGGTGCCATTCTTCTTGAGAACCAGGACCGG